>NC_090445.1:516278328-516578328 GCF_031143425.1 Pleurodeles waltl
CCCTACACCATCAATGCCAGCGCTCTTGAATTCATCAGCCTGGAGTTCGATCAGCAGCTGGTGTGACTTTAAGGGTCCGACGACCCCTGCACTGACCTCTGGAACTGACACCCGCTGACACCAGCAATGCAGCTCTCCAGATCTCAGCCCGAGGATCACAACACCCTTCATTTCCAAGGTACCATTTGCGAGTCTTCACAATACCCTAGCTGGTCCGCGACCCCGCTTAGGCCTGAACTGTTGGATTTGTTGTTTACGGTGCCGTGATAGCCCCAGACGGATTGACTTAAAAGAGCTGTATTTGTTTAGTTAATTCTTGCAAAATTCATATCTTTATTACTGTGTGTTGGATTTTTCTCATTTTGGTCTTGTTCTAAATGGATAAATATTGGCTAAAACTACTGTGGTGTCCTTTTGTGGTGTTTTCACTGTATTACTGTTTATGTGCAAATGCTTTACATGTTGCTTCCTAGGTAAGCCTCATTACATACAATACCCTAACTGGGAAAGATCGACAAATTATTTATATATCATAAAACAACATAGGTGAAAACAAAAAAACTATTTATTCATATAAATATATATGTTCATTTATTTACTTATACATAAATATCAATCTAATATATTCATCCTATATGGACAACTCATCTAGTAAAACACACCAAAGTACAGATAGTGTGAGAAAAAGTGCTTGTGATAGATTGAAAGAAGAATAATACATATTCCAATGAATCAAAAACCTGTACTAAAAACAGTTGGTTGGTTCTTTTCTGTTTGCTGCATTAACTCCATTCCAAATCCTCAGAGTCTAAATCAATTCCTTTAATCCTCCAAAGAGTCAAGTGAAGAAGGATATATTTAAGGGACTCCCATCATACTAGTCCTGAAGAAGACCCATTGTGGAGCTGGGATTTGGCCCAAGGTATAGAGGGGTCGAAACGTCGACGGATATATTATAGTCTGGATTGGTTTCTGCAGAGGATCTTTGGAGGAGTCAGGCACCTGGGTCTACTGCCTCTCACTTTTCAAAACCACAGAGGCTAGCGACCCCTAGGTGGCCTAGGGCCTGGTTCTTGACACACAGATGTCAATGGCCTCGGTTGGTGGTTGTCCTTATGGTCCGAGTTTTTCCTAAGTAAGGGACCGAAGTCAGACCCAAGTGATAGAAAGGGCCACCTCACACTGTTGGCCATGGTGGTACTGTCTGCCTACTCGGATGTATCTATGGGCAAGGTAAGGTTAGGTGCCGCACAGATGGTGTCCTCAGATGAGAAGGGTTCCCCCTGGGTTAGTTGAATAGTCCCAGAGAGTGTTCCACCCTGATTCAGTGAGACATCGGACTGGTAAGAGCCCCTGCAGTAATGGGCCATTGTCTATGTTCTATTGCCCTAAGCAGGTAGGTCCAGCAAAGCATGGATTGGCCTACCCTGGCTTTAGGCTGGGAGGGGGTTGTGTTGGAAATGACAATTTTTTGCAGGGTTATCCCCAAAACGTTTTGCCTTCTTCCTCCTATTTTTTTCAGATCTGTTTTGCTGGTTTGTCTCTGTGCACTTTACCACTGCAAATCAGTGCTCAATTGCAAGCCCATGGAATGTAAATGAAATGATACTACTTGGCCTGCAGCACTGATTGTGCCACCCACATGAGTAGCTCTGTAAGCATCTCTCAGACCTGACACTGCATTTGTCCCCACTTACCCACGTGCCAGGCCCAAACCTTACTTTTACTACATGTAAGTCAACCCTTAGGTAGTTCCTAGGCAGCCCCATGGGCAGGGCACAGCATATTTAAAAGGTAGGACATGTACTGGTGTGTTTTACATGTTGTGATAGTGAAATACTGCCACATTTCGATTTCACTATTGCAAGTTCTCTCTCTCCCATAGGTTAACATGGGGATTACATCTAAATTCCTCTTGAGTTATTTCCCATTGGGAGCAGATAGAGATGTGGAGTTTGGGGTCTCAGGACTCACAATTTAAAAAATACATCTTTTGGTGAAGTTGTTTTTTAGATGGTAAGTTTGAAAATGCCACTTTTAGAAAGTGTGCATTTTCTTGCTTTAGCATTCTGTGCCCCTGCCTGCCTGTGGAATCCATGTCTGGGTCAGACTGACAGTTGGGCTGTTTGTGAATTCCCTCTAGACAATGACACAAAGGGATCTGAGGTGTGTCCTGCATATCTTGATGAGTCTTCCTGGGCTAGAGTGAGGAGGGAGGAGCTGACACTTGCACCTGAAAGGGCTGTGCCTGTCCTCACACAATACAGTCTTCAACCCCCTGGAATGTGTCTTGGGCCAGGCCTGGGCAAGGCAGGATCTAGTGAACAACAGATATTTTCCTATAAAGTTTGCCTATTTCAAAGGCAGAAATGAGGTATGTAGTGGACCCAAAACCCCAGACTCTTTGAACACTTCTTGATCAAGAGGAACCTCTGCCAAGGAGAAGAGCTGAAGTGCTGGAGAAGAGGTACTGCCACTTTGCTGTGTGTACTTTGGTAGGTTGGTCTGCAATTGCTGCTTCTGCCTTAAAGAGGACAGCGACTGGACATTGCTGTGTATCCTGTTTGTGAAGTTTCTCCAAGGGCTTCAAGTAGAGTTTGCCTCCTGTTGGAAGTCTTAGGGATATCAAAGACTTCAGATTCATCTGCCTACAACCCAGGGAACTGTGTTTTTTGTGCTGCAACAGAAGAAAAACCAACATGATGCTGCTGCCTGCTTAGTGACCTGATGATGCACAGAGCGGTGCCCCACTTCGCGCCACAACCCTGGTCTCACTGACACCAAGCCGCTGCTTGCACCATGACCTGAGGAAACTGCTTGTGAGGTACACTAAGCACCGTCCCATCCCGCACCGCAGTCCAGGTCCACAGACGCCAGCACCGACTCCACAATCCTGAACAGATGCCCATGTCTGCACAGTGACCCGTGGGCACCACACGGAGCCCAGCTTGTGTTGTACCGCCACCTTGGACCTACCGATGGCAGCACTTCAGCAACGACAACGCCACTGCCTGCACCGCAGCCTGGAGACATTGCATGTTGCACCGCCTTACCCCGCTTCAGAGTGCAGCCCTGGTCTCATTGATGCCGCAGGATGCTGTCACCGAGCTGCTGCCTATACTGTGACCTGTGGGAACAGCAAGTCGCATTGTCCCTATTTCCACTGCAGCCCGACGCCTTCAATGACCGTGCTCCTGACTTCGTCATCAGCCTGGAGTATGATCAACAACGCATGTGACTTCAAGGGCCCGGCGACCCCTGCACTGACCTCTGGGACCGATACCTGTTGACGCTAGTGACACTGCACTCAGGATCTCATTGCGTGAATAACGCCGCCCTCCATTTCCAAGGTACTGTTTGCTGGTCGTCCCGACATTGTAGCTAAGCCTTGACCCGCAGTCGGCCTGAACTGTTAGATTTGTTGTTCACAACGCCGTAATAGCCCCAGACTGAGCTATCGACTTCAAGGAACTGTATTTTTAAGTTAATTTGTGCGAAATTCATATCTTTATTACTATATGTTGGATTTTTCTCCTTTTGGTCTTGTTTTACACGCATAAATATTGCCTATTTTTCTAAAACTGGTGAGGTTTTTTTTTTGTAGTGTTTTCACTATATTACTATGTGATGTGCAAATACTTTACATAGCTTTTGAGATAAGCCTGTCTGCTTGTGCCAAGCTACCAAGGGGGCGAGCAGGTGTTATCTGAGCTGGGTATCTCCCTTAACCTGACAAGAGTGAGTGTCCCTACTTGGACAGGGTGTAAACTGACTGCCAGCTAGAGACCTCCTTTCTAACAGTCATGCACCAGGGAGTAACGCACTTTTTTGAGGCACCTTAGTGCTCACGGGAGGAGGTGGATGTCACACACTCACCTGGTCCTGACACTGAGGTGATGGTGGACCTATTATCCCTAAGGAGGGCAGCC
Source organism: Pleurodeles waltl (assembly GCF_031143425.1). Lineage (NCBI taxonomy): Eukaryota > Metazoa > Chordata > Amphibia > Caudata > Salamandridae > Pleurodeles > Pleurodeles waltl. Next base: position 516,282,258 of record NC_090445.1, read on the forward strand.
CATGATCAAGGAACCCTAAACCCTTAAATCTTTCACTGCCCTCGAAGGGGAAGGGGGTTGGGACAAAATAAGAAAAGATATACTTGCAATACCAGTCCCACTCTGCTACCTTTCGACACTGCATTAGAGGTTCTCCACTTCCTGGACTTTGTGTTTCTGTGGATGTGTAGTGCACTGGTAACAATTAGAAGAAATGTTTGCCAACAGTTCTCAGCATACAAAGATCACATAGTTATTCATAATATTGTACAGTTACAGGCTTCACCACAAGTATTGCACAAGAGCAGGTAAAAATCAAGGTTTAAGGCTGGTTCTCTTCCAGGGGATCCTCATCAATAGTCATAAACATTGAATATTCCCGCCCTTGTGCGGGGACCCCGGAGCATATATATATAAAATACATACATATTATCATGTGTAAAACAGCAATGCAGGCTATAATCATAAATAGGCTAAAATGCTTTATTTCTATGCAAGTTTTTTTTAATTTTTTTTTTTATATTATATTATAAAATCACAATAGATCATAAATATCTACCTAAGCCCCAAAAACTGGACTTAGGGAAGTAAACAGCAGTAAATAGCAGAGAAAAATAGAAAAAACCACATTGAAAAACAATGAAGCATTCTTAGCCAATAGGCTGCATGCAGGTTAACACAGGAGAACCATAAAAACTTTGGCACCGTGCCTTTAAGACCCTGAGCACCTCCAGTATCCCACCATGCCTCAGGGGTGAAGGGAAGGTGACAGTTGGTTCACAGTTAGGTCAGTTTTTTTCCGGCTTCTTCTGAGAGGATCCTGGAGCATTGAGCTCTCAGTTTTTCTGAGTTTTCCTCAGAAAAATTCTTTAAAAAAGCGTTTTTCACTTTTCACTCGACAAGTAATATCTTTGTCTGAGCTAGGAAGGTTTTTTCTGACAGAAAAATGCCTTCTCTTTTTGTAAAATGTCCCTCTTGTGGGAAGAAGAAAGCCCAGTCAGACCCACACTCTCTGTGTATTGTCTGCCTGCCACAGAGTCACTGTCCTGACACCTGCAAGTATTGTAAGAACATGTCAAGGAGGACTCTCAAAGACAGAGAGAAGATCAGGCTACATGGGCTTCAGGAGAGGAAAAAGTCAACATCCTCTTCACTTCCCAGACCTACAGCAGAAGGAATGGCCCGTTCGACGTCGACAGGTAGGATTGTACCTGTTTGTTCTCCATCGACGTCATCGGCACCACCGTCTCACCGGCATAGATCGCCGTCGACGGCGACCAGACCGACGTCGAGGGACAAAACGTCGAAGCATGGACACAGGGGTACATCTCCGTCGACGGCAGGCCGCCGTTCGGCGTCGAGTCATCTCCGGCGCTCCCGTTCGCCGTTGAGAACGTCTCACCCCTTGGCGTCGAAGGACACGACACCAAAAACACCTCGACGGCATGAACATCCGCCGTCGACCACTCGCCACTCAACGTCGAGACACACGACGGCGAGTAGGTCCAGGTCCCGTGATAGGCGATCGGCGTCAAGACACTCGACGGCAAGACCTCCGACGTCAGGACATTCGACGTCGAGAGCAGACCAGCCAGCGCAACCTTCGACGTCGAGGATACAATCGACGTCGACACAACCTTCAGCGGTGTCACAGGCAGTGGAGCCAGCGGACAAAGCTCCCTCACCGGTGGTCTCTATAAGGAGTGCTTCATCCCATTCCAGAGCATCGGGGCATGTTTCTCCCATCACAGCATCCCCGGATTCACAATACTCGAGGATGTATTCTCCTACTGCCTCATTACCGAGAACGCCATCGCCTACAGCTAGAGCAGGACGGGCTTGTTCTGCTTCTCGTCAGCCGACCACAAGACCTGCACACTCTGCTACAGTCTCTCGGAGCAGGTCCCGTTCCCGAAGGAGAACCAGGTCACGAACACCACGCAGAAGATCACCTTCTTGGTCTTCTTCAGGATCGTCTGTGGGGCGCTACTCCCCCACACTCACAGATTCTCCACCTGCTAGGATTTCCCCGGTGGATGATATCACCACTTTTAATGAGGTTCTTCTAAGGGGAGCGCAGAAGCTAAATATTGAGGTACCAGAGCCGGCCACCTCATCCTCAGTTATCTTTGAGACCCTACAACACAGATCAGTCTCGAGAAAACTGCTGCCACTAGTACCGGGTTTGCTGCAACCGACTATGGACACTTTTCTGTCTCCAGCCACTCTCAAGTCTGCCCCGGCTAGGATTCAAAAGAAATACAAAGCTCCGGAACAAGATCCTTTATTCCTGCGGAAGGATCCGCCACCGGACTCTGTGATCTTAGCCGCAGCCAGAAAAACACACTCTGTGGCATCATCTTCCACAGTCCCCCCGGATAAGGAGAGCAGACACCTAGACTCTCTGGGGAGAAAGATGTGCGGTACGGCGGCATCTGCTATGAAGGTCTCCAGCGCCTCAGCACTTCTGGGCAGATATGACCGCTCTCTGTGGGACTCACTCCACAGATTTACAGAAAAGTTGCCCAGGGAAGATAGACAGGACTTCCAGGAAATCTTGCAGGAAGGGGGCCTAGTATCTAACCAGGTCATCAGCGCGGCGGCGGACGGGGCGGATTTGGCTGCGCATGGGTATGCGCACGGAATCTGCGCTAGGAGGTCTTCCTGGCTACGGCTCACGGGTCTGAAGCAGGAAGCACAGCAGCGCATTTTGAACCTCCCATTCAGCGGGAGTTCGTTGTTCGGTACCCACGCGGATGAAGAGATGGCCCGAATGAAAACGGAAGTCGACACGATGAGGGCAGTGGGCCTGGAACGTAAAAAAGACTTCAGGCGGAGGTACAGGCCGTATGACAGACGACCATTCCAGCAGAGGGTTCAAACCCCTCACTGGTCTCAAAGGCCACAACAACGACAGGGACGTCCCCTGTTTCAGGCACGTAGACCCACAAGAGACAGAGGGTCAAGTAGACCTCAACAGTCTACAGCAAAGACGCCATCAAAGCAATGAGGCATTGCTTCCCTCAGCACTGTGCACCACTCCGGTGGGGGGAAGTGTTACGCATCATCTTCGCGAGTGGCACTCAATCACAAAAGACAAATGGGTGCTCAATATTGTCGAACATGGCTATTCTCTCCTTTTCAAAAAACCTCCTCCACACTTGCCGCCAGCAAGGTGTTTTCCTTCTCATCTCAGCCTGCTACGCAAGGAAGTTCTCGCACTCCTACAAAAGAAAGCTGTAGAAAAGGTTCCTCCGACACAAAAAGGAAAAGGGGTGTACTCCCGTTACTTTCTGGTGGCGAAAAAAGGTCAACAGGGCCTCTTCAGACCAATTCTGGACTTACGGCTCCTGAACAAGTACATAAGAAAACAAAAGTTCAGGATGCTAGCCCTTCACCAGATTGTCCCGCAACTGCATCAGGGAGACTGGATGTGCTCCATCGATCTACAGGATGCATATTTTCACATCCCAATAGCAACCAAACATCGGAAATTTTTACGTTTCCAGATAGCGTCACAGCACTACCAATTCAGAGTCCTTCCATTCGGCCTGAAGTCTGCACCCCGAGTCTTTTCAAAATGTGTAGCAGTGGTAGCGGCACACCTTCGAAGACAAAAAATATTCGTCTATCCCTACCTGGACGACTGGCTAGTGAAGGCCTCATCTCCGGATCAGGCGAGAAAACATCGAGATATCGTTCTAAGAACTTTCGAGTCTCTAGGTCTTCAAATCAACCACGACAAGTCAACCTTGATTCCAACACAAAACCTCCGCTACCTGGGAGCGATACTAAACACAGAGCTCCAAAGAGTGTTTCCTTCGGAGGAACGACTTTTATCAATCCACAGGAAGTGTCAACATCTATTAACAGCCGATGCACCTACAGCTCGTCAGGTGACATCGCTTCTGGGCTCCATGGCTTCATGCATCTTCATTGTCCCGAATACCAGGCTACGCATGAGGCCCCTTCAGGAGGCATTAGAGAACAATTGGAGCCAAAAGACTGGTCACTGGGAGGACAGAGTTCGACTACCAACAGTGGCTTTTCAATCACTACAATGGTGGATGCACAGACCACACCTGTCGATAGGTTCTCCGTTTCACCAGACAATTCCAGTCGACACTCTGGTGACGGATGCGTCTCTTCAGGGTTGGGGTGCTCATCTGGGTTCCTTCCAAGCTCAGGGTCTGTGGTCCGACAAGGAAAAGAACTATCACATAAATCTACTGGAACTCAGAGCAGTCCATCTGGCTCTCAAATCTTTCTCTCCATTGGTTCAGGGGAAATCTATCCTAGTTCAGACAGACAATACAACCACAATGTATTACCTGAACAAACAGGGGGGAACAAGATCACTACCTCTGTCTCGAGAATCCCAAACGATATGGCATTGGCTCCTGGCCAGGGGAATGTCTATCACAGCGGTACACCTGCCAGGTCAGCAAAACGTAGAGGCAGATTTCCTGAGCAGACATCTGGAAGACGCGCACGACTGGGTGCTACACGACGAAGTCGTCGAGGACATCTTCGGTCAATGGGGTCGACCTCAGTTGGATCTCTTTGCAGACGAAACAAACAACAAATGCCCAGACTTCGCGTCCAGGTTCTGCCGTCCGGGATCTCAAGGGAATGCCCTGTTGATCAACTGGTCAGGGACATTTCTCTACGCCTTTCCACCGATTCCCCTCATACCGGCAGTAATCAACAAATTTTACAAATCCAGAACCAGAATGATTCTGATAGCGCCACAATGGCCCCGCCAATTCTGGTACACGGACCTACTCAACTTATCGGAAAGACCTCACAGGAGGTTGCCGTGCAGACCGGATCTCCTGAGCAGGATGGAAGGCAGAATCCTACATCCCAACCTTCCCTCTCTGAGCTTGACAGCATGGCTCCTGAATTCCTACAGTATGGGCACCTAGGGCTCTCACAGGAGTGCATGAGCATCTTGAAAGAGTCAAAACGACCTTCCACGCGGCGTTCTTACGCTTTTAAGTGGAAGAGATTTTACATCTGGTGCTCTCAACAAGGTATAAATCCCATACGAGCTCAGGAGGACGTCATACTATCCTATTTACTTCATCTGGCGAAGTCTGGTCTGCAGGTATCTTCTATTAAGGTTCATTTATCTGCAATTACAGCGTATCGTAAGTCGCCTTCTCAGGAATCCTTCTTTACGATACCTGTAGTCAAGGATTTTTTTAGAAGGCTTGAAAAAGGTTTTTCCTCCCATTCGGAGACCTTCTCCTCCATGGGAACTGAATGTAGTCCTGTCAAAACTTATGGGCCCTCCCTTTGAACCTATCCACAAGGCCTCTTTACAGCACCTTACGTGGAAGACGGCTTTTTTGGTGGCCATTACTTCAGCGAGGAGGGTCAGCGAAATTCAGGCTCTGTCTTGTAGAGAACCGTACACGGTTTTTCACGATAATAGAGTGGTTCTGCGAACTCACCCATCTTTCCTTCCGAAGGTGGTGTCAGAATTCCATATCAATCAGACTATATCTTTACCGACTTTCTTTCCCAATCCGGAGACTCCGGCTGAGAAAGCATTGCATTCTTTAGACTTAAAAAGAGTGCTGAAATTCTATTTGGACAAAACAAAACCGATTAGACATTCTAACCATTTGTTTCTGAATTATGGTCATTTAAGAACAGGAGAGGCAGCGTCTAAACGAACTATATCAAGATGGATTGTGTCTTGTATTGTTAACACTTACCAACTGGCTAATAAGCAATTACTGGCTAGGCCAAAAGCGCATTCCACAAGGGGAAAAGCGGCTACTGCTGCCCTCCTTAACAATGTACCAATTTCCGAGATTTGTAAGGCTGCTACATGGAAGTCTGTGCATACCTTTACTAAGCATTACTGTTTAGACTCGGATGCAAGAGCGGATGCCCAGGTGGGGCAGGCCTCTCTTAGAAATCTATTTGCATGAATATGTATTCTTTCCTGCACTTCTTTCGGACAGTCCGCAGAGTTTAGGGATGGGCTTGCTAATCTATTCAATGTTTATGACTATTGATGAGGATCCCCTGGAAGAGAAGGATTAGTTACTTACCTGTAAATCCTAGTTCTCTTCCAGGGGTATCCTCATCAAAGTCATAAACAACCCACCCTCCTCCCCGGACTTAAGTCTCCTAGAAGTGCAGGACAGATTATCTTTCTGATCAGTTACACAGATTGTCACCGTAAAAAAGTACTGACCTAACTGTGAACCAACTGTCACCTTCCCTTCACCCCTGAGGCATGGTGGGATACTGGAGGTGCTCAGGGTCTTAAAGGCACGGTGCCAAAGTTTTTATGGTTCTCCTGTGTTAACCTGCATGCAGCCTATTGGCTAAGAATGCTTCATTGTTTTTCAATGTAGTTTTTTCTATTTTTCTCTGCTATTTACTGCTGTTTACTTCCCTAAGTCCAGTTTTTGGGGCTTAGGTAGATATTTATGATCTATTGTGATTTTATAATATAATATAAAAAAAAAAAAAAAAAAAAAACTTGCATAGAAATAAAGCATTTTAGCCTATTTATGATTATAGCCTGCATTGCTGTTTTACACATGATAATATGTATGTATTTTATATATATATGCTCCGGGGTCCCCGCACAAGGGCGGGAATATTCAATGTTTATGACTTTGATGAGGATACCCCTGGAAGAGAACTAGGATTTACAGGTAAGTAACTAATCCATTTCAGGCATTCCCACAAATAATTTTACGTTCAGTTCTCTGTACAAGTTCGTATACATATATAGTGCACTCTAATTAGTCCTCTCTCGTTCTTATAAAAGTTTGTCAAGAGTAACTGGTCAGCGGATTTCAGTTCTGATATAAGTCCGGAGCCCCCCACTTTGAAAAGAAGTTCAGAATGTAAAGCTATTGAAACAAAGGTAGTGTCCGTTTTGCAGAGAGCAAACTTTAATTCGATCTTTAGATAGTCTTAGGCTTAATCTAGGAATTAGTGCTAACCTGTAATCAAGTACATAGCCTTGTCTCTTTCTTAAAACTGAAACCTTGAGTAAGTCTTTGTAGCTGTAGTGGAAGGAGCCCTCGAGGAAGGAAAGACAACAGAAGTGTTGATGGTCGTCGGATCACAAGAGCTGCGTGGAGGCTTGGGGCTGATTAGAGCGCTGGAGGAGTCCAGTCAACTCAGGAGGTGAGTGCAGGGATGATCCTTTTCTCAGGACAGGAGCATGGCCAAGCACAAACTGGAGTTTTGGGTGTGGTTTAAGTACTCTATTGGTGTGACTGACTCCTGAAATGCACGTGGCTCACATGGGAGACAGGAAGGTTCCAATGGGCCCTGGGAGAGAACACACCTGTCACCCTCATGGTTTTGACCTTTAATGCAAGCAGGTGCAGTAACATTAGTAGGTGGAGTCAGTAGGTCATGGGAGTTGAAACCAAAGACTGAAGCAGGTGGAATCAATTAACATTAGCAGGTGGAGGCAATAGGTTATGGCAGTTGGAACCAATAATCTGGAAACGCATGTCTACTCCTTGCAGGTGTGCAAACTGAAATACTAACTGAACAACATTATCATATTGTTCCAATGGGTTCATGTGCTCTGGGAACGGGTCTGCCGAGGGGTTAAGTGTAGTGAGATCATGGGGCCTGAGGGGTGTTTATCTTGGTGTTGCAGGAGGCCATGGTGTGCCACAAGGGGAAATTCAACATCATACCTGTACACCAGACCTACTGTAGAGAGGCTCGGGTTCTTCTGTCTCAAGTAGTGATGTTGGGGGAAGAGGTGGAGGCGCAGGGGTTCAGGATGATAAGGTGGTGGGGAAGGTGGAGGGTCTGATGTACGGGGGTCATCAATCTGATTAGCAAAACTACTGGATTGCACAAAATTCCATTCATTTAGGTGGCGTAATTGGTCACACCACAGACTAAAAGTCACTTAATTGGGTTTTGAGGCAACAGATTCTTCAAGTTAGGAATTGTGGGGTGGGGTGTAGTTGGATAAACTTGATAGGAGGTGATCAGTATAGAACACTGGCCTATAACCCAGGGGAGGATTACTTTTGCAACACATTACTGCCACTTTTATATGCATGGCGGCTGATTTCAAATTACTTCTTGGAACGTTAACGGACTGAACAACATGATCAAACAAGGTGCAGTTATGCAGTACCTCAAAAAGCATAGCCCCCAGATAACATTACTGAAGGAAACCTATCTGCTGGTTACCAAGGGTAGAATCCTAGGCAGTCACTGCTTCCCCAGGGTCTGCCACGCAGGGTTCACATCAGGCTCTAGAGAGATGTGGCAATCTTGCTACATCATATCTTTTTATAGTCCCCAACACATACACTGATTCTCTAGGCCACAATGCGGAAGTCTCAGGCCTGTTGGAGGGAGAAACCTGGTCCTTTGTGGGTATCCATGTTTCACTGGCATTGACTGATAGTTGACTACCCAATCTGATGGAGACCTCTAGTTTCAGATTTCTTATACAGGGAGTGCAGAATTATTAGGCAAATGAGTATTTTGACCACATCATCCTCTTTATGCATGTTGTCTTACTCCAAGCTGTATAGGCTCGAAAGCCTACTACCAATTAAGCATATTAGGTGATGTGCATCTCTGTAATGAGAAGGGGTGTGGTCTAATGACATCAACACCCTATATCAGGTGTGCATAATTATTAGGCAACTTCCTTTCCTTTGGCAAAATGGGTCAAAAGAAGGACTTGACAGGCTCCGAAAAGTCAAAAATAGTGAGATATCTTGCAGAGGGATGCAGCACTCTTAAAATTGCAAAGCTTCTGAAGCGTGATCATCGAACAATCAAGCGTTTCATTCAAAATAGTCAACAGGGTCGCAAGAAGCGTGTGGAAAAACCAAGGCGCAAAAGAACTGCCCATAAACTGAGAAGTCAAGCGTGCAGCTGCCACGATGCCACTTGCCACCAGTTTGGCCATATTTCAGAGCTGCAACATCACTGGAGTGCCCAAAAGCACAAGGTGTGCAATACTCAGAGACATGGCCAAGGTAAGAAAGGCTGAAAGACGACCACCACTGAACAAGACACACAAGCTGAAACGTCAAGACTGGGCCAATAAATATCTCAAGACTGATTTTTCTAAGGTTTTATGGACTGATGAAATGAGAGTGAGTCTTGATGGGCCAGATGGATGGGCCCGTGGCTGGATTGGTAAAGGGTAGAGAGCTCCAGTCCGACTCCGACGCCAGCAAGGTGGAGGTGGAGTACTGGTTTGGGCTGGTATCATCAAAGATGAGCTTGTGGGGCCTTTTCGGGTTGAGGATGGAGTCAAGCTCAACTCCCAGTCCTACTGCCAGTTCCTGGAAGACACCTTCTTCAAGCAGTGGTACAGGAAGAAGTCTGCATCCTTCAAGAAAAACATGATTTTCATGCAGGACAATGCTCCATCACACGCGTCCAAGTACTCCACAGCGTGGCTGGCAAGAAAGGGTATAAAAGAAGGAAATCTAATGACATGGCCTCCTTGTTCACCTGATCTGAACCCCATTGAGAACCTGTGGTCCATCATCAAATGTGAGATTTACAAGGAGGGAAAACAGTACACCTCTCTGAACAGTGTCTGGGAGGCTGTGGTTGCTGCTGCACGCAATGTTGATGGTGAACAGATCAAAACACTGACAGAATCCATGGATGGCAGGCTTTTGAGTGTCCTTGCAAAGAAAGGTGGCTATATTGGTCACTGATTTGTTTTTGTTTTGTTTTGTTTTTGAATGTCAGAAATGTATATTTGTGAATGTTGAGATGTTATATTGGTTTCACTGGTAATAATAAATAATTGAAATGGGTATATATATATTTTTTGTTAAGTTGCCTAATAATTATGCACAGTAATAGTCACCTGCACACACAGATATCCCCCTAACATAGCTAAAACGAAAAACAAACTAAAAACTACTTCCAAAAATATTCAGCTTTGATATTAATGAGTTTTTTGGGTTCATTGAGAACATGGTTGTTGTTCAATAATAAAATTAATCCTCAAAAATACAACTTGCCTAATAATTCTGCACTCCCTGTATGTGCTCTGGTGTCAGTTTTTTCTTTCCCCGCCATCCAGTGCTGATCGGAAGATAGCTACCCCTTCGTCATTTTTTAACTGCCCATTTTTGACTTTTTAAAAAGTTTTTTGGAGTTGCTAACTCCTGGTGCGTCAAGGATGTCAGAGGAAGACCGGGTTCAAGCCCTGCAGATCATGTCATTGGGCGATGTCAGTGATGGATCCACATCTCATGTGCCTCTGGTGTCTGGAGCATGTCCGTGACCCAAAGTTGTGCTCAGTGTATCAGGCCATGCATTCAAAAGCTTTGAGGGAGCGGTACCTAAAGCTAATGGTGGCCTGACGCTCAAATCCGCAAGTTGAGGTCCCAGTTGAGAGGAAGTTCCCGGGAGCGGTCGCAGAGTGCTCCATCATTGCCGTCATAATCCAAGGTCTCAAGACGATCAGGTAAGTCGAAGAAAGTGAAACATTCTTCTACTTCAATGAAACCCTTACAGATGTCCTACTGGGTCCCTGGTCCAAGCCCAGCACAGGGGCTTCTGTGAACAGGACAGTTGCCTGCTGCCATCGTCTTGATCTGGGCGACCCAAGTTTGCTTACGCAACACTCCTGAGAGCTTGGTTATCCAAGCCTCCACCTCCCATGGCGCATTCCCTTCCGCACTCCTGGATAGGGAATCCAGGAGGCCGGATGCACTTAGAAAGAAGTTGTTTTCTTCTGCTAGCCTGGCATTGTGGTCCGTTAACACCACATGCCTTTTGGGCCATTATATCCACTTACTGTGGGATACGGTTGCACAAGTGTTGCCATAGGCCCCAGAGGAGGTCCAGGCTGTACTTTCCCAAGCAGTTGCTGATTGGAGAGATGCAGAAAAGTTCATAATCCGTTGTGGACTGAACATGACCAGCTCACTGGGCAGAGCAGTTTCATCGACCGTGGCCTTTCGGTGCCACACCTGGATAAGGACATCTGGCTTTTTGGGAGATGTCCAAACCACGGGTGCTCCTCAATGGCACCCGTCACTTCGGAGAAAAAGCAGACTGTGCTTGAGCGCTTCAAGGATTCTCGTGCTATGGCCAGGTACTTGGGCCTTGCAGCAACCCCTCGCCCCCCCTCAGTCTGCTTTTTTTGCCTCTTCCATTGCTATAGAAGGGGTGGCATTCCACATCTGTTCCCGTCTAGCCACTGCTGCGCATGCTGCCCAGCCTTTGCATGGCTGGGGAAATGGATCCACAAACCTCGTGGATCAGGGAGCCAGCAGTCTGGCCAGTAACCTCCCTGAACACTCCCCCTCACCCACCCACTCCACCAACTGCTGCACAAAAGATTAATAGTCTGACACTTCCTCACCAGGGACCAATCAAGGGCAGTATCCGCCATTAGCTGCTCTTCTAGCAATCAATCACATCAGACAGGTGGGTTTTGCAGATAATCCGAAGATTACCCCTCCATCCATGGCACCGTCCTACGATTGGATGATGGAGGGTGCAATAGAGAGGGTCCCTGTGCCAGAAGTAGGTTGTGGTTGCTATTCCCTCTACTTTGATACCCAAAACAGACAAGGGCTTCTACCCTATCCTAGACCTTTGGTCACTCAATCTCTTCCTCAGATAGGAGAGGTTCAAAATGCTCACTTTGGCTCAGGTTCCATGTGCCCTGAAACCAGGAGGCTGGATGGTCGCATTGGACTTGCATGATGCTTATTTCCATATTGCCATCCTGCCTACCCACAGATGTTCCTTGCGTTTCACGGTGGGCAAAGAGCACTTTCAGTTCACTGTGCTCCCCTTTGGCCTTACCAGCGCCCCTACGGTGTTCACCAAGGTGATGGCTGTGGTTGCAACTCATCTGCGCAGATCAGGGATTTCAGTCTCCCCCGCCAAAAATGCCGCTCTGAATTCCCTCGTATCCAGTTCTGGATTATGTGCATGCGATGTTGGAGTCATTAGCTGTCTGAAGCAATGTAGATTTTCAAGCAGAGCTGTGTATCATCAGCATTTTGGTGAATCTTGATGATGTTATCTGAGTAGAGCACCAAGTAGATTTTGGATGACATGAGACAGCGTGGAGCTCTCGGAGACTCCACATGTGATGGGGATGTTTTGTGACCTGGACATGCCAATGTGAACAAATTGGTGTTGGTGGGAAAGGTAGGAGGCCAGCCAGACAAGAACATTGATTTAAAAAAAAAAAAAAAAAAAAAATCTCATTGAAGATTCCAGGATGCAAGTGAAGGATGAATGGTCGACTGTCAAAGTAACTTAGAGGTCCAGCACTGTCAGAGGGGATCTTTTTCACTGTTAGAGGGCATCGCCTATGATCGATTTTTAGGGATAGTTACTGTTGTGGTGACAATGCACACAATCAACAATACAAGTTGGGACAACCAGAACTATTTTTGCATTGTTGCAGATATATGCCCCCCATCATGTATAGCCCTACACAGTTTCTAGCAACACCTGATAGCAGAGTATGCGACCTAGTGTGGAAAGGTAACATTTCTACATTTTAAGTCTTTTGTGTAACAGAACATGATTAGTACTAGGCTTCAAGGCATACAATTCTAGTTTGTACTATTAAATGACCAGTGGTGTGTAGGAGTTGGTAATGTTTTGTGGTATTAATATTAACAGTGCTGTTCTGTCTCATTAAGGTCCCATCCAGCTATCCTCAAGATACCAAATGATCTTTTTTATGATGGAGAACTTCAGGAGTGCGCAGATGAGATTCTGAGCCATTCTTACTGTAATTGGGAGCATCTCCCGAAGCAGGTAAGCAATGGCTTTCTGATGAGGTTGTTCCAATGTGCCAGTGTCCTATTACATTATGGTGCCATGTACCTAATATTTACAAGACCAGTTTTGTTCAGTGACCGTATTCTGTAGGGGTTTGCTCCGGGAAATGCAACCTGGAATGGAAATATTTATACTTCTATCTAACTCTGAAGTCTTTATCTTGTGTGTACTCAAAACTGTATTTATGGTTTTGCAACTTACAAAAGCAACCTGAAAGGGCAAATTCTAGAGTGCCTATATCTTTTTTTTTTTTTTTTTTTTTTTTTTTTTTTTTATTATTGCACATGACTTTTCTGTCCTGATGCTGTTTTGGAGCTGTGGTCCTCTTTTTTTTCATTCCTCCTCAGAGCCAGTTACTCATGACTACTCCTCTGCATCTGCTAGTGACAGTTATTTCTCTCTTGCCTGTGGTATGTGATCCGATCCACATCTACCCTGTCACCAACACCTGTCTTCAGGATCATTTTTGTTCACTATGCATTTCTTTGGGCTGCTTATCATCTTACCTCGCCTTTTCTCTGTGTTTCTCCCCTCGGGCTTCACTTCCTACTCGTTCTCTGTTTAGGAAATGTCTTGCCCTTACACTTATCACCTTCCTCCAGGCCCTCTCACAGTGTTGTGTGTCAGTCTTTTGCACAGTTTCTTCACACATCTTTGCTCCTCCTCACCTTCCACCCTTGCATGTTCTCACCATCCCAACTTCGGCAGCTACATTAAAGATGTTGAAAAATGTCTGCCTCTACAATTTATTTTTGTAATCATAGGAAAACTGTGTTTAATTAGATATTGTTGCCAGATCATTTTTGTCTTTTCCACTTGTACTGGACCAAACTCTGTAGAGGTGTTATTTCTGGACAATTCACTAATTCACATACTACAAGCAGAGTAATTGGATATTGTTTACCAGTAAATCAATGTGCATATTTGAATGTATTTTCCATCAAAGGATTTTTTAAAAAAAAGTTAATCCTGCCTTTTAGGGATTCCCAATAATCTTTAATGGGGTGCTAGGAGAAGACCAGCGTGAAGGCAACAGCCCATCATTCTTCAATGTGACTGAGGTTGATGCTGTTGTTTCTTACCTCAAGAAATTGCTGACTACCCAGGGAAAGAAGGGGAAGTCCAAACTCTCCCCTAAGGAAATTGGCATTATTTCTCCTTATCGGAAACAGGTGAGCTGTTGGTTTCATTGCAAACTATGGTCCTGGTTCAACATTTGTGCCACCCAGTATAATGATTTAATGTGACAATAAAAATAAAATGTAGCATTATTTAATGCAGAATATCACAATTTGTGAAGCAGTGTTTCTGATTGTAATTTATCTTGTCTGAAGAAATTTACCAGCAATAAATTGAGGCTTGTTAATAATGCTGCCCCATTGCTCTGGTAAGGAAGAGTGAGCTCTAGAGAACCCTCTGACGTTTAGACTCACCTTCTCATAACCCACTGCATTGAGATCGGGTTAGACATAAAATAGCTTATACATGAACACTCCGACCCTGGATTACTGGTCTTTGGATGTTGTTGAGCACTGGAGAGAGAGACAATTTTAGATAAGCCAGAATCTGTATAATGTGTTGCTTATTGAGTGTAATCATACATTTGAAAATGTCTTTCTTAAATGGTTCATGCAGCAACAGAGGGTGCCATTATGTTGGATTTAATAAGCTAACGTTGTGTAGTCTTAACCTGTCTTCGCTGTTGAACCTTTCTAGGTTGAAAAGATCAGGAAAGCCATAACTAAGTTGGATCCAGTGCTCAAAGGCATGAATGATATCAAGGATTTGAAGGTAAACCGTAGTTTGTTTTACGTGTTAAATAATCTACTATATGTTAACGTATTTAAGATCATTTGACCAGAATGCTGACTTGACATTCATCACTGAGGCCACTTGGTATAGCTTTCCCTTCTGCTGTATTCAAGAGTGATAAATAACTAATGTCATCCTCTCCTAATTTAATGGTGTTCAGTTACACAACCTAGGAAGAACGGAAGGATCAGTTGGAATTGACGCAATTCCAAATTGCAACCTTAAGATCAAAACAGTTTTCTGCATCCATTACTTAACTCCACACAATCCTGAATTCTAGATAGTACTTTATACAACAGCTGGTCAAAGATGAAATACAGCTTTGCTGTTAAATCAACAAATATTCCTAAGTTTGATTTATCTTTAAAATCATGCAACTGAAATGCTGTATCCTTCATTTTTTATTAGCATGAACAATTAGAGATGTTCGGTGCTTATGGAATTCTCTGTAAAGTAGCCTTCCCTGTTTTACAATTTATGAAATATTTCCTGTGGAAATGGTAGTACAGTCTTTTTTACAGGCCTATTTTGTACTTTTTGTTTCAAAATGCCTCCTTTGGTCCTGTATGCCAGGGTTGGAGTTCCACCTGACTATATTCCAAACAGTGTTAAACTATGAGATGAGTTCTGAACTCTGTTGACATGTTACCTGGAATTCCACTTTAGATTTCCTTTTGTATCTGGACCCCCCCGGCAATCTTTCACCAACTAGCCAGTCCAGGTGTCAAGGTCTCCGTTTTTCTCATCTGGTAAAATGTTAAGCCCCTAGTCACAGTGGTTTGCTAAACATGTCAATGTTTTTTGTCATAGTTTGTTTGCTGAGTTTCTAGAACTGGTAATGATTAGTGTTTTTGTCTTTGTGAGGCTGTTACAACTATGTGTTTCCTAAACAGCTAGCTTGTTTAGAGCTATCCCATATTTAAATAATACTCGGCCCTTCTCTGGGGCTAGCCATGTCCACTGCTGAAGTAGGTTGTGAATGGTGCACAGTATTGTATATGCAGTCCTGGTTTCCTACAGGGATTAAAATGGGGATGGATATTGAGGGGGAAGTCAGATGAAAGGCTACACTGATGTGTCACTACTAGGTTGACGAGCTGCCTGTTATCTCACCGATTTCTGTCATTGTTTTGGGAAAGCTGATGTCAGCTATGGTAGTGGTAGAATTGTGCAGTTACCAAGACTCGGTTAAGCACTATTCAATATTTTATTTCGAGAAACTGAAGGATTTTCCTCATCCGTTATTTTTCTTAAGATAAATTTTGAAAAGCAATATCCAGTGATGGCCGGCAGCTTTGGGAGGGGGGCGGGAGGGAAGCACAGACACGCACACACACGCACGCACACCAAACATTCAAACATGCACGCACACCAAACATTCAAACACGCACGCACACCAAACATTCAAGCACGCACACCAAACATTCAAACACGCACACACACCAAACATTCAAACACGCACGCACCAAACATTCATTTTAAAAGATCACACATACACTTAACTTCATCCTCGAGGTCCCAGGAGTGTTGGGACTGCTGCCTTCCCTCATGGGCTGACCTCAGGTCAGCCCATGAGGGAAGGCAGCAGTCCCAGCCTCTAGTAACAGAGTGGGATGGGGTCAGTGAGACTGCTGACCCCACCCCATTCTGTGACGAAGTGTCACTGATTGACACTCACCCTGGGCGCTTCAAGGCTTAAACCTGAAGCGCCCAGGTCGAAGTCGATGGGTGACGCTTTCCTCGTCACCCAGGGGAGGGCCTCGAGGCATCTTTGCTGAGCCGAGGACGTCACCCCCATAGGAGCTGTGACCTCCTCTGCCCAGCAAAGTTAAGCTCAGGCAGCCAGGAGTCTGCGCAAATCGCGCAGGTCTCACTCCTGGCTGTCTGAGCTGAAAATGAAGTGTCTGTCAGGCGGACCTTTGTTCAGCCTAACAAACACTCTCTTCATGAGGGGCAAAAGGTGGGGGGGGGGGCGTGGACCCTCAGCCCTAGAGGACGGGCCGTGCCTGGCAATCTTTGCACTTTTTAGCCGTGCATTGAATGTGTTTTTGTCAGTAAAAGATGGACCAACTATATGCTGGTTCTTATGCCCTTTTGCCACACAGCTCACATGAAAAAAATACTGTTCATTGGAAATCCCTTGCTGGAGTCTTCGGAAAAGATGGGCTGATTAACAGTAGAATACAGTAACTTTAAAAAAAAATATATATATATATATTTTTTTTTTTTAAGAGGCTGACTATTAGACATTTGGTTTGCATGCTTTAACAGGAGCCAATAACTCTGAATTCAGTCAATGTTTCTTTGTTTTTGATTGCTTCGCTTATTGTTACACAAAGAAATCTGTATCTTGGAATCACTCTCAAAATGGTCCCATTATTTGCTTTGCAACCAACAGTGCAAGCTTTTATTATCCTAGATCTGAAATCCGTTCTTTGTCAGTTGAATTTTCTAAGCAAAGCACAATGACTAATTGTGGCAGGGGACTGTGGAATGAGGATGAATTTATAGAACTCATATTGATGGAGGCAATGCCATTCTTTCCAGCCTTCCGAAGTAATCTCTCACCTGCAAAGTCCATTGTTCATGTGGCAGCACACTAGTTGTTCGAGCCAGGAAATCAACCTACGTTCTGCCTATCTTTTACACCTAAAGGGTCAGATTTCGTTCAAGATCGGATACATCAAACTGTCTTTAATCCCAAACATCACTAAGGGCCATATGTACAAACACATTTTCCCATAGACACAGAATGAGTAAAACCCTTTGGTACATCTGGCCGTTAGTGCTTTATCCTGAAAAACTTTGTCACAGATATACCACGACCACGCGCTTTCTGTTTAGGCCCATTTTATTTTAGTTTTCACTTCTTGAAAATGATCTTGCCCGTTTCCAATGCTTTTTGTGTAATATTTTATTTAAATCTGACCTTTTATCATATTGGTGACTCCAGTCTTTAGGGTTATGTAACCAGTGGGCCAGGCGTTTAATAGGTTCACCATCTGTATCAGGATAAACCATTGGTCTGATGCTCCTCCAGATTTCCAGTTCACTGATGTGTCGAGATAGATGCCAATCAGGATGCAAATTGTATGCAGCTATTAAAAGGCCAGCTTCTCTAAGTTGGTTGAGAATTTCCTGTCTTCCCTTTTGGCAGTTATGCATGTTGAACGCTATCTCTTTGGAGCCTGACCATATTTTAATGAAGGCCTTTGTTGGACCTGGCCCTTTTAGAGGGTCATTCCCCAGACTTTTTATATTTTGCCTCCTTATTTTCTGACCTTTGTTGGCTGACATTTTGACTCTGAGCACTTTTTCACTGCTAACTAGTGCTAAAGTGCATGTGCTCTCCCTTACAAAATTGGTATGATTGGCTTATACCTAATTGGCATATTTAATTTACCTAGAAGTCCCTTGTAAAGTGGTATCGCTGTACCCAGGGCCGGTGAATTAAATGCTACTAATGGGCCTGCAGCGCTGCTTGCGCCACCCACTGAAGTAGCCTGTCAAACCTATCTCAGGAGTGCACAGTTTTCTGCCACGGGTACCTGGCATCTAAATGTACTTGCCAGGCCCAGAACTCCCCTTTAACTACATGTAAGTCCCCCCCTAAGGTGCGCCCTAGATAGCCCTTTGGGCAGGGTGCCATGTATGTAGAAGGCAGGACATGTGCCATGTTGCATGGCCTGTCCTGGTACTGACAAACAGCCTAACTTGGTGTCTCACTGCTGTGAGTGCTGCCTTCTCATAGGATTGCATTGGAAATGCCCTGCCTTATGTGTAAGGGGCATTGTCTGATTTATGAGGGGTAGCGTAGGCATGTTTGGCATGGTTGTGATATTGGTGAGAAATGCTTCTTACTGGTGTAGGTGTATTTTTATTACTATTACAGAAATGCCACTTCTAGAAAGTTCGCATTTATCTGTGCTTATGATTTTGGTGTTTTGACCATGTCTCCAATCCACGTCTGGGCAGACTGACAGTTGGGGCTTTGTGCATACTTCTCAGACAGTCTGAACACAGGGAGGGTGGAGGTGTCACAGAGGCGCATCTACATATTGTAAAGCCTTCCGGGGCTGAGAGAAGGGAGAGGCGGGCACACCTGCATTTGTAAAGGCTGTGCCCTGGCCTCACAATAGGGTCATTTATGTTTGGAGCCTGTGATAGAGGAGAGAAAGGGCACTTCCAGAAAACAGTTGTAACTGGTTGGAACCCCCTCTCCTGCCCATTGTAAAACACAATGAAACCTTAGTATAAGTACAGGGGAATTTTCCCCACAATTTAGATATCATTGGACATCACTTTGGACTCCAGGAACCTTACCTGGAGCTGGACGCTGTTGAAAGGACTCACCAGGACCACCTTGGACTGCTGCTGTGCTTGCACCCCCTTGTTGTGCTGACCTGCTGCTGGGTTCTCCGGCCCTGCACCCCCCTTCTTCAACTGTTGTCTCTAGAGGCAGGGTGCTGTGGCCCCTGATCTCTGAGAACTCTCTTCAGCACGAGGAGTGCTGCCTAACACCTTGGGAGCACTCCGTTGGTGCCTGTAGCGCTTTTTCCTAAAGCACTTTTTTCTTGTAAATTGGGGGCCATCGCGCTGCTTTGAGCGCTCTTTGTGCCAGCAAGATCACCGCCGCAACCCGGGCTGCAAGGAAAGTTCCAGCACTTGAAAAGCACTCCTTGTTTTTAAAACGTTCACCGCCACGACCCGACTGAGGGAGCTTCCAGTGCGCCAGGGTCTCACTGTCCACGGCGCCCCCAGGGCACTCAAAAACGAGGATAGGAGCGAGCGCGCTCCAAACAGTGCCCCTGGGGCGAAGCGTGCTTCTTGACGCGCCCCCGGGGCACCTATAGGCACCATCCTTGGTGCCTGCTCCACTCTACAGCCCAGGTCGGGCTGAAAAGCGACTTGCGCACCACATCGTGTGCGGTCGCGTAGGGAAGCAGGAGAAAAGCCTCATCGGAGGCCCCTGCTTCCTTCTTCCTCCTTGGGAGAGGGCTGTTGGAGGCCCAGGGGGGCCCCACAAAGGTCGCGGGTCCCAGGAGGGGCCTGTTCTGTTTTTCTGGCAGGAGAGGGTGCCGACCGCCCCTCTCCCCCAGGAGCACTGCGTGGCCCCTGTGAGTGCACAGGAGTGCAAGGGGCCCCCTATTCTCCTCCTTCTAGGCACAGGGAGTGCCTCTGCTACTTTTAGGAATATAGAGGCTCAGTGAGGCAAGTATGGACCTAGGGGAATGTATGTTTTTACATGCTTTTCCTGCTATTACATATATGTGCTAATGTTCCTTTTATGGGAATGATTTGCTGATATGTATTTTTATGACTTGTGATATGTTTTCTAATGTTCCTTCTATGGGTAATTAGGAGTTATTCATGACAAGTACATAGATTTCTTTACTGTAATTCCGGACTACTGCTTATGTTGCAGAATCCTGAGTACTTACATGTTCTAATGTGACAACTGTGTATTCTTGCAGAGTATTAGTAACTTGTGTAACGTTCTGACAACTGCTAAGGTAGCAGGGTATTACTTACATGTAATGTTGGTCTAATTATGTTTTGTGCAATACAGTTTATTTTTACATAGCTCAGTGTTGTGTTTACTTTGTGGTGTACATTTTGTGTCACGTGTGTTGTACAAACGCTTTACACATTGCCTCCGGGTTAGGCCTGACTGCTCATGCCAACTACCAAGGGAGTGAGCAGGGGTTATCTTGGACGTGTAACTCCCTTGCCCTGACTAGAGTGGTTAGGTTCTGCCTGGCTGAGGTGCATACCCTAGCCAACCAGAAAACCCATTTCTAACAGTCTTGAAATCTGTGAGCTTTCGTTGCCATACCTTTCACATCTGGCTGCATGAGCATATGTTAATCTATTGCTTTCCTTGACGGTAAACTGTTTTGCATTGTTGAAAGAACTTCATTATTCCCTTGCGGAATAAAACACTTAACATGCCCCCACCTTTTCTCTGAAAGGCCTCTCCCTCTGAGGCTGGGGTGAATTTGGAAATGTAATGAATTGGTGAGAATGGGAATGGATATGTAGTGAGTCTAGGTCTTCACTAAGGTACCCACAGTGTCATTTGTTTGCATTTTTAAGCTGGCTACATTTGGGGAGCAGCAGTGCACCCTAAAGAGAGCTGTCCTTTATTGTCCTGCCTGTGAACATACATCTGTTTTCCGTTTCATGGGAGGTCCACTCCTAAAGGAGTCTCAGATGTGTGGCTTGGTAATATGACCATATATCCAGGCAACCCAATCCCCACTGCCCCTCTAGATCTGGTGCTGACATGAGCTCTTTGGAAATTCTTTCCTTCTTACCTCTCCATAAAATGGTTTCAATCGTTTTCTGTAGAGTTTTTATTTCTTCCTTCAAAATCAAGGTCAGCAATTCCTTAAAAACATACAGGAAACGCAGTAGATTATGAATTTTTACTGTGGCCATTTTTCCTGATCAAGACTGAGGGAGTGCAGACCATTTATTCACGTCATCATGGACATCTGGGGGGGGGGGGGGAAATCTCCTGATTGTTGCCACTATCTGCTCGATTTATAAATAGTGTGAACAAGAAAGGAAAGTCTAGGCAACCTTGGCAGGTCCTTCTCTGTAATCTGTTTGCCCATGATCTGCTATCATTTGCTAAAATTGTAGAGGTTGCACCCTTATATCTGCCTGATGTACAGCTGCAGAATTTTTCTCTGAAGCCCAGTGGGTGCACGATGATCTTCAAAAAATTCCAACTGCTGCGGTCGAGCGCTTCTCTGTGGCAGGTTCGACTTCTATCAACGGTATATTCTTGCTGCTGTCATTCTCTTAGATATTGGTTCTGGGAATATTATCATGGCTGTGGCTCTCTAATAAACCCCAGGTGGTTAGCATCCATGAGGCTCGGAATTTGTCAAGACTGTTTGACAATATTTTGCAAAGTTTTTTGTTTTAGTTGAGAAGGGCCATCGACTTATAACATTTACATTCTGGTGGGTATCTCATCATTAGTTACCCCTGTTTGTGCCCTGAATGAGTTAAATAGCTCTTTTATTGGTACCTAATCATTTTATTTTTTAACCGAGCTGCTGAGAGAACCTCTCTGGACCTGGCGGTTCCCTAGTTTTTACTCTTTAAGTGCATCTGCGATCTTTCCTGCTATGGGCCTTCTGGTTCCTTACATTGCTCCATTGTAAGCCTGGGCAGTCTTATGGAACTGCTAATGCGTCCTTTTATGTTCATTTATTACACATTAGGACTCGTTTTAGGCCAATAAATCTTTTGACCCAGTTGAGAGACACCGTAGGACGAGATAGCTGATCAGTAGGTCAATCAAAATATCAATGTCATCAATTTTTATCACAACAATACATTTCACTTTGGTCAAAGCCATTAATCAAATTGACGACACAACCATGACCTTTCAGCCATGAATAACCACACCTTTTAATAGAATTTTATTAATTTTATTCCCTATTAGTTACAATCTAAGATTAAGTGCGTCAATCTTAAAGGCAAGAAACACAACAGCATGGTTACGATATGGCAACTTTGGTAAGATTTAAATAAGGCAAAAATCATAAACATTAGAATATAACACAGCGTAACATAGATCAGAATATAGCAGAGTGTCAAATATGCGTCAGTTCAACATAGCATAATGTCAGTTGTTTGTCTATTTGCGTCAATTTGATGATCGCCTGTCCTAACCACTAATTAGCATTGGCATGTTGGGCTTCATGCAAAACAATTTAGAACACCAATTTGGAAAATATCTAGCGATGGTCTCTGTCAAAAAGTAAGCAGTTGGTACCTAGAAAGGAAAAGCAAACAGACAAATTACAAATTGCATTGCCATAATTACCCTCCAAGCATTAGGTCAGCACACAGGTTCAGGCTTCGTCTTCAGGACATCAGTCACACGCCATCAGTCAAAGCTCAACTAAAGGGCATAGGGACATTTCCCTCGTAAGGAGGAAAAATGTAAAATGGGCAGTCTATGGGTGAGGATGGTTTAATAAGTCTCAGTCACCAAACAGAGTGACCGTTTCTGGATAAAATCAATAGCATTCCCTACCTAATTCCAATGACCCTTCTGTGACATGGGTTTTAATCCCTTTTTCGTAGTACATTCCCCCAAAATTCTATTGGACACTAACTATACCCCACTATCTTTAACCTATCAAATTTAGCATTTGGTAATCCCAAATGTCACCCCACATTAATTCATAGTTCTTTACTTGGTCTTCAAAATTGAAGTCTTGGGAGGTGGCACATCCGGGGTTACTTCACTCTTTGGCACGTCTTTTGGGTCAGCAGATTCATTGTCCATCGGTCTAAGTGACCTTGTACATTAGTCTACATTTGTTTCAATTTGCTCATACTTTTAAACCAAGGCACCGAATATGCGCTTGGGAACGGAATTTACATAGATACATTCGTCTTCCAAGTTGAAGAAAAAGAACATTTGCAGGGTCATGGCCCTTTGTGAGTCCGCACACTGGAAAAACAGAAAAATGCATTTAATATGAGAGCTGGGCAGCTAAATCCCGCAGCTCATGCTAACTTAAGGCCTATAAAGATTTTCAATATAAATGCATTAACATAAATGTTAATATAAACGTGATTAATCATAACATAAACATTTTATTCATCATTATTAGTTTGCGTATACATTGGTGGCCATTTACCGTGGTCACAATTCAGGTGCACGTTTAAGCAAAATCTCTATTATTGTTTTCTATGCAGCATCATCACACATTGATATAAACATTTCGTTTTAATATAGGTTATGTAAGATACGCTCTCTCACAATTATAGCTTATCCACCCTCCCATTTTCCTCTCCCTTTTTTTAGAGTTGTTTGTGAAAATGTACAAATGATTCCTGTCTTCCCTCTTCGTCTTTCCTACTGTCCCCTTGCTGCTGTTCAGATCTCTTTTTTAACCAGTCTTACCTTGTTCCATACCTTTTTTTTTTCTATATTTTTCAGGTGGGGTCAGTGGAAGAGTTTCAAGGTCAGGAACGGAGGGTGATCATTATCTCCACAGTGCGCAGCTGCACAGATTATGTCAAACTCGATGCAGATTTTAATCTAGGATTTCTGAAAAACCCGAAAGTAAGTTTGGTTCCCTTTGTTATGCGGTAGAGGAACCTATATTCAGCTGTGTTGTCTCAAAGGAAAAGTAGAGTAAAAACACATTTTCTTTGAGGCATTCCTGCTATCTCAGTCACGAAGTTGCCGCCTTATTTTATGATTCTGGTAAGGACTTGGCTGCAGATGTTTTATAAGCAGGAGTGGGAGGTAATGTATTTGATTTGTGAGGAAAAAAAGCCAAAGTAATAAATGTTAGGGGGAAATCCTCCTGGAACTGGTGGACTAATCAACAAGCATTGGCAAAGCCAGTATGCCCTCCCTGTAAACGATTTTGGCTAACATTATGGCTTTGCCAATATTGGTTATCCGTGATGAACAGCATTGGCAAAAACAAAGTCAGAATAGCTAGCCTCGGCGTGATAGCATTTGTGTACACATGCATCATCATGTTTGCGTCACAGTGCCCATTTTTGGGCAGTACATAAAGTTTGCAGTTAGAAAAGCGCATTATAAAAAAAAGGAGCCACCCAACTGCAAATTTAAGCTTTTAAGCTACTGGTCCTGCCAGGAAACAAAAAGTAGGACAGGGAGGGGCGAGAGAGGTAAAAGGATGAGCTGCGGGAGCAACATGGAGAGGATCGTGGCAGTGGTGTGTGAGGGTAAAGTAGCACATGGGAGAGAGCAAAACAAGACATGTACTCCCATGGAGGGTTGAAAGAAAAAAGTAGTTTACTCAATGTAAGCAGTGGAAGTGTACGATTTATCCAGTAAGAAACAATGTATCGTAGATATGCTTCAGGTTAGAAACGGGCACAAGAAGCAAGCAGATGACATTAACAATGCCAACCTTTCATGAGAAACTGCTAGACCCAAAGCCTGCTCTACGTATTGCTATTGGATATAATCGGTCTAAATCTGTCTATAGGCAAGACCTTAAAGAAGCTAACTGCTGCACAAAAATGCCCAACAATGGATCTTAATCGAAGAACTGTGGGTTGGCGTAAACAGTGTGTGATTAGGGAAAGTAGGACAGGGGAGAGGGTCATGAGTAATAATCAGGCAAAAAAATGGCTTGGAGAACAGTGATGGCTGCAAAATTGGTGTTAAAAAGCGAGGGAACGGCAGGTTTAAGTAGTTCTTAATCAGGGGAAGAGAGCATGTCGGACTTACAGTGGTATGGCATATGGTACAGTTACGGATCATGGTGTTGGTCGTTCTACAATTCGTACTGATGTCAATGCTTATCAGTAATTGCCATGTATCTACAGCTAAATATTTAGTTCATCACGGTTCTGTGTTTAACTGTATAATCACGAAACATTTGTGAATAATGCTGGTAAGGTACAAGGTGTCTCAAACTGGTTTGGTTCTGTTGGAGCACATAGTTTTTACACAAGACATGAGATCTGGCTTTCATTTCAGTGGTTGCAAGCGATGACCTGGCCATTTGACTGACTGTTTACTGAACGTTTCTACTGCAGATGTTCTGTTTTCTTTGTTACCAAAAGTGAAGAAGGCTGGCATCGGCATGGCTGGTTTAGAAGTTCTGATAATGGCACTATCTCGTTAAAGTTTGATTGTGGTGGATAGAGACAGTATTTGACATCATCCATCAATGTGAAGTCATTTTCTAAAATTCTTTATTTATTCCAAGTCCAATACAAGCAGCAACAAACCTGTTGCACACACTTTATATTTTTCGGGGTTATGTTCTCGTTTCTCAAATTGAGAATACAGTATAGCAATGTGTAGTCAATAAATGAATACGTAGAAAGTCGATGATCACTGACAAAACTGTAGAAGTACGGCATGCCACTATCCTGAGGTGTGGAATGAAAATGAGCTGCAATTTAGTAGTCACAATCCCAAATATACCATGCTTACCCTGTTGCTAGAAAAAGTGCCGATATTAATAAAAAAAAAAAAAGGAAATGTATGCGGACATCTGTTTGATTGCTCATTTTACTATCCTATCTAGAAGACTCTGTACCTTACATCTCATCATTAAACAAGCTTTTAGTAGTACTGTCCTCATTTCTAATTTTGCCTTCATGGGAAGTTGTCTACTATGGAAGAAAACCTTTTGCAGTTCAATGGTATTAATAGCAAGTCTTAGCAAAGTTTAATGTCATGGTCCCGCAATGTAATCAAATGCAGAAAAAGTATTGACACTACAAAGTAATTGTCAAGGAGGCCTGATTTCTGTTCTGAGGTTACCCAGCAAGCTAAGGTAATGGGAGGTCGATACGTTGAAATAGGTACATGCTGCAACCACTTAAGAACAACATTTGTGTAACCTCAAAGTTCAGTTTCTGACAGCATTTTAACGAGATGATGATGAATACCAAAATGACTTGCCGTCTCCTTATTTGATTTAGTGGTCAGAACTACATTGATTGACTGCCTCTGTGTTTACCAGCAAACTGATAATTCTATAATTGACAAACCCTAGACCATGAATTTTAAGGAAAGTATGATATTGTATACAGTGCACTATTTGCTTGTAAAGGGTGAAATACGCTCAGACAGGAAGAGTAGCTTTAGAGGTGTTTGTGGAATATATTCTTTTTCCCTAACTAGAAACTTAATGGCTTTGTCTTTTTGTATCCTTGTCTTTCTGCAGAGGTTTAATGTAGCGATAACCAGAGCAAAGGCCCTCTTGATAGTGGTGGGAAATCCCATTATACTAGACAAGGATCCCAACTGGTCCAGGTAAATGGCAATAATCATTTTTTTCCAATTCCTTAATGCAAACTACTGTACACTTCTGTGCAACCTACATACCTCATCTAAATGTGTGTGAACAACAGTATTAAGATTTGTCCTCGCAGCATTTATGACTAATCTCAACACCTTCCTGTCAGGTGTTACTGTACTTGATACAGTGAATTTGTCTTTAACTTGTGTGATGCATCACTCCATCTTTAACCAATGTACCCTTTATCCCAAACTCTCCCAGTAGTAATATATATACGTATATTGCAAAACACAGTAGCCTGAAATGTTCAGGGTGTGTACTTACAGTGTAATTGGAAGGAAGTTGTGTTGAGGAAATATGTGAGGAAAGGGACTTTGTAGCACACAATCAGCCTAGGTGCTCAATGTGCAGAAGGTTTACCCCAATGCAGTACATGAATCGTCCCACTTTGTAAGAAATTGCCTCTGCTTGAGTGTTCAAAGAATATTGAATTGATCCCCCCGCAACACTGGCACACCCCTAAACTTTCTGTAATCCCAAGTGTGCATTTCATGTGGAAATTCCCACATTTGAATTATATATGTACATTAACATGGAGCTATTATAACTGAAAAGAAATCGTTAGGATGTGCTTTAATGTGGTTACTGGCCTAGATAAACTAGCCCTCAACCCCATATTTGCAAACATGGCTGCTGACTTCATAATAATCATTGTGTATTTTTTTTTTCTTCTTTTTTTTACACACCAAACGCACCAAGATGTACATTGTTTGTGTATATGTTGTTCTCGAAGAACTCTTTGGAGGATGTTTTTGCTACTTTCCAATGCTCTTCCTGTTACCGCACTGTATTGCATGCATTCATTCATGAGTCTTTCCATTGTTTATTGTAACATCTTTATTCCCTCCATTCTCATGACATTCGGTTAGAAAGGGCAATCAATATTCATTTAGTCGGATAGGGTTAAGATGGTAGACTTATATGACACTTTTAAATATTGTTTGATTTTCTGTAATAATGATACTTTTCTTTGCACCATGCTGACTTAGCACTCTGTCATTTTCTGTGTTGAAATTGGCTATATAAACCCTTGAATTTGGAGGTGTTTTATTGGACTCAGTTTCTACTAGGGATTCCGTTCGATTTGATGCACATTTGAGACCTAGTCTATTTTGATGTTTTCGCTTATTATTGCAGCAGTCCTGTAACCGATTGCATTTATCGCAATTCATTTCTATGTACTTTGGCAGATTCGTTGACCACAATACTGCATTTATATTTCTCCAATAATTCTATATTTCACTTACATTTTAATAAACCTTCTTGGTTTTCGTAATTTCTGACCTCCAACTCTCTTTTTGGGGTCAGTCCTTTAGTTTAGATTGTATTTTTAAATGCCATATTGAACCCCGTCTCCAGGGGTTTGCATCATGCCCTCCCCTGCTATCTGGCGGACGTGATCATGCCGATTATCTAGGAGGATAGCACGCTCACACCTGTCACCTTCATCTGTGGCATTTATTCATTCGTATTGTACGATTTAGCAGAGTTTAACACATCTGAACCTGGGTGAGCTTCAAGGAACTAGTGACAGCAGGCACTATGTTGCTTGTGCACTTTAAAGTCTGGGGCAAAGATGGAAGATAGGAAGGCTGTGGGGTAAGATATAGCTAGATCATATTAGGAGGTTTTTGTTTACTTTGCTTCAAAGTGGGATATTGTTTACCTGGGTGAATAAACGGGGCAATTTTATTTTACCTTCCCCTGATGATTCATTCTATTTCCAATTCATGGTAGTCCACTCTTTTCTAGCAGGCAGTCACTCGCCAGTATATACTTGTGGATTTATTATTCTTCCAGTTGGGTTTTGTCCCATCCCTCTGTGCTCTTTTTAATCTGAGATTGATCAGGTTTATCCTCCAGTTAAGAGGTGCCCATTCACTTTTAAACCAAGACTGCTTAAGTCGGGGAGGGGTCTTCAAACATCTACCTGGGTTCTAAACACATTAATTCACATGTCTAAGTTACCCCAGTGCCCACCCTCTATTCTGTAACATCGCACTTATTGGCGCTACCTGGGAAGGATACCCGATCGATATCCATTAGAGATTCAGATGTATTCCCAATTAAAAGTGAAATTCGACAATTATCCTACACTGAAACGCGCATCATCAGACCATATGTAATATATACAAAATAAGAATCAACAATCTTTCTTTATTTCTATTCGGGCCCATATCACGTAAAAACACACGATCATTCTCCCATGCAGAGAACCAAACATTACCTTTGATTCCACATTGTGCAATTCAAGCCAACGATTTAATCATGTGCCTTGAATTGAATCTGGTTTCATTCGATTTAACTTAAGGCATATCGAGCCCGTCTGTAAACTTTCAGTGCAGTTCCATTGATTTGTAATGAGTTGACATGAATGCATTCTTTTTTTGTAGTGCACACAAAGCATTCCTTTAAAAACTTTAGAATTACAATAAACATGATTAACCTCTTCTCAACTCATTTTTAACAAAATAAACTTTTGTAGCACATTAAGCATTCTAAATATAAACCTGCCCTCGGTCCTGTTCCTCATGAAATCCTGTTCAACTAGAAATGCATGTTTTTCTCAACAATCCCTTCGATGTGGGAATGCACAGCTCACTGCAGACCTGTAAGATGCAGAGAAAAGTGCTGTACTTAGCTGGTTTAGGTTGGTTACTGGCAGCGTGCGTGGAAGCAGTACATATCATTTATGTAAGGGCATACAAAAACACCCCAAGATTCATGAGCAGCAACTGCCCAGGTTCAGTTTTGGACAGTGAACGTAGAAATGCCTACTACACCCATGGAAAACTTTAAATTTCTCTTTGTGTCTGTGATTATTTTTTCGAAACATTTAATGAACTTTCACTCTCTTGTATTTTATCTTTTGACTCTGCCTGCTTTGAAAACAATGCATGGGTGTTTTTTCTAAACAAATTAAAATGGCATTTTGCGTTCCCACAACATTTGGCCTCATTTTGTAATTACCTAACTTTGTATTAGACACCACAAATCCACATCTGGGAAGGACTTGAAAGGACCCTGTCTTGGGTGAATTGGGCCAGTGCAGTCAGCCACCAGCCAATAATCAGAGCTTCTTTTCTGGCTTCTCGCAACTGTAATCTAGTGTGACTCCTGGCCTCTCCTCCAGTCTTCAACTGCCCAACTCCTTGACTGACACTTCGGCAACGGATTGTGCTACGTAACCCTCTTTACTCTGGTGGCCAAGTAGAACTATTTCCACCCCACCCTTCAGGTTTCAATGCTGAACTGAAATCTGAATTTATCCTGCCACAAGTGGCACTGTTGGTTTAGAAATCTTTCTCGACACAGTGCCACTTCTTCTGTTTCAGCAGGCCCAAACACCTCTTTGCAACATTAGGGAAATGCCTGCATATGAGGCTAGAATTAATCTCCCTTCCCTTGACTCCCGTAGGGATGTCCCAGACCACATCCTCCCTACTTTGCACACTATGCCACCTCGTTTTGGACCCAACTATATGCATTCAAGTCCTGACTCTGCTCCAGTGGAAACAGTCCAGCTTGACTGCCAGGCCAGGTCCTATCTGAACCGAAACTCAAGCAACCCAGGGCCAGTTTCACCTTTATTAGGGTTCATCAGCTGGGTAAGGAATGATGTGGTAATTACCAGTGGCCTGGTCTGACAGTTCAGGATAGACTTTTCCTATTGGAGCATGGTCAAAGCTGATTTGGATATGGCTGGGTCCAAACTGAGGTGGCATGGTGAGCAAAATAATGATGGACTGATATGCAGGCCAGAATAATTGCCAGTGGCTCTGATTAATTCAAGCATTTCATCCATCTTTTTTGTATGCTCCAGTTGTGGTGGGTCACAGAGATTAAGTGAACATGATCTATACAAACTGTTGCTTGTTCATGAACAGGAAACCAAATCCACGTGTGATGACTAAATGAAAAACTGTGCTCCACCCCATTCGCCACCTTATTTACATAAAAAAGCAAATTGTCATAGGATTTAATTTTTTTTGTTTATGCCACAAATCTTTCAAACTCAATTTTTAAACACAACTTTTATATCACCCTGATGAGCTCCATACAGCATGAAAAGTGTTCTTGAGCGACATTGATCTTTTGATTGCTGAAGTAACATTCAAATTGACACAGCCTTTTGTAGATGTCGTTTTTAGTTTTTATTAACTCAGAGTATAAAACTTCAGTGCTCAGACACATTTACCTACTACATCAGTCAATACCTACATATAGGTATGAAAGCTTTACATATACTGTGATTATTGTTGATTATAGGTGTTAGCGCGCCTGGTTCTTAGCAAGTAAACTTACAAGGGGACGCATAAAGGCCGATGAACCTTTTGGATCGCATGGAGTATCCTAGCTATATAGTAATTGATGACCTTCAATCAATGTATGTATCAATAATCAATAAGCAAAACACTAATCCTCAATCGTTAACGTCAATATTTCATGAATAACCACAACTCAATTGTACGTATATCAGTTTTATTTCCCTATTAGTTACAATACTAGTCCATTGGTTAATTCAAACTTTATTCAGTCAGCTCCGAATAAGTCCATTAATGACCACCAATAACATAATCTAATCAGAACTTGAGAAAACATATGCTCCAATTCTTCAGCATAAGCCAACAAAGCTGAATATAAAAGCATTAATATCAGAGTTCAGCAATCAGTTTGTCAATCATTGTCACTTAAAAAACCCTTCCTAACCCAGATTAGCATTAGCATGTGGGACTTCATGCCAAAACAATTTACTACACAAATTTAGAAAACCTCTAGCTAAAAGAAAACGATTTAAACAGCGCAGTTGATACCTGGAAAGAGAGGCACAAAAAGTTAAGTCACATTGTCATTGCTACCTATCCACAGAACGGATCAGCAACAAAATCAGTCTTCGTCTTCAGGTCATCAATCGATCAGCAACGCATCAGGCTCTCAAGAGAATTAACCCAATGACAGAATCTCGAATCGCGTCTTCTGACATCAATTCACCCCTCACATCTGAAGATTTTGCCCTTTGTCATGGCCTTTTATTAAGGTTACCCAGTCCATCCCTTCTAATTCCTAATTAGTCAGTCAATCACCAGTTATTATCCTAACCAATAATGTTTATTTTATGAATCTTTAAGTTCTAAGATTACGCCATGCCCAGTTCATTGATTGGTTCACTGTACGATGTTCTCATCATCCGGCTCATCAGGTATTGAATATGTTGCATCTTCTCCAGTCAGTGTCTCTATTGTTTGAGTCCTGGGAAAGTACATCTTGTTTGCTTTACACAACATATGTTGAGATTTGATTCACTCATCTCCTGTCCGTCGGTACATTGCAGAAAATTCTAGCTAAGCAGACTAATAGCAACTGGTTCATGGTCAGTTCAATACATCAGCTTCTCTACAGTGCTAGTAATTCAGCTTCTGCATGAGGCCTGGCAAAACTAGGCCACAACTTCGGCTAAGTTAGCTCTACAATATAATGCAAAACAAACGTTATACATCTCAATATGACATACTGCTACATTATATTTGTACATTTTCAATATTTTATGCATTTTTAATCATTTTAGTACAATTTCGTATAAACTGGATGTCACTTTCTCTGGGCACATTTTCAAAAGTGTAGATTATATTTTCTCTGTTTAATTGCCGATCAATTTCTTGTTAATCTAAACGCATAACGCTCATTAATATTTCTAATTAACATATCTGCATCAGCATAGGCAATACATATATTCTACTTGTTGGTGAGCAGAACTGAGCTTTTCTAAGGTATGATGTTGGTAAGTGGGGTTGTATTATGTTTCCAAGTGTATTTGCATGTTCCTGCCAGCTATCAGATTCCTGTAAATAGAGCAACTTCCCTTGGGTGGAGATGCATGGAATATTAACATGTTATACTACATTTTTTTTAATCATTTTTTTTCCCAACAGATTTCTTAAATACTGCAGTGATAACGGAGGTTATACTGGGTTCCCCTACCAGGAAGAAAACATGGCAGAGGATGATCTTGCTGAACGATTGAGTGCTCTTAACTTAAGTGCAGAGCCACCAGGTAAAACCTAGTATTTTGTAACATTGTAAACATGCTGACATGTTATTTCATGCTGTAGTGTCTTATGTTGATTTAAGGCAGTGGTGGCTGGTCGAATTTGAAAGTGGTGGGGTGTAAGACCAATTAACACATTTTAGCGAGCATGCTCAAAGTTAGCGAAGGGACTTCGTGAAGTTTCCCCTCAAGATATTTTTTTTTTAATTGGTGCGAATTGGCACTATTTGTGTGATAAATGGTCCAAAAATAGTTCCTATAGGTATTAATAGAGGAAAATTCATAAAATATTTCAGAGAATTTCTTCTTTGCTGAACAAGACTGACCTCCATTTGGGATCTCCTCTTTACAATATAAAAAGCATAACATAGGAGCCATAGCCCTGTTGTCTATTCACTATTCTCTAGTACTGTTTCCATTAATAAAGTGTGCACTACACCCATTTGGTGACATATGCGTGGCAGTGGCACTCTGGTATGCTGGGACATTGTTGTGAAAAAAAGGACTGGAGATCTTGGGAAATCACCTAGTTCCAACAGGCATATGTGCAGTGATGACCAATATTATTGGAGTTCCGCGTGAAGCAGTGTTGCAGAGCTGGTTCTACCAGGGTGTGGAAGCAGTTGCATGCCGTTAATGCAGATGGTTCTTACTCAATTACAGCAGCAACCGCCAATATCAGTTCCAGGCTAGGTGTCATCTCCTCCTGCACAACCCATGTACCAAAGACAGCAATTCTCCATCTGAACAGAACATATTGCATACTTGGTCCAGACAGGGTTCATTTGGGCCTGGTGCTTACTGACAAACTATGAGAAGAGTGTACATTTGCTTATCCCTATTAGTCCATCTGTCATTAAGGATGAACTCTAACACCTGCATGTTTCTAAACCTTACATCACGTCAAATAGGAGTTCTCAGGCTTTCAGGTTGTAGAATGGATCATGCCTATCTAGATGGCAGCTATAAACCCTGCGACAGAGGTGACTGAAAAAAGTGATTTCATCATGGTTCTTTAAGAAAAGCTAGAGACTTTTATTTTCGGAGTTTATTCTGCAGTGTGTAAATAATGCTTTTAATGGGAGTATTATGATTAGCACAATAGTAATGTGTTCTCCGTGGTGTTTGCATTAATAAATTGTACACTGCATACTTTAATAAACAGCAGAGGGGACGAGTTATCATTGTCAACAACACAATAGTTGTGTTCTTCGTGATGTAATCAGCACTATAGTAACGCGTTCTCCACTGCACTATGCACTGCACATTTGAATGTAAACACCACGGAGAACACGTTTATATTGTCATCAGCTATTAACGAGTTCCCATGTTGTTTGTATTACTGAAGCATGCTGCGAGCACTTTAACCCCTTCGCTGACAGGCCTTTTCCCCCTGAGGTGCTAGGCCTTTTTCGCTATTTGGGGCAGTTCGGGCTTAGGCCCTCATAAATTTTGTCTACATAAGCTACCCACTCCAAATTTGCATCCTTTTTCCCAACATCCTAGGGATTCTAGGGGTCCCCCGTGTTTGTGGGTTATCCTGGAGGAGATCAAGAAATTAGCCAAAATACAGCAAACATTTCATTTCTTCAAAAAAAAAAAAGTGAAACAAGGGCTGCAGAAGAATGGCATCGGCAAAGGGTTTTCGGTGCTAAAATCACCATCTTCCCAGCTTTCAGGAACAGGCAGACTTGAATCAGAAAACCAATTTTTTCAACACAATTTTTTGCATTTTACTGGGACATAATCCATGTTTACTATTTTTTGTGCTTTTAGCTTCCTTCCAGCTAGTGACAGAAATGGGTGTGAAACCAATGCTGGATCCTGGACAGTTAAACATTTCTAAAAAGTACGCAAAATTCAGAATCTAGCAAGGGGTCATTTTTATAGTTCCTACAAGGTTTTCCTACAGAAAATAACCGCTGAAATAAAAAGAAAATTGACATTGAGGTGAAAGTCATTTTTCTTCTCTGTAACATTTTCCTGCAATGTCCGATTTTCGAAAGCAATATACAGTTATGTCTGCTGGACTCTTCTGTTGCGGGGATATATAGGGCTTGTAGGTTAATCGAGAACTCCAGGTATCCAGAGCCAATAAAGGAGCTGCACCTTGCAATGGGTTTTCATTCTGTACCAGGTATACAGCAATTCATTTGGTGAAATAAAAAGAGTGAAAAATACATATCAAGAAAACCTTTGTATTTCCAAAATGGGCACAAGATAAGGTGTTGAGAAGCAGTGGTTATTTGCACATCTCTGAATTCTGGGGCCTTCATACTACCCTGTGAATTACAGGGCATTACTCAAATAGACGTCTTTTTTTACACACTGTCTTATATTTGGAAGGAAGACATAGAGAAAGGCAAGGGGCAATAACACTTGTTATGCTATTATGGGTTCTCCCAAGTCTCCCGATAAGCATAGTACCTCACTTTTGTGTGGGTAGGCCTAGTGCCCGCAACAGGAAATGCCCCAAAACACAACATGGACACCACATTTTCCCAAAGAAATCTGAGCTGTTTTTTGCAAAGTGCCTAGCTTTGGATATTGACCTCCAGCTCAGCTGGCACCTATGGAAACCTACCAAACCTGTGCATTTTTTAAAGCTAGACACCTAGGGGAATCCAAGAATGGGTGACTTGTGGGGCTCTCACCAGGTTCTGTTACCCAGAATCATTTGCAAACCTCAACTTGGCAAAAAAAACAAAAAAAACTTTTTACTCACATTTCGGTGATCGAAGGTTCTGGAATCTGAGGGGGATCCACAAACTTCTGACTACCCAGCGTTCCCCAGGTCTCCCGATTAAAAAGAAATGGTCCCTCACTTGTGTGGATAGGCCTACTGCCTGCAAAAGGAAATGCCCCAAAACACTATGCCGACACATCAAAATTATCAAATACAAAACTACCTGTTTTTGCGGGGGGAACAGGGGCACCTGTGTTTTTGGTCCAGGGCTCAGTAGCCATATAGGGAAACCTTCCACACCCAAACATTTCTGAAAACTAGACACCTGAGGGAGTCCAGGGAGGTGTGACTTGAGTGGATCCCCCAGTGTTTCCTTACCCAGAGTCGTCAGCAAACTTCAAATTTAGCTTTAAAAAAAAATCACATTTTCCCACATTTCTGTGTGGGATCAGCGCACTGGCACAAATTTCCTACCACACAACGTTCCACTCAGTCTCCCAGTAAAACGATACCTCACATGTGTAGGTGGGCTAAATGCCTGTGACAGGGAGGAGGCAAAAACAGTTTGGGGGAGGGGGGAGATGGAGGGGAGGGGGTAATGTTTTTATAGGCTGACAAGTGGGGCAGATTTTTTATCGGTATAGATGCGACAGTGCTGGGTGGTGGGAATTTTGTGGATTCCTGCAGATTCAGGAAGGTTCCATCACAAAAATGTGGGATAAATGTGTGATTTCCAGCCAAGTTGGAGGATTGCAGTGCATCGTGGGTTAGAAAATGGTGTAGGGTGCATGTGACGCACTGCACTCTGGACACACCCAGATGTTTAGTTTTCAGATGTGTCTAGGTCTCGTAGATTTTTCCACATTGCAGCATCCCAAAGTGGATCGGGGGTAATTGGTCCATCTGCCCACCAGTGGGAAGAACAACTTTGTCCCCATTTATTTGGGGTGGGGGTATGGCCATACCTCAACCCTCTTTTTTTGGGGGGGAGGGTGGCAAAAAAATCTTCCCTGGTGGGCTTTCTGCTTTAGAAAAATAAGCTGATCTGCCCCCAAGGGGGGCAGAAATGGCCAACAGTAATGTGCCCCCATGGGAAGCGACCCTTGCCCAAGGAGCTGCCCCCCCAAACAAAACACACATGCACACACAAATCCCTGGTGCCCAAGTGGTTTCTGTCCACCCCCTCCCCCACCCAATGGGGCCGAAATGGCCAAAAGCTAATTTGCCCCCCAGGGGAACAACCCTTGCCTAAGGGGTCACTCCCCTTGTGTGAAATTGACCTAAAAAATAAAAATCCCTTGTGTCTAGTTGTTTCTGCCCCCCTTGGGGGAAAATTAGCCTAATAAGAATAGGCCGATCTGTCCCCAAGGGAGCATAAATGGCCTAAAGCTAATTTGTCCCCAAGGGGAGCAACCCTGGCCTAAGGGGTCGCTCCCCCACATGTAAAACAAAAAAAATGATCCCTGGTGTCTAGATTTATTTCCCCTCCCCCCCCCCCTAATTACAATAGGCCGATCATACGTCATTAGTGGGCGGTCTTTGAGGCCCCCAAAGTACTGTAGCGCAAGGGCTGGCATCATCTCAGCACGTATGCTGTTTAAAATCGTAGTGTGACTAAAAACATTTTGTTGGCATGTGATGCAAAAAACCTGCCAGCGTGCCGGACGTCTGTGAGCAAAGAGTGTCACGTTCGTCAGGCACTCCAAGGCGTACTAAAAGAAAGTGGATAGTAATTGCTTTTTGCAATTACCATCAAAATGGCTTTTAAATCTGGAAGGGTGGTGCTTCTCTGTCCAATATGAGGAGCAAACCCTGTGCCTGTGACCAGTGGCAATGAAGGCTAAATTTGCATTGAGTTTATATGGGAATTGTTTCCATTGTCAGTGTGTACCATGAAGATCTGGCATTGGTTGACTTCCTGCAATTGCCAACCTGAATTTGACACCCTTGAACTTAGTGCAAACGTTTCTGAAAATTAAGTACCCGAGTTATCACTGTGCTATTAAAATCTTTACAACCTTCAATCGACTTAGTTGTAATGCGGTATTATAATGAATGGTCATTGAAATGCATGGATCACAGCCCTTATGTTCCAAGCTGAAGTGTCTTCTAGACATGAGAACGGCTTCGTTTTTTACCCTGTTATCTTACTCAACACATATTAGTGGGCAGACAGCTATTGGACATCCCCCTTTTTTTCAGACCTAATGACTAAAAGGTAACATAAGTACTTAATCTAGGAGTGCACACTTTGTTTACGGTGGAACACGCAGCTCAGGGGCTCTAGTACCAACTTCAGGCATTTATCCACTAGACCACACCAACATGGATTTTTGGGTACTATGAACTGTGTTCCTATGAAGCCATTTCCATACTTTTTTCCTATTTAAAAAAAAAAAAGAAAAGAAATATATATATTATTCTTGCTGGCCTTGGCATGCCCGAGACCAGGTGTAGGGCCGATGCGTAGTCTGATAAGAAAACCAAAGGGCTGCTTGGAAGGCATGAAATGGCTTTCATTGGTGGCCTCTGTCCCCAACGCATTCTAATTTTAAATATATGCTGAACGTTTGCTTCGGCAATACACTGGCCTTTCTGCTGTATCCATGCACTTACCAGGTCCACATTTCACGAAATGTGACATGTAAAATACTTTAATAACTACACGTTGGTTTTCAGATCTAGCCAGCAGTTCTCATTTCAGCGATGTGTGGACTTGCCAGTCTGTGCCCTTCCTGTAAATACATTTCCCGAGCATCACGTGTCGGAGGACTCCTATTTGGGATCCATTGGAAGTAGGCACGGACATTCCTTTTAAGATGCATTATGTATTTTTAAGTGATGGTGTGCTGTGACCTGGTACCTTTTTATCCGGTCTAATGTAAGGGAATCGTAGTAACTCCAGGAATGCAGCAAGCAAAATGATTGCACGTCTTGTATGTAAACCATACTTGATGCAGATTGCTACATTCCTATGCTAATGTATGAAAACATATTGGTCAACTACAAAATTGCACTAATAGTGTTGAGATAAATGGTCTAAAATAGCCACTGCATACATTATAAAGGATATTAAAAATCACTCAGGCGCGCAGTGACCATATACCAAATTGAGGCCAAGGGCAGAGATCTTTTATAAGGAAATGCTCTAAACACATAGTTGGTCACGCCATCACTCTAACCACAAACGGAAGACGTCTTTGTTGTCTTGCATTTTCACACGAAGGAGATAGTATAGTTTCAGACATGAAGAATAAAAGGCAGAATATTTATTTAGCATAAAATTAAACCCATCAAAACATTTTTTCCCAAAAATATTTTAATCGGTTTAATAAAATGCGGAAGTTTGAAATGTGTAGAATTCTGCAGAGATGCTGCCTTTCTATTAATGATCTATTGCATGCAAAAGCATACTGCCTAAAGTAGTTCCTTTCTGATGATCACTGTAAAATTTAGAAAAAAACCGTCAAGAGCTGAAAATGGCAATTCTCGTTTTATTGTTGTAGTTCTGCTCTTTGACCTGCCTTTAACCTTGGTTGCTAGCTCTGGCAGTAGTCTTCGTGGCATCACAAATCAACTGTAAACTTATTACAGTTAAGCAGCAATGTAATTTCGTTATTAAAGGTGACTAGAGACGTCTCAACTTGACTGTAATAAGGATGTTGTAGATCGATTTTGGTCCAAGGATTGCAGGCTTCGATGCATTTTTTTTTTTTTTTTTTTCTTTTTGTGATACAAACTATATTTGGTCTGAGTCACTGTTAAGTAGATTTACCTTGGACAGTTAATATTGTTTTCACTCCTGCAAATGAGCCTTTCCTTTACGGCATTCACGTAGTGATTTGATACAAAATTCATGGCCATGATCTGTGGGTCGCATAAGCTTGGATTAAGGGCGGCAAATGCAGTCTTTATTTCTGACAATGACGTGCTTGTTAACTTTGTTGAGGTTCAGTGTGTAAATACTAAAAGCAAGACACGTGAAGAGCAAAGTACTTTACTTGATCTCCCCCCTCCAGCGCAAATAAACCCCCTAGCATGTGCACGCCCCAGGGAAACAAATAAAACGTCATTAGTTGATGGAAATGGACCTTTAAATGCCCTCAACAATCTCCTCTCCCCTTTGTTTTTCAAGTCTCACTTTGAATCGTTTAAGCTCAGCTGCCCATTTGTCTGAATAAACGATAGATTTAATTTACAATATGTAAAACTACCTTTTAAACATTCTTTTCAGGTTTCTTTATGTAATATCTATTTTTTTGTATGGCGATGATGCAGTCATGAGACCACTTTAGAGTGCTAATAAAAAGCTTAATCACAAACCTTTCGGGTACCCTGGCTGAAAAAACGTACTATTGGTTCGGTGGCATGTGTAGCTGCAGATACACATGCTGTTTAGTCCGCCGTCTGGTGTTGGGTCGGAGTGTTACAAGTTGTTTTTCTTCGAAGAAGTCTTTTCGAGTCACGAGACCGAGGGACTCCTCCTACTTTGGTTCCTTTGCGCATGGGCGTCGACTCCATGTTAGATTGTTTTTTTTTCCGCCATCGGGTTCGGACGTGTTCCTTTTCGCTCCGTGTTTCGGGTCGGAAAGTTAGTCAGAATCAATGGAAAATTCGTCGGTATTGTTTAGTTCGGTATCGGGTTAGATTAGAATCGACACCGAATCTTGAAGAGCTCCGGTAGCCCTTCGGGGTAATTTCGATCCCCCGTCTGGGCCTGGTCGGCCCGACCGCGTGCAAGATCGAGACTGATGGAACGGACCCCGTTCCGATTCTGTCCTAAATGCCACTGTAAATATCCCTATACACACCAACATTTGGTCTGTAACTTGTGCCTGTCACCCGAGCACAAAGAAGAAACGTGTGAGGCCTGTCGAGCGTTTCGGTCGAGAAAAACGCTCCGAGACCGAAGAGCCAGAAGGTTCCAGATGGCGTCCACGCCGATAGGACAACAACGGTTCGAGGAAGAGGGAGAAGAAGAAACATTCTCCATCCACGAATCGGATTCCGAAGAATTCAACGTCGAAGAAACCGTGAGTAAGACGTCGAAACAAGCATCACACAGAAAAACAGACAAAGCCCAGGGGACGCC
Source organism: Pleurodeles waltl (assembly GCF_031143425.1). Taxonomy (NCBI): domain Eukaryota; kingdom Metazoa; phylum Chordata; class Amphibia; order Caudata; family Salamandridae; genus Pleurodeles; species Pleurodeles waltl. The sequence continues at coordinate 516,322,520 of NC_090445.1, forward strand.
ACTGCCGACAGGCCATGGCTCAACCCATAAAGTAGGTGACCGTCCATCGGCACCGAAAAAGGGCGAGCTGGTGCCGAGATCGTCCGACTCAGGTCGAGACACAGGCACGCAGCAATCTCGGGACCGAGAAACTGCCGCAGAAAAGAGTCGACACCGAGGCAGCGGCACCGAAGCTGCTCGGCACAGAGATAGCGGCACCGAAGATGGTCGACGCCAAGAAGGTACGACACTGAAAAAGAGGAAAATCTCTTCGGAGCCGAAAACAACAAAAGACACTGTTTCGGTGCCAAAACGCCGAGCAACCGAACCGAAAGCCAGTTCCTACTCAGAGGAACAATCACTGTCCTCCCAACTTCAAAAACACAGATTTGAGGAGGAATTACAAACAGCAGCTGTAGATCACACGCAAAAGCGGATCTTTATACAAAGTGGTACAGGGAAGATCAGCACCCTTCCCCCAATCAGAAGAAAAAGGAAACTAGATTTCCAACAACAAGAAAAAACACCACAAGCAAAAGTGGTGAAGAAGGTAACTCCACCACCCTCTCCACCACCGGCAACTCATATATCACCGGCACAGACTCCGTCACAATCACCAGCTCATACCACCATGAGCCAAGATGACCAGGACGCATGGGATCTCTATGACGCCCCAGTATCGGACAATAGCCCTGAGTCGTACCCCACTAAGCCCTCACCACCTGAGGACAGTACAGCGTATGCTCAGGTGGTAGCTAGGGCAGCAGAGTTTCATAACGTATCGCTACATTCAGAGCCTATCGAGGATGACTTCCTTTTTAACACCCTGTCCTCCACCCATAGCAATTATCAAAGCCTTCCTATGCTCCCGGGAATGCTAAGGCACGCTAAACAAATCTTTAAGGAGCCGGTCAAAAGCAGAGCAATAACCCCAAGGGTGGAGAAGAAATACAAGGCACCACCCACAGACCCTGCTTTTATTACATCACAACTGACACCAGATTCAGTTGTCGTAGGAGCAGCTCGTAAAAGAGCCAACTCGCACACATCAGGCGACGCACCACCTCCTGACAAGGAGAGCCGAAAGTTTGATGCAGCCGGGAAAAGGGTTGCAGTACAAGCTGCAAATCAGTGGCGCATCGCCAACTCGCAGGCACTCCTAGCGCGATATGACAGAGCCCATTGGGACGAGATGCAGCATCTCATCGAGCACCTCCCCAAAGAATTCCAACAACGGGCAAAACAAGTGGTTGAAGAGGGACAAAACATATCCAACAACCAAATCCGTTCTTCTATGGATGCAGCAGATACAGCTGCAAGAACTAGAACTACTGCTGTAACGATAAGGAGGCACGCATGGCTGCGCACATCCGGCTTCAAACCTGAGATACAACAGGCAGTGCTCAATATGCCGTTCAATGAACAACAATTGTTTGGACCAGAAGTGGACACTGCAATTGAAAAATTAAAGAAAGACACTGACACAGCTAAAGCCATGGGAGCACTCTATTCCCCGCAGGGCAATGGCACATTTGGCAAAACTACTTTCAGAGGAGGGTTTCGAGGTCAAGCCACACGAGCCAGCACCTCACAAACACCGTCTACCTACCAGGGACAGTATCAAAGGGGAGGCTTTCGGGGCCAATACAGAGGGGGCCAATTCCCAAGAAACCGGGGAAAATCTCAAGGGCCCAAAACCCCTCAAAACAAGCAGTTACTCACAAGTCACTCAACCCCTTCAAACAACACCAATGGGGGGAAGACTAAGCCAGTTCTACAAATCTTGGGAGGAGATAACAACAGACACTTGGGTCTTAGCAATAATCCAACATGGTTATTGCATAGAATTTCTCCCACTCCCTCCAAACGTCCCACCGAAAACACACAAGATGTGCAAACAGCATATAGACCTTCTAGGACTAGAAGTTCAAGCATTACTGCAAAAAGACGCAATAGAATTAGTACCAAAAACACAAAAGAACACAGGAGTTTACTCACTGTACTTTCTAATACCGAAAAAGGACAAAAGTCTGAGACCAATATTGGATCTCAGAACACTAAACACCTACATCAAATCAGACCACTTTCACATGGTCACGTTACAAGACGTAATACCACTACTGAAACAGCAAGACTACATGACAACGTTAGATCTAAAAGACGCGTATTTCCATATACCGATACATCCCTCGCACAGGAAATACCTAAGGTTCGTATTCGAAGGAATATATTACCAATTCAAAGTGTTGCCATTCGGAATAACGACAGCACCAAGAGTCTTTACAAAATGTCTAGCAGTAGTAGCTGCACATATCAGAAGGCAGCAAATACACGTGTTCCCGTACCTAGACGATTGGTTAATCAAAACCAACTCGCTAACACAGTGTTTACACCACACAGATTGTTATACAAACCCTTTACAAACTGGGTTTCTCCATCAACTATGCAAAGTCACACCTTTTGCCGTGTCAAACACAGCAATACTTAGGAGCGACAATCAACACAACAAAAGGGATAGCCACTCCAAGTCCACAAAGGGTTAAAAAAATTCACAAAGTGATACAAGCTATGTATCCAACACAAAAGATACACGCAAAGATGGTCTTAAAACTCCTAGGCATGATGTCCTCATTCATAGCCATTGTCCCAAACGCAAGATTGCACATGCGGCCCTTACAACAGTGCCTAGCATCACAATGGTCACATGCACAGGGTCACCTTCTAGATCTGGTGTTGATAGACCGCCAAACATACATCTCGCTTCTATGGTGGAACAGTACAAATTTAAACAAAGGGCGGCCTTTCCAAGACCCAGTGCCACAATACGTGATAACAACAGATGCTTCCATGACAGGGTGGGGAGCACACCTCAATCAACACAGCATCCAAGGACAATGGGACGTACATCAAAGAAAGTTTCATATAAATCACCTAGAATTGTTAGCAGTATTTCTAGCGTTGAAAGCATTCCAACCAATGATAACCCACAAATACATTCTTGTCAAAACAGACAACATGACAACAATGTATTATTTAAACAAACAGGGGGGAACACACTCGACACAGTTGTGTCTCCTCACACAAAAAATATGGCATTGGGCAATTCACAACCACATTCGCCTAATAGCACAGTTTATTCCAGGGATCCAGAACCAGCTAGCAGACAATCTCTCTCGGGATCACCAACAGGTCCACGAATGGGAAATTCACCCCCAAATCCTGAACACTTACTTCCAAATTTGGGGAACACCTCAAATAGATCTATTTGCAACAAAAGAAAACGCAAAATGCCAAAACTTCGCATCCAGGTACCCACACCGGCAATCTCAAGGCAATGCTCTACGGATGAATTGGTCAGGGATATTTGCGTACGCTTTTCCCCCTCTCCCTCTCCTTCCATATCTAGTAAACAGATTGAGTCAAAACAAACTCAAACTCATACTAATAGCACCAACATGGGCAAGACAACCTTGGTATACCACACTACTAGACCTGTCAGTAGTACCTCATGTCAAACTACCCAACAGGCCAGATCTGTTAACACAACACAAACAACAGATCAGGCATCCAAACCCAGCATCGCTGAATCTAGCAATTTGGCTCCTGAAATCCTAGAATTTGGACACTTAAACCTCACACAGGAATGTATGGAGGTCATAAGACAAGCTAGAAGGCCATCCACTAGACACTGCTATGCAAGTAAATGGAAAAGATTTGTTTGCTACTGCCATAATAATCAAGTTCAACCATTGCATGCATCTCCAAAAGATGTTGTAGGGTATTTACTACATTTGCAAAAGTCAAATCTAGCTTTCTCTTCCATAAAGATACATCTCGCAGCAATATCTGCATACCTGCAAATTACTCATTCAACTTCCCTATTTAGAATACCTGTCATTAAAGCATTTATGGAAGGCCTAAAAAGAATTATACCACCAAGGACACCACCTGTTCCTTCATGGAACCTCAATATTGTCTTAACAAGACTCATGGGTCCACCTTTCGAACCCATGCATTCTTGCGAAATGCAATATCTAATGTGGAAAGTTGCATTTCTCATTGCCATTACATCTCTAAGAAGAGTAAGTGAAATTCAGGCATTTACTATACAAGAACCATTTATTCAAATACACAAAAATAAGGTAGTTCTAAGAACCAACCCAAAATTCTTACCAAAGGTCATCTCACCGTTCCACTTAAATCAAACAGTAGAATTGCCAGTGTTCTTTCCACAGCCAGACTCAATAGCTGAAAGAGCACTACATACCATCAAAAGAGCACTAATGTACTACATTGACAGAACAGAACTAATTAGGAAAACAAAACCACTATTTATTGCATTTCAAAAACCTCATACAGGAAATCCAATATCAAAACAAGGTATAGCTAGATGGATAGTTAGGTGCATCCAAACCTGCTATCTTAAAGCAAAGAGACAGCTGCCTATTACACCAAAGGCACACTCAACCAGAAAGAAAGGTGCTACCATGGCCTTTCTAGGAAATATTCCAATGAACAAAATATGTAAGGCAGCAACATGGTCTACGCCTCACACATTTACTAAGCACTACTGTGTAGACGTGCTATCTGCACAACAAGCCACAGTAGGTCAAGCTGTACTAAGAATTTTATTTCAAACTACTTCCACTCCTACAGGCTGAACCACCGCTTTTGGGGAGATAACTGCTTACTAGTCTATGCACAGCATGTGTATCTGCAGCTACACATGCCACCAAACGGAAAATGTCACTTACCCAGTGTACATCTGTTCGTGGCATTAGTCGCTGCAGATTCACATGAGCCCACCCGCCTCCCTGGGAGCCTGTAGCCGTTTGGAAGTAATCTTCAACATTTGCTCATTTGTAAATATATTACTTTAACCTTCATTTTGTACATTCTTATTCATTCCATTGCATGGGCACTATTACTAACATACACAACTCCTACCTCACCCTCCGCGGGGAAAACAATCTAACATGGAGTCGACGCCCATGCGCAATGGAACCAAGGTAGGAGGAGTCCCTTGGTCTCGTGACTCGAAAAGACTTCTTCGAAGAAAAACAACTTGTAACACTCCGACCCAACACCAGACGGCGGACTATGCACCGCATGTGAATCTGCAGCGACTAATGCCACGAACAGATGTACACTGGGTAAGTGACATTTTCCTTACATGGCACACTTTGTGTAATGTGACAAAGCTGCATTTAACATGACAAACATCACCTATAATTGGATGAGTTCCACATGTCAAGTTAAAGAGCTAATATGATCTTTGCGACCTTAATATGTGTGTTATCTTGCTAGACCTGGCATCCTCGGTGCGGTCTTCCCTCAAACCGCATCCATCCCTCCTCCCCCTCCCCCCCCCAAATATTTTGTCTTCAGACGTCCTGTTTGTGCTGGCCTTATGACTCGGCACCCTTTACCACTGCCAACCAGTGCTAAAGTTGCTTGTGCTCTCTACTGTTACATGTTAGATTGTCTACTACCCAACGGGCATATTTAAATCCCTTGTAAGTTCGTCGTAAAGTGGCACCACCTGTGTCCAGAGCCTGTAAATTAAATGCTACTAGAGGGCTTGCAGCACAGAATGTGCCAACCAGTTAGGTGGCCCTTTAAACATGGATCAGACCTGCCATTGCAGCCTGTGTGTGTGCAGTTTTACACTGCCATGTCCACCTGGCAAATTAAACCTTTTGCCAGGCCTAAACCTTCCTCTTTAATACATATGGGTCATCCCGAAGTTTGGCCGTAAAGGCCCATATGGCAGGGTGCGTTACATTTAAGACGTAGGACATTTGTTCTTACTTTTAACATGTCCTGGTAGTGAATAACTCCTAAACTCGCTTTTCAGTATTGCAAGGCCTATCTCTCCCATTGCGTAACATTGTGCTATGTTATTACATTTAATAAGTGCTAAGGTATGATTGGGAGCGGATAGGCATGTTGAGTTTGGAATAATCTGAATTAAAATACTCTTAAATGGTAAAGTCTGAGTTCAAGTCACAATTCTGTGAATGCCATTTTTAGAAAGCTGGTGTTTTCTTGCCCCAGTCATTTCGTGCCTGCTGCCAGTGTCCTGTGTCAAATGACTGTGAATGGCTCTGCTGTTCTGTACTCCTCCCAAACCGTGATACAAAAGGTGACTCTGTGTTGGGAGGATGGGCCAATACTGCAAGCATGGTTGAGGGTGGAGCCGTACCTACTGCCACATACATTTCAAAGAGTTTTGCCTCCAGAGAAACTTTACACTAATCTTTTGTCACCCCAGACTTCTTGGAGCCTTGGCAGGGGAAAAGAAGTTTCTCAAACCAAATGTGGGGGTAACCGGGAATCCCCCACTTTAGAGGCTGCCACCAAGTATAAATATTGGATCCCCAGACCGACTATTCAGTACACTCCTGGATCTGCAGACATTAGACTGCCTTATTTCCAAGAGTAACATTAACTAAAGAGGGGTTGGATCCTCATAGACAAATGAGGTTAGACCACCACAGTACAAAATGCTCAATACATATACCTCAAAGATTATCCTTGGAAGTCTTATTTATCCGTAATCAAGAAAATTAATCTTACGATAGAACAGTGATTTTGGGCCATGCTCTTTGCTCGACCAAAGAAGGGCAACCGGGGCTAAGGCACAAGTACTTGGGAAAACATATTCTTTAAAGTGTTCCTTTTGCTTTAGATTAGCTCAGGGATTCTTCAGGACCAGTACACTCGTAGAGGGTGATGTTTTGATGTTACATAAGAGTTTAGAATAGTTTATCTTCTAAGAATTAGGCAAGTACTTGGCCCAAGTTCACTGAAAGATAAAAGGTGAAGTTATTTATTAATGTTAAACTAGTGATGGAGGAATTTGGAATCCCAGTAGAGTCCATGTCTGAGGGAAAACTCTTACTAAAAAAATAAGTTTGCTGGATCTTATTTAAACAGATCTGAGCTAGAATAAGTGGCATGTGGAGGTTAATGGTGGTGTTGCAGGGATGATGGTTGTGTGTGTCCGAAGAAAGTTTGTTAGGAGGCCTACTTATCTGAACAACTGAATTAAAATGACCATGGTATCCTATATGCAACTAGCCTGAATGACTGTTTTGAAGTGCCTATGTTATGCCTGTCCCTGAAACTGAGGGTTTATTTAGTCTCTATACTTTATTTACCTCTTAACTTTCCCTACTCTCTCAATTGACTTTCCTCTTCCTCCCACTTTTCCCAATGTACCCGTTTCTTAGAATTTCATGTGCCTAGCATTGCCAGCCCTCCCTGTGTTTAGTGAGGTCACCTGTTGGAGGACAGCTCTTCAACAGGGTTCTGTTGTGTCAGTTGCTTAGGAGGCTGTTGGTGGATGACTTTGAATTCAGAGTTTTTGGGTTATTCTCAGCTACAGGGGAGTTTCCACCTACCTTACACATGCTTATAACAGCTTCCCTGAAAGTAAGATTTTTTATTAGAAGTTTGCAGCTCCAGTGGGAGAGAATTCCAGATCTTTACAGCTTGAAATTGATAAAGGACATTCTCCTTGTTGGTCGTTCTGACCCTTTGATATTGGAAGCAGATGGGCAGAAGCTGGATTCAAGGCCTGAGCTGTAGACCAATTTACAAGTTTGCAAATAAATTGAGGGTCTTGATTGTGAAGGACTTTGTGATGAGACAGACTCTTAAGTACAGAGTGCCAGTAATGGATCGCCAAGGTGAATGTGAAAGGTGTGATATTGGAGTTCTCTGATACAGCCCTAACAAGCTGGCTGCAGTGTTCTGAATCGGCAGTAGGCAGTGAGTGACACATAGTGTAAGCCCTAATTAACGGGTATCTCCATAATCAAGGCAAGGTCCAGTCACTATTGAATGATCGGATAATGTATGTCCGCTTTTAGGCAAAAAAAAAAAAAAATTAGAACTATTAATAGATAGTAAACTTTATTGTTTGAATACTTAAAATTAATACAATATAAGTCATGCAACATGAATAAATATAAGGAGAATGGTATTCCATAAGGCTTTTAAAAGAAAACGTAATTGTCTTTCGGCTAAATTGTTAAAAATCCTACTTGTGCAATTTGCAAGCGACTTAACAAACATGTAAAATGAATTTTGTTTACTGGCCACCATGGTTTTGTACTGTAAGAGAACTAGTGCAGCGTGCTATATTTAAAAAACAAAAACCTGTGCAAGCATCCAGTAGAGTTTATCTAAAAGACGTTCTTTTTTTTTTTCACTGTCCGACTCTGATTAGGGCCAAGGATTGCATAATCATGACTTGTAGTCGTGTCCCTGCTCAGGCTGTGAGTTGGTGCCGGAATAAAGTGCTTATGCAAAGAGGCGAGTTTATACAGATCACTGTTTTGATACAGCGGTTAAGGATGATTGCCTTGCTGCTGTGCTATGCTGGTGATTCCCTTGATGTCAAGCTAGGTGTTTTAGGCAGTGGGACTGGATTGCTGGAGGGAACATCACCCATGTTCTTGAGAGGGGCAGATGTTTAATGCTGTCAATTTTGTTCTGGGGGAGTGGGTGCCTCCCTTAGAGCACTGTTAACTCCTTGAGGATACTTTACTAATTGAGAAATTGCTTGCAGGTCTCTGGTGTTTAGGCAGGCTAGTGTGGCTTGTATGCAAGAACCCACCCTACCCTGATTCCCAAAAGGCCACAGCTATTGGCTGCAGAGGCATAACGTGGACTTGCAGAGGCAGATGGTATTGATTGCATCCTCATTTGGGTGACTGCTCAGTCTACAGTCTACAGACACCCTTAGCCATGGAGGTGTGTGTGTGTGTGTGTTGGAAGGGAGGATGCCAGGCGGTGTTTCAAAAAGTTGCCTTTTGTCCTGCAGTCCGGATATTGCTGGTACTGTAATGCGTTTTAGCTATTTAACATCATCCAGGCGTGAGTACGCTTCTCAAGTGATGCCCTGTCTCCTAAGGATGATGTTAATTTTGATGTTTTGTTAATAACATTCTTGAGGATTAAAAGGGTGGGCCATGTGGACCTCAATTGTGCTAGTCCAAGCAAGTCAATTGATCTTTGATAGATAGTCTCTGCCCACTGAGTGGGATTTGCTGGTTATTTCCAGCCGACATTGTGATTTATGTTGTTCGCATTGGCATACTTGAGCATGTAGCATATATTGGTGAATGCAGCAAACCTGGCAACTGACTTTTTGACTAGACTGAATTCCAGCCTGATTTGAGTAGAGGAAGTGTCTGAGGAGTTGAAAATGTTCCCTGTAGATTCTTCATATGGTAGTGTCCAGGATTTTTGAGTCCCTGCCCCCAAGCGGCTTTGCTTCCATATGCCCTTGCTGTTTCTAAGATGGGGCTGCATGATAGCCCATTCAAGTTTCTGAATTAAGCCCTTAGCCCTGCTGCCACTGCAAGCTTTTTCCATTTTATCTTCTCTTTTTGGGTCTTGAAGCTCCCCTTGTTGTCAAATATAAGCCCAAGGTAATAAGTGTCACTGCCTTCGTCATCCTTGGTGGAGCCAAGAAACCAGCTGAATTTATCTTTTCCTTTTCATGAACAATTCATGATTTTGGTTTTCTTGATATTGATTGTCAGACCATTTGCTGAGTATTCTTGGGTGGCATTCAGAAGATGTTGCAGCAGTTTGTCCGGCTGATCAGCACCAGGCTATCTGCGTAGAGGCGGTTATGCTAGGAGGATGGAGCCAGGCTTCATGATGTGAGCGGTAACGGAGGACAGTCCTAGAAGAAGGTTTGCCAGAAATAGTTTGAAGAGGATGGGAGCCAAAACGCACCCTTGTTTGAGTTCACAGAAAGATTGGATAGCTCTTGAAATATTGGCCACGCTTAATTCTAACTCCGGTATTGTATAGGTTGAGAGCATAGGTGGTGCTGACTAATCTGTTAGTTTGCTCCAGAGCCTTTTTCGGTTGACGCAATCAAAGGCAGCTTTATAATCGATATTGCAGTTGTAGAGGGACCGTTTGGCTGCTTTAGAGGAGTCAAACAGTAGTGATAACGGCATGATGTTTGTCATGCAGCTTGCATATGGCCTGAGGGATTCCTTTCGGGCCAGGGTCTCCTGTTGTTTCCCCTTTGATTGTCTGCCTTTGGGCTGCAGTTTCATCTGTGTTGTAACTGGGAAGGCCTGCTGACATGCTGAGTCCCCCATCTGTAGCTTCCTCTATATGTTCTGAAAGGTCTGCTGAACTTGCATTTGTATTGAAATCTGTGGAGAGGAAGAGGTGGCCCAGGCTACTTTATACAGGTTGGATTTCGGGAGTGGCTGTAGTGTGCTTTTCAGTGTGTTGACTGTTCGCCAAAGTAAGTTGTGATGCTAGATGGCCCAGAGGAGTTTGGCCCAGAGAGATTGTGTTTTTTCTTTTCTCAATCCAGAACACTCTTTTGTAGTCCCTTTTCTTGAGCCTTAAATCGGCTATGAGGGTTTCATCATGTGGGGACCTCTGAACTGCTCGCAGTGCTTTGTTGATGTCCTTCATTTAATTTTTCCCTGTTCCTGTACTTGATTTGGCTTGGCAGGCTGTGACCTGTTGTTTGGAGGGCTGTATGTGGTTTTACATTTGTGGCATCTTGTTTAGAGAAGGAGTCGATGAAGGCTTTCCAGTTTTCTCTTGCAGAGTTCCTAGTGCTCCAAGTCTGTTTTAGGTGATTTTTGGTTTTCTGCTTCAGTGGTTCTATGGTGGTAAAAGTCCATTAGTAAGTTGAACCTACTAGATATGATGTACAACTGTTTTCGGTTACAACAAGAGTGAGTTCTAGTTCCTGGGGATAGGGGTCACCCTCTGGCTTTTAGCCTATTTTGAGGGATCAGAAAAGTGGTAGTTGAGGCAAAGATCCAAGTGTGTAGTTCAAGGAATTTCTGTTGAAGGAGTGAAAGGACATGACTGGAGGAATGTCTCCTTGGTAACGCCCATTGAGGGCCCTCAGGCTCAGATGGTCAATTTTGCAGAGCAAATTAAGTCCCTTTATGGCTCTTCCCTCCAGCTCAATTGTTAGAAACACCAATAGGATATCCCAACACAGCTATGCCTCCGTGGTTTTGTTCTTTGGTGAGTAGCCTAGCAGGTACATGTTGAAAGTACCTGTTACTATGGTCAAATTCGGTTGGGACCCCCTGCTTTGAGGAGATTTTAATACAGCTTTTTAATGGTCTGCATTTATTAGGGTCAGTGTGATGGTTGTGCCCCTTACTTCCTTTTGTTGAGTGCAGTATTTGGAGGCTGTCAGTTGCTTTCCTGCACCTTGCTGCTGGCTTTGATTGCAGTTGATGGGTAAATTGCAAGGCCTCCCTTGCCACAACTGAATTTACGTCCTTGGTGGCTGGGACTTCATTATGTGAGAAGCCTGGTATGTGACTTGTTCCTAAGCCCACGTCTCCTAAAGGGCGATCACAGGGAAGGATTGGAACAAGGTGAGAAGGTCCTGGCCACCAAGCTTGCTAGGCCATGCATGTTCTAAGAGCCGAATCGAAGAGTCAGTGTTGTATGATCTGTAGGGTCTGCTTGTGCTGCAATGGGTCATTTCTCAGGCTGTGGCTTATTTAACGACCTTGCAATCCATCCCCAGTCGTTCTTTGAGGACCTTACCCATTGATGGATCATGGAGTGGAGGTAGGGGACTGTTTGATTCCATTTTCCTTATTAGAAGATGTTGCCCCTAGTGCATTTTCTAGTACTGAGGGTGCTGTGGTGACCTCGATTTCCCTATCTCAGTGGCCTCCTCAGTGGGTGCAGGTACCTGGGTTCTTGGTATTTTTTGACAATTATGCCCAATGCCACAAAGTACTTTCCCGCTGTACCTTGTCGGTCATGTCAGATGAGCCCCAAGTGGCTTTTGTGGAGTCTCTCTGGTACCGTTGGTTTGTGTTTACAAATTGGATGAATTTGATGTCTGGGGAGGTTGTCCCAGTGAGTGAGGGCCCTGATTCAGCAATTTTATGATGTTGCCTCGATTGAGGATGTAAAGCGGATGAGACGGTATAACAGTTTGGGCCTTTCCTTTTTTTTTTTAGTTTTTTTTTTTTTTTAGTTTTCTTTTTTTTTTAAGAGAGCACTCGTGTGGTGCTGGTGTGCTCATATCCAACTTCAGGGGGTTAGTTGGAGCTGTCTGCTGAGCCCTTCTGATCTCTTTCGAATAGTTCTTTTTAGCATTGGATACCTCCTACAGATCAGGTTCCCAGGAGTGTTAATGCATATCTTATCTTCGTTGATGGGATTTGAGTGCCACTGGTCTTCTCATCCAGATTCTCTTCAGCCATGGTGACTAGCGGGGGCTGTGGGTATTAGGTGGCCCTTTCCTAGGATTCTGGAACTCCGAGGCAGTAGGGGAACCAATTTTAAGGTGCATGGTATTAAGCTAGTGTGCACCTGGCGACATTGCCTCCTAATCCTCTGTTAGGCCCTGCTGTCTTGTAGGGTGTTGATTCTTCAGTTGTACGATCTGTTGTTGCCCCTTTCCCTCAAGGGATGTCTTCCCCTTGCCTTTCTGGCATCGAAGCTGTATTTTCAAAGATGGCATAATTCCTTAGCCAGTGTGTTTTAGGGAAATTCTTTTTTCCTTTATTTCCTTTTCTGGCGCCATTTGATCTTGGTCGTGCTCTGGCTTTGGTTGCGGCAGCTGGTAGGAGGTTTTGGAAGGTCAATTAATGTCATGTTGGCTTCACCCAATTCTGCTACTGTTGATGGTATTGATATTGTCTGTTTTTTTTCTGGGTTGTTCCTCTGCCTCTGGCCTGATTGCTATGTCACTTGTGAAGTGCTAGGGATAATTGCAGGCAGGATCGAGTTTTGGTTGTTTGGGGGAGGGGGTGCTAGATGTGATGGTGTTGGGTCATTGTCTCTGGCTGTTTTGGAGCTTATCCATCTCCTTTTTGCAGGGCCTGCCCCGGTGGGAGGGGATTCCCCTTGGTTGTTTGAGGACATCCTTCAGATCTTAAAGGGTTCTTAAGATGCTGGGTAATGTACTGGGGGAGCAAGTACATCTTAGGGTTAGCTCCATTGTTTCCTTTCGAGTCCTTTTATGAGGTTGTTCAAGTCGGCGATTTTGTCAGTCCCAGCCACATGCATTGCCATGGAATTAAGTAGCTCTATTTGAATATCCATTTTCACTGAATGGTAGTCCATGGCGTCTGCCATGACTTGAATAGTTTTTAGCATGGAGGGCCATATTCCTTTGTCTCTGTCTGGGGAATTGTGTCCTGCTGCAGCTTCCCCTGATTGAGGGGATTTGGTCAAGCATTTGCTTTTCACTTGTGTAGATTCTTGGCCATCTTTGGTGGAGTAGGAGGCTAGCTTCTCGTCCCACTCTTCCTGAGTTAAGTAGGAAAGTTCCATAAGCTCTGTGGCCTCCTGGGATTTAGCCTGAATTCTGCCTTCTAGCCCTGTAGCTTTTCCACTTGGGCTTGTTGACTCTGAGTTATTAACTTCTTCCAACTGGGAATGGACAGTCCTGGGTGACTGGGCCGTCAGTTTGTTTAATGCTGCCGAGACCAGGGGGATATTGACTTGGTGTAGGGTTTGGAGTGTAGTACTTTTCTCCTCCACTGGTTTGCTTGCAGCCTTGGGGGCTGTGCTAGATTGACCCCCACCAAGGCTGTTTGGGTTGGAGATTAGGTTGATGGTCTTCTCAAGCTCCAAGTCCCTGCTAGCTAGACTTGTTGGACTTCCTAGCCTCCCCATCTGCTTTGTCCGTGTCACTGAGTGTTTGAGTGTGGAATGTGGGAGTTGGAGGTCCCATCATGAGAGGGATTTGACATGAGGGCCGTGTCCAGCGCTGGGAGTTGGCCCTGGTGCTAATGATTATAGATAGTGTTATGGGGGCTGGTAAGCCCATGCAGTCGGTTGTATTAGAAGAAATAGCTAGTTTGTGTCCTTCAGGAACTAGAATTTTGAGGAGATTTTGGGTTGGGTTGGCTGCTGGGCCGGGGAGTGAGCTTCCTCAGTTTAATGCCCTGCAGCAACTAGTGTCTGACCTTCCAAGACCTAATAATATAGATGGAATTGATTGGTGTGTGTTGTGTTCGAGCTATTCTTACTAGGACCAGGCTCAGTAGAATGGACTGTGGCAGTCTAGGAGCTATCAAGGGCTGTTCTCCGGGTTACTATCCTTTCTATGGGTCTGGCTTTGGGCTATAGGCCTGCTCCCTGCAGATCTGTTGCGCTCAACCCTGTTTCTAGGATTTAATGAGGTTTGTTGGGTCACCTGCTCTAGGTTCTCTGGCTCCTGACTCTTAATTCCTCATGCAGTCTGGCCCCTGTCTCTTCAGTTGAACGCACCTCACCTCCCCTTAGTGATGGATACCTGCAGGTTGCAGGAGAGGGGCAGGAGCATGCTTTATCTGAGTTCCCAGGGGCTTTTGGGTTGTCACTAAAGTATTGTGCAAAGTTGGGTGTTACGGGGCCTTAGGGGGTGTCTAAAGGATATGGCAGTGAATTCTCCCTGTAGTTTTGGTTATAGTTGTATAATTGTTTTGGCAGCTTTAGTGCTTTGGTGCTTGGTGCCAGTGCATCTTTGAAAGTAGTTAGGTGCATGAGGGTTTGGTTATGCCAGAGGGATTAATAGTCCGGTGACTCTTTGGGTCTTGGTTGAATTGGTTCACTGGGCTTTTGCATGTGAGTGGGGTGCAAGGAGAGACTATGGATTAGTCTAGAAGCCCCTTTGTCGTCGTGACCTTGCACCACAGCCGGCCACTAGTTTCTAGGTCCACAGGTTCATGAGTGTCCAGGTTGGTAAAATTTGGCAGGTTCACAAGCTTTCCAGATTGTTAATTTTAACTGCATAGATGAGGCAGCAGAAGGCGCCGGGTGACACTAGGTGGTGGAGTGCAGGGGGTAGGTACACAAAGAGGCACAAGAGGGAGGACACCCAGGCTGCAAGCTGCACCCTACCTAAGTGAGCTGCTTTAGCGGCTCTGGGGCTCAACCAGTGTGGTGGGACCTACACCTCTACACCGGCTGTGCCAGCTGCAGCTGCTTCTACCTTGTTTTTCATCCTGCCCTTTGGAAAATCCTTCCTCTGTGGTGGACGAGGCTGCCAAAGCATGAATCCCCTGACAACCCGATCAGTAATCCCTACCTCTGGGTCTGTGGAGTGCTCTGCTCAGCTCACTTACTGTGCTCCCACCTCTTCATGGCACCCGCTCCCACATCTTGATGGGACAGCACTGCGGGTGCACCAACAAGGTGCCGGTGTCCCCTCTCAGCTGCGACTGTGGCTCCTGCTTGTGACTTTAGCTCCCTTGTGGGTTGCAATCAATCAAATAATTTCTTAAGTGCATTACTTATCCGTTAGGGTCTCAAGGCGCTCTTGGGGGGGGGGGGGTGGGGGGGGAGGGGCGGGTTGCCGGTTACTGTTCAAAAAGCCATGTTTTAAGGTGCTTTCTGAAGGTTAGGAGGTCTGGGTCTTGCATAGGTTGGTGGGGAGGGAGTTCCAGGTCTTGGCGGTGAGGTGGGAGAAGGATCTGCCGCCAAAGGTGGTGCGTTGTATGCGGGGGACTGTAGCAAGGGTGAGGTCGGCGGAGCTGTTGAGTTGGTATGTGGAAGTTTACTCATTTGTTGAGGTAGGCCGGTCCAGTGTCATGGAGGGCTTGTGAGCGTGGATGAGGACTTTGAAGATGATCCTTTTGTTGATGGGCAGTCAGTGTAGGGATCTGAGGTGGGTGGATATGTGTTTGTGTCTTGCAGTCTTATGGTCTTACGGCTGCTTTTCCTTGCTTCTCCCCTTCTTGACAGCTATTGCATATTAGTTGACAGAAAACAGTATAAACTTCAGACAGCTGGGAAATAAGTAACAATTTCATTTATCTATAGTCCCCATTTCCTAATGGAAGGAGACAGTTTGGACATTGTCCTACAGAATTAGGCAATTGAGGAGAAAAACAGGGACAGGACCACCTAAAACCAGAACCTTCGTTTTTCTCAATTCAGGCTCAGTTATTATTCATCCATTCTAACCGTTTGGTAAGGAAGTAACGAAAATGAATTGTGGCAAAATCAACGTGATCATTAACAAGGGTGTCCCATGTGCTGCACAAGAATGATTGACCCACGGTTCTAATACTTCTTGGTGAGGGGGGCTAGAGAGAGGTTAAGCAGTGATGGGGTTAAAGAGGAACCCCACATGACACCGGTCTCAAGGCAGACTGGTGAGGTGGCTGGGTCACCATCTAGGAACAACCATAAATCCAGCCTATACAATCTCTCCAATACTGGCTTTGCACGCTCTAGAAATCAATATTGCATGAGACACTGTAGGGAACAGGAATGGAGCATACAGGTCTAGAAGGATCAATACAGCTATGCCTCTCTGGTTCAGGGGCACATGATAATTTTGTACAGTGAACAGGGCTTCCTTGGTTCCGTAAAATGGTCTAAGATCATCTTCAGAATGTTGCTCAAACCAATTGTAAGGTTCTAATATTGTGCTATGTTGTCCCACAAAGAAAACCAGACAAAACCGTACATAACCAAACCAACCGCAAGTAGGATATTGTACTGATTTGTATAGGAGCCCTTCTCCTATGTAGTCCTTGGCTATGCCTTTGAGCGAGGGCTACCAGTGGGAGTAGTCTCCTCCTTGGGAATGGTTTCATCTACCTTTTTTGGGTGACTTTAAAGGGGTGGGTGCAAATATACCCATTGTCCACGTGCCTGTAACTTGGAATTTTTCAGTTGTGTCCTTGCCTTAAGCATATACTCATAATTGCTTTGTAGGCAGCTACTATTTATCATCTTCCACTTAAGCTTTTAACACTTCATTGTGACATTTGGTTTTATAAGCCTTAATGGCCCACTCATCCATTAACCACATCTATCCGTCAAGGATCAGGTTTTCTGCAGAGATTTGTATGCATTCATAACAAGCTGGGCTTCAGTATGAAAATATTGTGCTCAAAGAACTTTGTAACATTCCGTATTGTGTTGTAAAGGTGATATTTGTACAAATTCCATCATAAAAAGCTGTGTCCCAGACTAGTTGATACAAAAGCAGATTTGGATAGCTAGTGGTAACATTTTGCCTTGCCATATTTAAATAATATGGGAAGACAAAATGTTCCCACTAGCTATTAGAACTATCCAAATCTGCTTTTATATAAAAAGATATATGAAAACCACCATAGAAATTCACCTTGAGTTATAGTTACCTTAGAGCGAGAGTTATTTCAAGTCACTATAACTCTTAACAGGTGAATTTCTATGGTTTCATAGGTTTAAAATGTGAGCCTAACTATATTGTCCCTGTAACATTTGTTTATTGTTTGTTATTTAATTTCTATGGGGTTTTTTAATTCTATTTCCCAATTATAAAGTCCCTGTAACCTTTTGTTTGTCAGTAAATTTCTTTGTTTTTTTCTAGTAATTTTTCATTACTAAACGTTAATCTGACCACCAGCGTACACGGGCTTTGGCCGTGCCCCTGTGACCAACTCCTATAACCACCCAACCCCACCCTACACACAGCCTTTGGTCATGCACAGCGGTAGTTGGCCACAGGTCCGCATGCTCCCAAACCCCAGCTGATTTTGGCTCTGGGGACCACTTCCCCCAGGGCCTAGCCTGTGTGTGTGTGTGTGTGTGTGTGTGTGTGTGTGTGTGTGTGTGTGTGTGTGTATATATATATATATATATATATATATGTTCGATGGCATGTGTAGCTGCAGATACACATGCTGTGCATATCCCGCCATCTAATGTTGGGCTCGGAGTGTTACAAGTTGTTTTTCTTAGAAGAAGTCTTTTTGAGTCACGAGATCGAGGGACTCCTCCCATTTCGGCTCCATTGCGCATGGGCGTCGACTCCATCTTAGATTGTTTTCTTTCCGCCATCGGGTTCGGACGTGTTCCTCTTCGCTCCGTGTTTCGGTTCGGAAAGTTAGTTAAATCTCAGAAAATTTGACGGTATTGTTAGCGTTCGGTATCGGGTTAGTTAACGCAGATCGACACTGAATCAAGAAGAGCTCCGGTAGCCCTTCGGGGCTTCTATTCCCCGGCGGGGCCTTGTCGGCCCGACCGCATGTGTCTTCAAGGCTAATGGAACGGACCCCATTCCGCTTCTGCCCCGAATGCCACAACAAGTATCCTTACACAGATCAACATCTGGTCTGTAATTTGTGTTTGTCCCCAGAACACAAAGAGGATACCTGCGAGGCCTGTCGGGCGTTTCGGTTGAAGAAAACGCTACGGGACCGGAGAGCACGAAGGCTTCAAATGGCATTAGTGCCGTCAGGACACCACGACGTTGAGGAAGAGGAGACTTTCTCCATCGCTGACCCTGACTCGGACGAGCCCGAAACACAGCATGCGCCGAAAACCGTGAGTAAACAAGCCCCGGCCAAAACTCACGTCAAAATCATGAAGGCCCAGGGGACGCCACCGCCGGCAGGCCATGGCTTAACCCGTAAAATCGGTGACCATCCATCGGCACCGAAAAAGGGCACACACGTGTCGAAGTCATCCGACTCAGGTCGAGATCCCGGCACAGAGCATACTCGCCACCAAGAACCTGGCTCAGACCAGACTCAACACCGAGAGACCGGCTCCGAGATAAGTCGGCACCGAGAGATCGGCACACTGAAACCTGAAAAAGTGGCTTCGGAGCCGAAAAAGACTGTAGAAAAAGTTTTGGTACCGAAACACCCAGCTTCGGAGCCGAAACCAAGCTCCTACTCTGAAGAACAAGGCCTTTCAGAACAACTACAAGGTCATAAATTTGGACAAGAGCTAGAAGCAGGGGAGCCAGATTACACACAAAGAAGGCTCCATATTCAAAAGGAAACAGGGAAAATAAGAAATCTCCCTCCTATAAAGATGAAAAGGAAACTTGCTTTCCAAGACAAAGAAAAACAACCACAAGCAAAAGTGGCAAAAGCAGTAACTCCACCTCACTCTTCGCAACAACCATCACCACTCCACTCACCGCAACTGTCACCAATTGCAACCCACCCTATGATGCAATCACCAACGCACACAGGGATCAGCCAGGGTGACCCAGATGCATGGGATCTATATGATGCGCCAGTATCAGATAATAGTCCAGACTGCTACCCAGCAAGACCATCACCACCTGAAGTCAGTACTGCCTACACGCAAGTGGTGTCCAGAGCAGCGGCTTTTCACAAGGTGGCACTGCACGCAGAACCTATTGAGGATGACTTTTTGTTTAATACTTTGTCGTCGACACACAGTCCGTACCAAAGTCTCCCAATGTTACCAGGGATGTTGAAACACACAAAACAAGTATTTCAAGAACCCGTCAAAGGCAGAGCCATAACACCTAGGGTGGAGAAAAAGTACAAGCCTCCCCCTACAGACTCTGTATACATCATACAACAACTGACACCTGACTCAGTAGTAGTAGTAGGCGCAGCACGCAAAAGGGCTAATTCACAAACCTCTGGAGATGCACCACCACCTGACAAAGTCGAAAGTTTGATGCAGCGGGCAAAAGAGTTGCAGCACAAGCGGCCAATCAATGGCGCATTGCCAATTTCCAGGCTTTATTGTCAAGATATGACAGAGCTCATTGGGATGAAATGCAGCACTTTATAGAACATCTACCCAAGGAGTTCCAAAAGCGTGCGCAACAAGTGGTGGAAGAGGGTCAAAGTATCTCAAACAACCAGATACGATCGGCAATGGATGCAGCGGACACAGCCACAAGAACTGTGAATACAGCGGTCACTATTCGGAGACACGCATGGCTACGCACCTCCGGGTTTAAGCCCGAGATCCAACAGGCGGTGCTTAATATGCCTTTTAATGGACAGCAGTTGTTTGGGCCGGAGGTGGACACAGCTATAGAGAAGCTAAAAAAGGGCACGGATACGGCCAAGGCCATGGGCGCGCTCTACTCCCCACAGAGCAGAGGCACATTTAGGAAGACACCATTTAGAGGGGGGGTTTCGGGCCCAAAGCACAGAAACCTCAACCTCACAAACCAGACCCACATACCAGGGCCAGTATCCAAGAGGAGGATTTCGGGGACAATACGGAGGTGGACAGTTCCCTAAAACTAGAGGAAAGTTCCAAAGCCCAAAAACCCCTCAAACTAAACAGTGACTTCAGTGTCACCAATCCCCAACACATAACACCAGTGGGAGTGTGGTGGGGGGGGGGGAGAGAGACTCACAGATTACTACAAAAATTCGGAGGAAATAACAACAGACTCATGGGTCCTAGCCATTATCCAACATGGCTATTGCATAGAATTCATACAATTACCACCAGATGTGCCTCCAAGAACACACATGTCCAAACAACACTTTGAGCTATTACAACTAGAAGTCCAAGCATTATTGCAAAAAGATGCAATAGAACTAGTACCCAAACATCAGAAAGTAACAGGTGTCTACTCCCTGTATTTTCTAATACCAAAAAAGGACAAAACTCTGAGGCCCATATTAGATCTCGGAACATTAAATATTTACATCAAATCAGATCACTTTCACATGGTGACACTTCAAGACGTAATCCCATTGCACAAACAACAAAACTACATGTCAACATTAGACCTCAAGGATGCTTACTTCCATATACCTATACATCCTTCCCACAGGAAATACTTAAGGTTTGTAATCCAAGGAATACATTACCAATTCAAAGTGTTACCATTCGGGATAACAACAGCACCAAGGGTATTTACAAAATGCCTTGCAGTAGTAGCTGCACACATCAGAAGACAGCACATACACGTATTCCCGTATCTAGACGATTGGTTAATCAAGACCAACACGCAGGAACAGTGTTTTCAACACACAAAATACGTCATAGAAACCCTTCACAAACTAGGGTTCTCACTAAACTACCAAAAATCACACTTACAGCTGTGTCAAATACAACAATACTTAGGAGCAACAATCAACACAAAAAAAGGGATTGCCACTCCAAGTCCACAAAGGGTACAAGCATTCCAAAACGTAATACAAAGCATGCCCCCAAACCAAAAGTTTCAGGTAAAATTAGTGATGAAACTACTAGGCATGATGTCCTCATGCATAGCCATTGTCCCAAACGCAAGATTACACATGCGGCCCTTACAACAGTGCCTAGCAACACAATGGTCACAAGCACAGGGTCAACTTCAAGATCTAGTGTTGATAGACCACCAAACATACACCTCGCTTCAATGGTGGAATCCTATAAATTTAAACCAAGGGCGGCCTTTCCAAGACCCAGTGCCTCAATACGTAATCACAACAGATGCTTCCATGGTAGGGTGGGGAGCACACCTCAACCAACACAGCATCCAGTGACAATGGGACACTCAGCAGAAACAACTTCATATAAATCAGTTAGAACTACTAGCAGTGTTTCTAGCGTTGAAAGCATTTCAACCACTAATAGCACACAAACACATTCTTGCCAAAACAGACAACATGACAACAATGTATTATCTGAACAAACTGGGAGGGACACACTCAACACAGTTGTGTCTCTTAGCACAAATGATGTGGCATTGGGCGATTCACAATCACATTCGCCTAATAGCGCAATACATACCAGGAATTCAAAACCAGTTAGCCGACAATCTCAGTCGAGATCACCAACAGATCCACGAATGGGAAATTCATCCCCAGATACTACAGACCTACTTCCAAAACTGGGGAACACCGCAAATAGACCTATTCGCAACAAAAGACAGCGCAAAATGCCAAAACTTCGCATCCAGGTACCCACAGCCTCACTCCAAGGGCAATGTGTTATGGATGAGTTGGTCAGGGATATTTGCTTACGCTTTTCCCCCCTCTCCCACTCCTTCCGTATCTCGTAAACAAATTGAGTCAAAACAAACTCAAACTAATACTAATAGCACCAACTTGGGCACGACAACCTTGGTACACAACACTACTAGACCTGTCAGTAGTGCCTCATATCAAACTACCAAACAGACCAGATCTGTTAACTCAACACAAACAGATCAGACACCCAAATCCAGCATCGCTCAATCTAGCAATCTGGCTCCTGAAGTCTTAGAATTCGGACATCTAGACCTTACACAAGAATGTATGGAAGTCATCAAACAGGCTAGAAAACCTACTACAAGACATTGCTATGCAAATAAATGGAAAAGATTTCTTTATTATTGTCATAATCAAATTCAACCATTGCACGCATCCGCGAAAAACATTGTAAGCTACTTACTACACTTACAAAAGTCTAGGTTTAGCTTTTTCATCCATTAAAATACATCTCACAGCAATTTCGGCCTATCTGCAAATTACACATTCAACTTCACTATTCAGAATCCCAGTCATAAAAGCATTTATGGAGGGTCTAAAAAGGATCATTCCACCAAGAACACCACCAGTTCCTTCGTGGAACCTCAGTATTGTATTAACACGACTCATGGGTCCACCATTTGAACCCATGCACTCTTGTGAGATACAATACTTAACCTGGAAAGTAGCCTTCCTAATAGCCATCACATCTCTCAGAAGAGTAAGTGAAATACAAGCCTTTACCATACAAGAACCCTTTATACAAACGCACAAACATAAAGTGGTTATACGCACAAATCCCAAATTTTGGCCAAAGGTTATATCACCGTTCCACTTAAATCAAACAGTGGAACTCCCAGTGTTCTTTCCAGAACCAGACTCTGTAGCTGAAAGAGCATTACATACATTAGACATAAAAAGAGCACTAATGTATTACATTGATAGAACCAAACAAATTCGCAAAACAATTGTTTGTAGCTTTCCAAAAACTGCATGCAGGGAATCCAATATCCAAACAAGGCATTGCCAGATGGATAGTTAAGTGTATTCAAAGCTGTTATGTAAAAGCAAAGAGAGAACTGCCTATCACACCAAAGGCATACTCCACTAGAAAGAAAGGCGCCACCATGGCCTTTCTAGGAAATATACCAATGACAGAAATCTGTAAGGCAGCCACATGGTCTACGCCTCATACATTCACTAAACATTACTGCGTGGATGTGTTAACAACACAACAAGCGACAGCAGGACAAGCAGTATTAAGAACATTATTTCAAACAACTTCAACTCCTACAGGCTAAACCACCGCTTTGGGGAGATAACTGCTTACTAGTCTATGCACAGCATGTGTATCTGCAGCTACACATGCCATCGAACGGAAAATGTCACTTACCCAGTGTACATCTGTTTGTGGCATGAGACGCTGCAGATTCACATGCGCCCTCCCACCTCCCCGGGAGCCTGTAGCCGTTTTAAGTTGATAAAATAAACTTGTACATTTATAAATTTGTAACTATATCACTCTTAATCACACTATGTACATATATACCTACTCCATTGCATGGGCACTATTACTATATACACAACTCCTACCTCACCCTCTGCGGGGAAAACAATCTAAGATGGAGTCGACGCCCATGCGCAATGGAGCCGAAATGGGAGGAGTCCCTCGATCTCTTGACTTGAAAAGACTTCTAAGAAAAACAACTTGTAACACTCCGAGCCCAACACTAGATGGCGGGATATGCACAGCATGTGAATCTGCAGCGTCTCATGCCACGAACAGATGTACACTGGGTAAGTGACATTTTCCATATATATATATAGGCCAGTGAAGCCCTCCTCCCCAGGCCGATCTCGGCCCTGGGGATTCCGTTCCCAGGCCTAAAAATAAACAAATAAATATAAATATTTACAGCAATGAAGACACTTGTAAAGGCCATCTACAGGAGCTTGTTAGATTATTTAAAAAGCGAGGCTATCATCTGCATATCAGTCTGCAACAAATTGACAAGTCTTTGCAGTTACCAAGGGAAGCACTTATTTGAAATAACAACAGAAGAAACAAAAGTGACAGAATCCCATTTGTGGTTGACTATCATCCATCAGCTCCCAACTACAGAAATATAATACAAACAACTTTTCCTTTACTATCTACTTGTGAAAAATTGCAAAAGCTTTTTCCAAAACCGCCAGTCATTGCTTACCGCCGAGCTCCCAGTTTACGATCACTTATTGTGACAGCTGAACTTAAGCAAGCTGTGACAAATGCAGGAGTTCATTGCTGTGATTCCAAAAGGTGCATCACATGTGAATACCTTTTACAAACATCATCACAAGACCCCACCGCACCTCTCCCCAGGTCGATTTCAGGCCCGGGCACCCCATCCCCTGGGGCCCGGCTATCAATCCTGGGCACCCTCCAATGTGTGTTGGTGACAGTGGTGGAGCTTCAAGGCCCCTGCAGTTCCAGTTGGCTCCCCGCCTCCTACGGGAGGTGGCCTTGCTTTTCCAAACATGCAGCTCCCTGTCTGCAAAAGGCTCCACTCTGCTCCGAGTAAGAGAGCTGTCAAAGTAGAGTTTTTGCTATGACTTGGTGGCAGCTGTCAAAGTTGCCACCAAGTCACAGCAAACCGCTTTGACCTAAGGTGGGCACACCAGGACATAGCAGGAGCTGGCCCTGGGTGGTAGCGGTCTCCGGGTCCATTAATGGCTTCTTGAGGGGGGCAGCGTGGACTTCCCTCCAACAAGAAAATAGCCCAGTGGAGGTGGTAGTCTCTAGGGCTGGGAGTCTACAACAGACCCCCTTCATTTTTTTTTGTTTAAGATCTGGGGAGGTGGTAGTCCCCAGGGCCGCAGGGGTTTGGGGTGGGGGGCGCAGGTCCAACAACCCACATTCTAATTTATTAATGTCCCGGGGAGGTGGCAGTCACCCTGAATGCGGGGGTACCCGGTACCCCTGCATCACATTAAGTTTATATCCCAGGGAGGTGCTGGTCCCAGGGATGCAGGGGGAGCTGCAAGGTCCCCTGCACACATTTTATCAACTGCCCCAGGGAGGTGGTGGTCCCCTGGCGCAGATCCCCCCCCAATTCCCCCACAATTATAACCTAAATTGCTCGGGGAGGTGGTTGTCCTCAGGGCAAATTTAAGCCCAAGGAGAGGGGGTGGTCCCGTGTGCCCCTTCCTATCTGAATGCCCTCGGGACCTGGCCCACCTGCGGGGGGTTGGGGTCACATAAAACAGAAGGGCAATTTCCCAGAATTAATGGCTATTAAAGATTTAGAGGATGAAACCCAAGATGTCTCCTCCCGAGCTAAAAGTGAGGACACTATTATGGAGAGATGAGGATCTATGAGCTTTGTTACGGACTATAGTAATGCAAGCCATTTGAAGCCATCCAGTAGATTTAATCTCCAATTACCAAGCAGCAATATAATTGACATTTTCCATGAACTGGACTAGTGGTTGGAAATATTAACAAACTATGAACTGCAATGAAAAATAAAGGAAGAAGCAACTTCAATAAAAATGATTAGCAGGAAGTCAGTGCTCTTAAAAACAATTACTATCATCATAAAGCTCTCAGATAAGGGTGGGAACATTGTGATTATGGAAACTGATTAATACATTAAGGTAGTGCAGAAGCAATTACAAAATCGTGATCACTATGAGAGACTCCGTGCCAATCATATCAGTGTTCATCAAGGAAGTTATCATGAAAGGCTGAAAGATTGGCTAAATCAGGGGTTAATTGAATATGATGAATATGCATATTTGAAAATGGACTTCCCAAGAATTCCTTGTATTTACTTTTTACTCCAGTATTGGAACTTTCATAGACTCACATGCTTGAATCATTCCCAGTCGTCGAGATGGGAGTCCCGGTACAATTTTCACAAGTAATGTTAAAACATATTGAAGAGAAAAAGGCCCTAGGCCTCTTCAATTTTATAGTCTATCAGAGTCATTTTGTGAAAAGGACCAAACCTGATCCTCCACCAATCAGGCGACAGCACCCTTCAGAACCTCCTGAGAGAAGCTCTAGCACCTCAGATTTTCTACCGCACGTCGTGCTAGGGAGTCTCCTCAGAGCTCTGCTCTGTCTTCACACCTTTATTCAGCTCTTTTTCTCTCAGAGAAACTCATTTATTTGGATTTGTCAGCTATTTTTCAACTATGTCTAACAAGGAAAAGAAAAGTCTCTTTAGAGACTGCAAGACTTGTGGGAAGAAAAGGCTTCATTCTGAAGACCCTCATCAAGACTGCATTTACTGCCTGTACCCAGATCATTCAGCCAAGGACTGTAAGATTTGCCGTACTTTTTCTTCTAAGACCTTAAAAGATAGAGAAGGTAGATTATTAATATGGCTGCAGAAACTAAAGCATAGGAAGGATCCAGTTTCTGGTTCTGAGAGTGAGGAATCATCAACATCCAAGAGATCAGCTAAAAGGGCAAGATCACGCTCTAGATCTCCCTCACAAATCTCAAGGAAAGCCCTCAAAAAGACTGCTTCAGGGTCTTATAAGGGTCGCAGCCCATCTTCTTCCCCAACTAAACTCTCAAGTAAAGAGGGGAAAAGACATTCTTCCAGTTCTGAGGCACAGAAAATCTTCATCTGTTCCACCATCTGTGCCTTTCAAAAAGCCATCCTCTGTGACTGGAAAAAAGGCCTCGTCGACGGATTCCCCGTCGACGGCACCGTCGGTGGGCGCATTGCCGACGACAACAGCTACTTCAGGATTTCCATCGTCAACGGCTCCGTCGGCGACATCGTCGACAAGAACAAGTACACCACCGTCGACGAGAACTGCAACGACGACATCAGCGCTGATGTCCGTGTCAGCCCTACCGTCGTCGACGGTAGACTCGACGGCGAAGCTTCCTGCTATTAAAATAACGGTGCGTCCAGCGTCGACGGCACCGTCCATGACAAAGTCGATTTACACATCGTCAACGACACCGTCGACGAGGGAAAAACATCAAAAAAGAGGAGAAAAGTTAACTCCAACCCACACATCACCTAGTAAGGTATCCTCCCTGGTGCCAGTACATCTTTTGGAGGGAGATGAAGATTCAGATGAAGATGGGCCTTTTGGAACAGCCCACAGCCCCTCTGAATTGAATGTAAAATACCAGCAAGAGGAGAAATATGAGGAAGCTTATGATCCCCAGGCTTACTCTGAGCATCAGCAGGGAGCGTATATTCCTTCCGACCTGCTTACTGGCCTTAGAGCGATGTTGGTGGATTACAACAGAAGGTTTCCTCCACAAGGAGAACAGCCTCCTCCATCGCCTATTTCTGGTGTTTCTACTCCACATCAAAGACCAACGTCTTTGCATCTCACAGATGTGGCCACTCCGGACATGACAATTCCCCAAGACACTGACATCTCAGAAGGAGATCAGGAAGAAGGAGAGCTCATAGACACTCACTCAGAGTGGGACGAGTACATTATTCCTGCTCCATCTTCTCCTTCTCATTCGAAGGTGGAGTCCCCACCTGAAGACATTGGAGGTTTTCACAATCTCCTAGAGAGGGCAGCCAAGCGTTTTGCGTTACCGCTACCTACGAAGCAAACAGATTGTTTCCTATATGATTTTAAAGAGCCCTTTCAAAAGTCTGTGCGCTCTATCCCGATGGTTAACTACTTGTGGGAAGAGGGCCTTAAAGTCATGAATAATCCGGCAACAGTCACAGCAGTTTTGCCACGTCTGGATAAGAAATACAAAGCTCCTGATGATGCACCAACATGCTTGACAGGACATCCTCCTCCAGATTCAGTAGTAGCTCAGGCGGCTCAAAGAAGATCAAAAAAATCCTTCTGCTCCGATTTCCGCACCCCCAGATAAGGAGGGTAGGCGGCTAGATAACATAGGGAAAAGATTTTCGTCTATGGCCAGCCTAGTGCTTAGAGCTGCCAACTCCTTGGCTATTGTCTCGATACGACAGACAGCTTTGGGCGGATATTGCACCTTTTATTAATCAACTGCCAGAAGACGTAAAATCGGAGGCAAATAAGACTGTACAAGAAGGTCAACGCACGTCTGCAGAGCTTATAGACTGTGCAATGGATATAGCGACCACTGCTTTCAGACAGCTTGCAGGTGCTGCTGTATTAAGAAGACAGGGCTGACTTAAAGCCACCTCATTTCGCCCAGAAGTCCAGAATAAAATCCTAGACCTACCCTTTGATGGCCAAGCGCTATTTGGGAAACATGTGGACGAAGCCCTACAGTCAATCAAAACGGACACGGACACAGCAAAGTCATTAGGGACCCTGCAATATCGAAGATCGTCTTTTCGTCCTAGGGGGCGTGGCCAACCCTCTTACAGAGGGGGATATCAACAACAGAGATATTCTTCCTATCCATCATCTTCACAACAATATCGTCCATACTACTCCCAAAGGCAACCGACTCAACCAGCCTATAGTAGACCGGCAGGCCGTGGACGTTCAACTCGCCCGGCCAAAGATTCAGCTCATAGAACCTGATGTTTTCGAGGCGCCGGCTACGCTCAGTCCTCCTCCTGTCACCCTGGGCGGGAGAATTTCCTTATTCCTCAGTCAATGTCAAACCATTACGTCAGACAAGTGGGTCCTACAATTAGTGGAACGGGCCATACTTTAGAATTTATCCAGATACCTCCCTCCAACCCTCCCCGCAGGACTCCTTCAAGATATCCTCAGCAACTCAAAGAAGAAGTCGACAAGCTGCTTCTCAAGGGAGCTATAGAGAAGGTGCCTCGGGCTCAACGAGGAACAGGATTTTATTCCAGGTTCTTCATCATTCGAAAAAAATTGAAGGATTGGAGGCTGATCCTCGACTTCAGGCAACTAAATGTATACCTAAAAAAGCAATCGTTTCGAATGATCAGCCTGCAAGACGTCCTTCTGCGTCTCAATCAGAGATTTTATGTCATCACTAGACCTCAAAGACGCATACTTCCACATACCCATCCACCCTGCCCACAGAAAGTATTTGAGATTCACCGTAGCCGGAAGCCATTATCAATATCGCGTCCTTCCCTTCGGGCTCAAATTAGCCCCAAGAATATTTACCAAATGCCTAGCACCAGTAGCAGCCTTTCTCAGGAGAAGAAAGCACCAGGTCTTTCCATACTTAGACGACTGGTTAATAAAGGCAAAGACTTACGCAGGAGCACACAAGTCAACAAGAAAGTGCGTTTCCTTACTGACCAATCTCGGATTCACAATCAACTGGGAAAAGTCAAACCCTCTACCAGTACGCAGTATTACTTTTCTGGGAGCAAAACTGAACACGAAATCCGGCATGGCATGTCCCACGTTAGAGAGACAACAAAGATTACTAACCCTAGGGAGTTTCATACACAGAAGACGAAAGGTTACAGTCTGTCTCTTCAAATCACTATTGGGCATGATGTCTTCATGCATACCTCTGATCCCTCTGTGTCAGCTAAAGATGCGCCCCTTGCAGGAGCAGCTAAACCGTCAATGGCTCCAAGTATCAGGCACTTTCGAAGACCGGATACAAATAACTCCGATAATGATCAAAACTCTCAAATGGTGGTCTCAAAAGCATCATCTGTCAATCGATCTCTCGTTTCTTCAACAGCCAGCCCTGTGGACCATAACAACAGATGCCTCACTGGAAGGCTGGGGCGCAGTATTACAGGACCTGAAAATAAGTGGTAAATGGCCAACCCATCTGGCATCAATACATATCAATTGGCTAGAACTCAGGGCAGTGCACCTCTCCTTACAAGCGTTTCTCCCAAGAATCTCTGGATCGCGAGTGGTGATAAGAACGGACAACACCACTACGATGCACTATCTCAACAAACAAGGAGGTACAAGATCTCTCACCCTCTCCAGGGAAGCCCAAGCGATCTGGAACTGGGCCTCGCAGCAAGGCATCACACTATCAGCGGTACACTTGCCGGGAATAAACAACAAGGCAGCAGATGCACTCAGCAGGCAGAAATCGGACTGCCACGAGTGGGAACTAGACCAGACAGTACTGACCCAGATTTTTTCCCAGTGGGGAACACCAACAGTGGATCTGTTTGCGAAGAAGGACAACGCCAAATGACAGTTCTTCGCAAGTTGGCATCACCAAAAGGGATCTTGGGGGAATGCGTTTTCAATAGTCTGGTCAGACATCTTTGCTTACGCCTTTCCTCCCATTCCATTGATCCCAAGGGTCCTCACAAAGATGAAAACAGAACCGTGCACTCTCATACTGAGAGCCCCGTACTGGCCGCGCCAACATTGGTTCACGGAGCTCCTCATTCTGTCAGTCAAACCTCATATTCCACTGGAGCCGTTACCTCATTTACTAACCATGAACAACGGCCAAGTTCGGCACCCCGATCCGCAGTCAATGCGGTTATCAGCATGGCTCCTCACCAAAGAGAATTTGCGCATTTGAACATCCCACAGGACTGCAGGGATATTTTGTCAAAGGCCAGAGCGGATAGCACTAACAAAACGTATCAGTGTAAATGGAAAAGATTCTGTGCCTGGTGTCATCAGCGTCAAATCGACCCTCTACTCTCACCACCAGAAGAAATATTGCCGTATCTCTTACAGTTAGCTCGATCTGGCCTAGCACACTCGTCCATTAAAGTTCATGTAGCAGCCATAGCTGCATACAGACGTTCAGATGACACACCCTCGCTCTTCTCTTCTCGGCTGATTAAAAGATTTTTAAAGGGGCTTTTCAGGGTTTACCCTCCTTTCAGACCGCCACCTCCTTCGTGGAATTTGAATATTGTTTTGGCACAACTGATGAAGCATCCATTTGAACCGATCCACCGTGCTTCCCTCAAATACTTGTCGTGGAAGGTTGCCTTATTGATAGCTCTTACATCAGCTAGGCGGGTCAGTGAGGTGCAAGCGCTGTCCATCCAAGAGCCATTCCTGCAGCTTAAACAAGATAGACTACTAATGCGCACTAACCCGCATTTTATTCCAAAGGTTCCGTCAGACTTTCACATGAACGAACCTTTGGTCTTCAAGTCTTTTTTCCCCTCATCCATCTACTCCGGCGGAGAGGGCATTACACTCTTTAGACGTGAAAAGATGCGTTTAATTTTATTTGGACAGGACTAAATCTTTTCTGCGCTCTAATCAGCTATTTGTGGCGTACAGTGCTCCTAGGAAGGGGTACCCGCTATCCAAGCAGAGTATTTCTAGATGGATCGCCTCTGCTATTCGCTTCTGCCATCAGGCAGCGGGCAAACCTTTGCAGTCATCTGTGCATGCTCACTCGACGAGAAAAGTCTCATCGTCAGCGGCACTGTTTGCCGGAGTGCCACTATAAGACATATGTAGGGCAGCAACATGGAAAAGCTGTCATACCTTCACTAAGCACTATTGCTTGGAGTCCCTCTCGCACGGAGAGGTAGCAGTGGGCCAGGCGGTTCTCAGGAATCTCTTCAGGTGCAGGTGAGCCATTTCTCCTACATCCCTCCATCCTAGAACAGGTATGCACATTGTGTAAAAAAAAATATAATAATAACAGAAATGCATGTAAAGATAAGAGAACGCTATCATAATCCCATAAGTAAGCAGGTTTTCAGACATTGATCATGTTACAGTAGTCTTATGATTTTCTATTACTGTTTTGTTCTTCAAATTTCATCATGTATCTTCACAGGTATATCTCTCTCTCTCTCTCTATATATATATATATATGAGATAAGTAGATAGTTATATTTATATATATGTATAGAGAGAGAGAGAGACATATGTCAGTACACTTATATACTTCATCAATTTATGCATGATGATAAGAAGGTTGTGGTTTAAAGATATTTTGTTTATTAAGGATGTTGTCATTTTACAATGTGCATAGTTATTGCTTTCTACTCTGATTCAAGCATGTGAATCTATGAAAGTTCCAATACTGGAGTAAGAAAATAAGTTACTTATCTGTAACTGTGGTTCTCCAGTATTGGAATCTTTCATAGATTCACATGCGACCCATCCGCCTCCCCGGAGAAGCTCACTTCACCTTTTTCTTTCTATTTATATATATATTCAATATAATATAAGCACTTGTGCTTGGAAAATCTGAGGTGCTAGAGCTTCTCTCAGGAGGTTCTAAAGGGTGCTGTCGCCTGATTGGTGGAGGATCAGGTTTGGTCCTTTTCACAAAATGACTGATAGACTATGAAATTGAAGAGGCCTAGGGCCTTTTTCTCTTCAACATGTTTTAACATTACTTGTGAAAAATTGTACCGGGACTCCCATCTCGACGACGGGGAATGATTCAAGCATGTGAATCTATGAAAGATTCCAATACTGGAGAACCACAGTTACAGGTAAGTAACTTATTTTCTTACCAAAGATTCACAAAGACAAATGTCATCCCCCATCAGGCCTATCGTTAGTATGATAGGCTACCTTTTGGAAAATACATCCAGATATCTTGATCTATTTTTATGTCCTTATGTCACAGAACTCTCATCCTATTTACCTGACACCACAGATTTTCTTTCTAAGATCAATAACATCCCTTGCAAAAGTAGCTACCTTTAGTGACTATAGATGTTACATCTTTACATACATCTAGTAAGCATCAATTTTGCATGGAAGCTTGCAGATACTTTTTAAGGGTGCACCATAGAAGGAGATGTTGATGACCATAATATTTTGCCTGACACACACAATCTTTTTAACAATGAATACTACCTCCAAAAACAAGGCACATAGATGGGAGCTTAATTTGCGCTCACTTACGCCAACCTTTAAATGGGGTACTGGGAAAAGGAGGTAGCATGGTCAGATGAATTTAGTGTATTCATGAGAAAGTGGTGCTGTGGGTGCGCTTTAATTATGACTTATTTCTTATATGGGACGGGCAAGAGTTTACATCAAGAATATATCAAAAACTGAACAGGAACATCTTTAATATACATCTTGTAGCAACTTGGAGTAATATCAAAGTTGAGTTCTTGGATGTTCTGCTTGAAGTGAAAAATTTTAAACCTGGAAACATGTATTTTCTGTAAACCAATGGCCTGCAATTCGATTCTTTATGGCAGTCGTGGGCATCATAGGGCTCTAAAATGAGCATCCCCTATAATCAATTTTGGCGAGCACTTGGGATTTGCTCAGGTGATTTGGTATTTGAAAAGGAAATAATCTGTGATATATTTTGTGAAAGGGGATATCAACAGAAGGTTCTGTTGGATGCATATGAAAGGGTTAAAAGTAAGAAAAGAGGATCTGCTTTTCTGAAATTCACTTCCCTAGGGAACAAGTGTGTGGAATCTGCTCAGTTTAGATTCTTTCTAGAATTTAACCAACAACATAAAGTACTCCGAACTATTCTTACTTAGAATTGGCAGGCTTTACAACAAGATGAGCATATAGGACGAGCATGGGTGCACGCCTCCAGATTACTTTTTGAAAATCTAGATCATTTGCGGATATACTAACCAAAACTCCGTTTATGGAAAAGGACAGAACAACATGGTTGACGAAAGAGTCCGAGCCGTTGGTGCTATGGCCATTGTACAGTATGTAAGTATGCAGTGAACATGCATCATTTGAGATATTTGAAGGGAGATTGTGCCTAATTACAGAAAAGGATCACTTGTGAAACTGAATTTGTAGTGCATTTTAGCCAGTGTGGTTGTCAGAAGAAGTATGTCGGAAGTACCATTCACAAACTTAAAATTAGATTTTTGCAGCATCTTAGAGCCATCAACTATCAAGATAGGTCATACCCGATGGCAAAACACTTTTGGGCTATCTATGAGGGAGATAATAAGAGCCTGAAAATTTATGTTTTTAAGCATGGAAGGGGGATAAAGCATTAGAATGAAGAAAAGTGGAGTCCAGAATGATCTTTTCATTGTGAACAGAGACCATCTGGGCATAATTGTGATGCAGAACTGCATGCACATATATAAGGGAGATAATGGGACTCTGATATTGAATCAGGTTGTGACGACCAGATAAGTCTTCTATTTGTAAATCTCCTAATCCATCCATGGTTAGTTCTACTTTTGAATATTTTGCTTTCACTGTCCCTTATTTGATGTAATAACTGCTTTCTATCCGAGCCTCCTCAGCATGTATATCCTCTGTCATAATGTTCGATATAGGTGTAAGGGTTGTCATTCTGTGATCAAATGAGGATACTAGGCAGAAACCATTGGCGTAATGAGGCATTTTCTGTTATGCACTCATTAAGGTGTTGACTTATTTGCAGTTTGGAGGTGGTATTTTATAAATAGTTGCCTTAGGGTATAATTACCCCCTGTATTATTTCCAATAGCCTAATATTCTGTAACGTAACATCATATTGAATGGGAAGTGTGGCAATTATTGAGAGACACATTGTAGTAGACTGTGGATATGGGAATCTACATTGCATAGGGCATTTGAGATATTATGTAATGGGGTATTGGATCTATTAATATTGATACTTTGCACAACATTACATTTTGCATATTTGGATGTACATTGCACAGCTTTTGACACTGTAAATATCATGCAACAGGGTAGGGATATGTGCCATCCAGAGACCTTGACAATTTGCACAGTATTGCATTTTGCACAGCATGTGATACTTTAATATTTTTTTTTTTTTTTTTTTAATCTTTATTTCGGCCAATTTGGCCATAAAAGATGTACACAAAAAGCACACATATGAACATGTAAAACCATCAAGGAAAAGTAAACAGGAAACACATCAGATAAAAGACCATACAATTAAAATAAAAACTTAAAGTTAGATAGGAGCCTGCAACTTTAAAATACGGGTACGAATATGCCAGACATTGGTAAGGAATTTGGCTAGTGCAAACACAATTGGACCTGAAACATCAGTTTTTAAAATTCTGTACACCGGGAGGTACTCCCTAAAACCAAGGTTTCTAATAAGTGGTAGGAGCCAATATTTCCTGGCGGCCTTGTAAGTTGGACAAAACAAGACCACATGCAGATCGCTTTCCTCTGCTCCCACACATGTCGGACATAGCTTGGTAGATGGCAGTGTTGACCAGGAGCAGGTGTAAGATCGCAGAGGCAATGTGCCATATCTCCATTGGAGAAATAGCTTCCTGGCCAGCACAGGAGACATAGCATCCAGAACCCTCTCCAAGCGGTATGAGTCCTTGCTTTGCGCGAATACAGATGTTAATGACCCCTCGTTCTTGCAGTCTAGGGCCATAGCTAATTTCTGCTCGTGGTAAGCACTGACCAAAGCTCTTCGTGGGATCCTTAGTGAGGCGTTAGCTGGATCGACCACAGGTCAGGGAGGCCCAATCCCATGCAGGACTTTTTTATATATTTTATCCACGGGATCTGTAGAGCTTTAGGGTGGGTTAAAAACTCCCTCAGTTCCGCCCTATAAGAAGAGAGTTCTTCGGTGCTCCATAGCCTTCGCCAGAAGACTATGGGTCTGAGACCTAATTCATCTGCTATTGGTCTCAGACCCAGATCCATCCTCAGGGGGAGGAGCGGAGTACTGGACGGGAGTGCTACTATCTATCTAATGAAGTTGTTCTCAGTTATAGACAAACTGCAGGAAGCTGTGTGACCCCACAGTTCCGCCCCGTACATCAGAGCTCCTCTAGCCTGTGCCTTGTATATCTGGATAAGCGGCCCCAGCGGTCGATATGTGGAGCTTCTCATCAACCGAGCAATGCCGCCAGTGGTCTGCACTAATTTAAGATTAACCCTAGTCTGGTGAGTTCCCCAGGACATGGTTTCATTCAACGTAACACCTAGATATTCTAAGGTGGAGACTCTCTCTAAACGTGAAGCTCCCAGTAAGGGGTTCGGGCGTGATCTTGGGGTTGGGTTCATAACCATAAACTTGGTTTTGTTAGCATTGATTTCTAACCCCCTATCTGTGCAAAAAGCCACAAAAGAATCAAGGATCCTCTGTATCCCCATGGGGGTTTTGGACAGCAGCAGGGTGTCATCTGCAAACATGATTGCAGGCACCCTGCTGCCATTCAATTTTGGGGCATCAGTGTATTCAGTTCCATTAAGATGGGCGATTACCCCGTTGACGAAGAGGCAGAACAGGGTCGGTGCCAATACACAGCCCTGTCTAACCCCCCGTCAACGGGGAATCTGTCCGTTAATTCCCCGTATTTCCCGCACCTGACCCGGGCATAGTTATTATGGTGCAATCTCTTTAAAATTATCAGGATGTCTGGGGGGACCCCCATCTCAGCCAGAACACTCCAGAGTTTCCCTCTGGGCACGAGGTCGAACGCAGCCCTCAGGTCCACAAATATAGTGTATAAACTACCCCCTTCCAATATTGCTGCCCTCCAATAGATAACATTCAGACGAAAAACCTGGTCCACTGTAGAAACTCCCTTTCTAAATCCCGCCTGATACGGACTGAGGGCACCCGTTTCTTCCACCCAGTCCTGAAGCCGATTCAGCAGAATCCTGCCAAACAGCTTCTGTGACACGTCAATTAGACTGATTGGTCTGTAGTTGGCTGGGAGCAGGGGCGAGCCCTTTTTGAATATAGGAACCACCTCTGCCCCCAGCCAAGTACTCGGAATTTCCATGCCACACAACTCCATTAAACACTGCAGCCAGATAGGGGGCCCAAACACCGGGCTCCTGCTTGAACAGGTCCCCGGGCAGGCCGTCCAATCCTGGCGCCTTTCCAGCTTTAAGTCCCATTAGTGCTACCTTCACCTCCCCCACTGTTATCAAATCCCCGCCATACTCTACCAGTCCAGTACCGAAATCAATCTTAGTTTCTCCCTGCTCGGAACTGTAGAGAGACTGGAAGTGTGCCTGCCACACCCCTGCTGCAATATTTGGTTCTATTGCCGAATGGAGGTTCCCCGACCCCCCGTTTACTACTCTCCAAAACATTTGGTGGTCTCTTGTTGCGAGGGAAGTGGTAAGCTCCTCCCACTGGTTCTCCTCCCATTCGGTTTTAGCATGGATGACCAGTTTTTTATAAGCCCGTCTACTTTCTCGCAGCTTCTCTCTATCTGTTCCCTCCTTGATGCATCTGAGGAGTTCTCCCTTTGCCTTCCTGCAGACTGCATTGTACCATAAGGAGTTATGTTGTTGGATCCTCTTCTGATTCTGGACCCTGGTAAAAAGCTCAGATCCCGCTCCCTTTATAAGGTCCTCATGAGCCTGATATAATTTCTCATGGTGGAATATATTGCCCACATCGTTGGCTAGCTCTCCCACTTTTTCCAAAATGGGGATTAAACCTGCGTAGAGCTTCGAAAGTTTCACTTGGCTCGTAGCTAGTTTATCCCACCTGATTCTTCTCCTGTTATTGTCTAATAGTAGTTCAGGTTTGGACTCCCCCATGGTTGTTATGGAGGCCTTTGGCCCAGGATGGCTAAGATCGAGTTCAAGGGCGTTGTGGTCACTATCCAGTCTCTCCACCACCCTAAAGTCCAGGATAGAAGACCAGTTCACTATCTGTACAAGAGCATAGTCCAAGCGGGACTCTCTTCCCACTCTGTTGTACGTGGTTTTGCTTGGTACATCAGACATAATACGTCCATTGCAGGCTCTAATTCCATGCTTTAGGGTGAGAGCAGTAATCTGCAAGGCCACAGGCGTCCATGCCTTTGGGGAAGATGCTACAACAGAGGGTACTGACCACCTGAACTCTTCTTCCATGGGAAATCCCTCTACGAGACCGACCAACGGCTCGAAATGGGAATTTAAATCCCCTCCCACTATGTAAGGGATATCTCTTGGCATTTCCGCTAAATATACTGAGAGCTCCTCTATAGTGGGGGATTCACGCGAAGCTCCCACTGGCCTGGAGTAAATATTTATCAGGGCAAGTTTTGCTAGGTTCGGCCAGGCTAATAAAACCACTAGGATATCATCTGATGGCACCGGTAGGCGTGAAGCCTGACATCCTAAGTGGGAAGCCACCCAAGTTGTGAGTCCACCAGAGGGGCGGCCCTTACCCTCCCACCTAGCCGAGATGGAAAATGACTCGTAACCTTGATGGATGTAATCTTCCCTTGCCCAAGTCTCTTGGAACATGCAAACATCCCCGGACTCAATGTAAGTTATCCAATCTTGGGTGCCCAGTTTGCTGGCTAAACCAGCCACATTCCACCAAATTAGTCTCATGTGCGCTGGAGAAGCCACAGAACAGATTGCAGGGATGGAGTGGGGGGAAGAGCCAGTACCAAAGCCAGAAACTACACCAATTACTCTAACAGGGTCATTTTCAGAAGTGGGTTCAGCCGGATCAGGCAGTTTACTGGGACCATTGTCCGAGGTCACAGGATTTGAGTTCGGGTTTGGGGGCAGTCAGTCCACACCATCCAGACCATTCAGACAGTTAAAACGATTGTGGTCCAAAAAGGGAGTCTCCGAAGGTCGATAAACTGGACGTGAAGCATATCCCCTATGTCTAGATCTTCGTTCCACCCTTGTCCAGTTACCTTGTGACAAGTCATGGTGCAAGCGAATGGGAGGGAAAAAGATACTTTAATATTGGTATTGGACAGGTGCCGTCTAGAGATGTTGATTATTTACAAAGCATCATATTTTGCACAGTGCTTGTCACTTTAATGTCCAGTATAGCATATGTGCCAGTTAATATTGGTATTGGACAGGTGCTATTTAGAGATGTTGAATATTTGCACTGCAGTATATTTTGCATAGCATGTGCCACTTTAATATCCAGTATAGGATATGTCAGCTAAGAAATACTGACAATCTGCCTATCAGTAGAATTTTGCACAGCATATGTCACTTTAACATCTACCAGTTGGGTACTTGTATATATTGTACCCCACATGCTAGATGGCGCGCACTATAATATCTAGTATAGGATATGTGCCAGCTAAGGATATTAACAACTTGTATAGCAATACAATTGTGCATAATGTCATTCTAATATCTGCCAAAATAATACATGCCATTTAAAAAAAAAAAAAGCGCCAATAGGGAGCATTTACTTGTAACATCTCTTGATAGTGTTTATTTAAATAAAGGAAAATTAGTGAGATGCGTAGACTTACTATTATATAAGTAGACAAGTGAGATGGCAGTATATTTCGCAATGGAATGTGCAATTTTGTGGTACATTATTGTGTGTAAACATCCGTGTGTAACGGGATATATTATTTAAGCAAGATTATATCATGAGAAGAATAGCCAGTGTTTGAAAAAAGAACGATTAGTTTTAAGCGTTAACAAGCAGGATGGCAATCTGCTCTGAACAGATGATAGAGGTTTATGATACTGTGCACTTCATAAAATATTTAGCATTCAGAGATGATGCTCATTTTAATGTGTGACAAGTGGCCTATTTATTAAGTTTAACTAGATTGAGTGAAAGGAAAAATAGTTTTTGAGAAATGTAAATCGATTTTATGTAATGTGTGTTTTTGACTAGACAGGGCAGTCTTGAAGCATTTTGATCTACCAAGATGGTGCGCACAATGTCCTTGGAAATGAAATGCTATGCTATACTTGTTAGGCTATGGGGGTTGTGAAAAGCAATGATGGACATCATGCTTATATGATGGTGCATTTCGTGTGGGGGATTGTTGCAGTGGAAGGCGTTCTCCTGAAACGCTTTGATGTTTTTCTTGTAGGTGAAGCACTTTGATGAATAAATGAAGAAAACTTTTCTTGTTAGGCTGTTTCTCACTAAGAAGTGGTGCTGTGGGCTTTTGCTGTGGTGCAGCTGTCTATGATGGGAAGAAGTTTGATTTGTGACATCAGCAAAATAACAAATATTTTGAAGTGTGTTTCAGGCTATTGATAAATATCGGACATAGATGTTATTGAACTCACTAAAAAAAAATCATGGGGTCATGGACTTGATCCACAGAGGCTCTCCTGTATCTTTCAACAGAAACAAGGCG
Source organism: Pleurodeles waltl (assembly GCF_031143425.1). Classification (NCBI taxonomy): domain Eukaryota; kingdom Metazoa; phylum Chordata; class Amphibia; order Caudata; family Salamandridae; genus Pleurodeles; species Pleurodeles waltl. Next base: position 516,362,040 of record NC_090445.1, read on the forward strand.
ACTTGCATGAACGAGCCTCGAGAAGCCCCTTCCTAACATGCTTGGTCAGTGAGGAGAGGCAGGGGCACTCCGGGGGCTACCTCCTAATGGCAGAGGCAGTTGAATGAGTGGGAGTGCTGTAACTATCTGGGTGCGGCTGTGTGATTGCCTGGGACAACCAAGCTTTCAGACAGCCTTGCGACTACATTGTCCTGAGCTGCAGTCTTACCTGACACCATGGACACACTAGCTGCTACCCTATGGAATGTGGTGATGCCCCTTTATGCCTGGAGTGGTGATCCGGTAGCTTTGGGATGGAACCTTAGCCTGATTTCAAAATAGCGGATGTCTGCTGAGGCGGGCCTGCTGCAGAGAGTGCCAGGCACCCACTTTGCTACATTTGAAAGGGGGAGACACGCTTTGGAATGCTTTGGCCAGTCTGCCGATTACCAACACATGGAGGGGATGTGGCGAAAGGACTTTGGACAACCTGGTGAGTTTTCCTACAGTGCCATATATGGCCCCTATCCAGGGTCCTGCTGCAAACTGTTACTGTTGCAAGCGTGCTAAAGTACATGGGGACCTCCTTTCCTAAGCTGGGTGCCTTACCCCCATGTTGGATGCTTGAAGATCAGCTCTGCTGCCTGAAAATTAGCAACACTGGGTGTAGGGGCTGGCCTCCTCTCGGACCAATGTATATCTGAAGCAGGGACTCATGGCATGATGAAACCATCTGTAGCAGATGTGAAGGGTTCTCAGGGATGGTGCTGTGACCATTCAATGGCTGGGACTTACCACAGGGGCCATAATCGGCGATTGCCCTCTAATGAGTTTCCTGTGACAGCGGAGAGGAGCAATGATCTACTCTACCCTATGCGGCTTGCTGAGGGGTGGTCTTCTGCAATCGATGCCTGAGGCTGTCGACCTCACCCTTGTTTACAGCCTCTACATCTTCCCAAAAAAATGCAAACCAGTAGAGTGTCTAATCACTTTCCTCCAGCTGAGACAGGAGACTTGCGTCTTACCACGCTCTCTGGTGAGACTGTGGCTTTAACCAAGGACAACCTCCTCTCTTTCCTCTACGGCTTTAAGCGAGAGCTGAGGGAGGAACTGAAGGCTGACCTCGCTACCTCATTTGAGGCACTTACATCTGATATTATTTCCAAGCACAATTTCCTACAGAAAGATGCACACTCAGTGGGCACTCAAACCCTAGACTGTTAAGTTCAAGGGACTGGAGCAATGTGTTGGCCAGATGGAGGACTTTTCAGAACAATTTTGGGTTCAGCTGCACACCACTCTTCTGAAACGCGAAGGCCTAGAGGACCACTCATGGCAGGACAACATCTGGATTCAGAATCTGGAGGAAGGGGTGAGGGTCCAGAGCTAGAGACCTTCGTGGTGGGCAAGTGTTCCAAGCTTCTGGGAGAAAATCACACTCAAGTCAAGTTTGATTGAGTAGGCAGTTGGTTCATCAGTACCTGAAGGAGGCAGATGTCCCCATGATGTATTAGTGAAATACCATTCCTTTAAAGTGAAGGAATTAATTCTGCTAGCCGCTTGGAAAGCAGATGGAGACTCCTTTCAGGCCATGACATGCTCACTATTTCAGGACATCTCCCCTGCCAACCTGGCCCACCGATAACAATTTTAGCCTTTTACAGATAGACTTCTCTGAGAGCACATCAAGTGTAGATGGACCTGGTCCTTTGGACTTTCTTTTGACTTTCAGAATAAGACCCGCCATTTTATCGATCTTGAAGCTGCAGCCTTGGTGGGGGTGTCAGTTTTGATGGTTAACTGGGGGAATCTGCTCTGAGATCTACGGGCACTACTGATAATGGACAATAGCAGTTGTAGCACCACAGGAGATATCAAGGGAAACGTTGGGCCTAGGGTTGGTACACAAATGCTGGATTTACATACCTCGAATGGGGAACTTTATGAAGACAGATCACCTCAGATGAATGCCCCCTTTTTCCCAGTTTTGCTTGTCCTTGTTTCCTTACCTCTCCCTCCAGGATGCCTGGGGGAGATATAAACACTAAATAAGTGCCTGCCGGTCCAGTCTGATAACTGGGTGGGTGAGGGGGGGGGGCGGAGTTGAGACCTAGAACACTGCCATGGTTGGTGCTTCTTCACACAGCCGAGGTTGTCTTATGCTGCCAGTCTGCCTTTTAATTTGTCAGCCTCCCCTAGAATACTCTAGCGGTTCTTGACCTAAAAGGCTGATACTAACATGCCAGATGTTGATACACATCAATTTTGGGGTACTCGATTCCCAAGTACTACATTTTTAGTTTACTTGTTTGTTGCATGAGTGGAATGTATATAACACAAAGTGGGGACTGGGGTTGAAGTCTGGGTATAGTCTGGGTGGATTTTCGCTTCTTGGGCAGAGGGGACAATGTAAAGCTAGGCCCATGACAAGTCTCTGCCTACCGCACACAGGTGTTTAATGTATTGACTACATGGTTTTAATAACCCTGTCATGGAATGTTAAAGGTCTAGACTCTCCGGCTAACCGACAAACTTTGGAAATACATACTCGACTGGAGATACAATGTAGTAGCACATCTGAAAACACACCTCAAACGTAGCGATGAGCAAGACTATGACACAAAACATATCCACGATACAGATATACAAGTCTTTGACATCCACTAAACACAGTGGAGTAGCTCTTCTCTTCTACTGTTTGTGAAAGTTACAACTTGCAGGAACTAAGACTGGTAAAGAGGGGAGAATTGTGATGATTAAAAGCACCATTAGAGGATGAATATGTACAGTGGTTTTGACATATGCGCCCAATTCTGGTTAAACCAGTTTTGTCCACTCACTTGTAGGGGAGGTGTTTGCAGAGGGAGAGATTATTTTGATGGGAGATTTTAATCTCGGGTGTGATCCCACTTTAGATCGCTCTCATTCACACACATCCTACACTGGGACCTTCTCTAAATCTCTGAAGCAGGCTATCTTAAACATATGCTTGGCAGATGCCTGGAGGGCCTCTCATCCTACATTATGAGACTATACCTTCTTCTCTCACTCAGATTGCACCTACTCCAGGCTCAATTACATTTTTATAAGCAAATCCTTGATACCTTCTACTATGGAGGCTAGGTTTCACACTAGTACTCTTTCAGACCATGCCGTTTTACAGATTATACTAGAGCTGCATGCCCCGAGACCCAAATTCAGGCAGTGTTTTTCCTGCACCTCTCATTCGCGATCGCCTCATCTAAGATTAACTCGGTAAAGCCATCAAGGAATGTGTTTTTTTTTTTTTTTTTTTTTTATACCAGGATGACCCCCATGATGATACATTTTCCACCACCTGGGACACCTTTAAGGCGGTGTTTAAAGGGGGAATTGTGTCTTGCTGATGTCTACTCTGTAGAATAACACTCAAGGCTGAACTCCAGCTTGTAGAGCAAGCCACCAAAGAAACCCCTACTCTCCCTGTAATGCAGTGACCTTTCTCTGTAAAGGCAAAGTTAAATGTATTTATACACATAGAGTACAGTTGATGTTGCTACATCTTTAAAAAAAAAAAAAAAAAACTACAGGGTAATAGGGCTGACCTCCACCTGGCTCAGCAGTTTAGGGTCAAACGTCAAAAGGAGTATATTGGGCAAATTCACCTGGAATACAGAGACTGTGCTACTACAGAGGAGGATAACGGTCTGGCTTTGCAAGACTTCTATAAACAGCTATATACTTCAGAACCTTTGGATGAGACTACGCAACTAGTCTCCCTTGCTAGTGTGCCACTGCTCCAGGTAAAAGATAACCAAAAAGAGACCTTGGAAAGTCCCATTAAGGTGATTGAAGTTCAGGCAGCAATTTGCACTCAAGCTTCACAAATCGCCTGGGCCTGGCGAGTTTTCAGCCCAATTTTATAAGACTTTTACTTAAGATCTGGTTCCTCATTTAACTGTCCTTTTTAATAACTTGCTGAGAACCGCCAAGTGATGCACACGATGGACAGAGCCCTAGTCTCGATCATCCCGAAACCGGGGAAAGTTCCTCATTATTGTGTCCTTGAGACCCCGGTGGCCTAGCTCTGCCTGACTTGTCACTATACGATAAAGCACCACAGTTGAGGGTTATTGGTGAGTAGCTGTTGAGAGAATTGAGCAAACATTGACTACCTATGCATAGAGAGGTGGTAGGGAGTGAGAGGTCTGTCCGATTTCAATTTCCATAGGACATCCCAAATTTATCTACCCACCTTAGTACCCCATCTAAGACAACCCTAAAAGTATGGGATTAAGTTAACCAGGCCGCTTTATGGGCAACATTCCCATTCGCTCCTACACATTTTAATGCAACTTTTACACCTGGGCTTCTGCCTGGACCTTTGGGTCTCTGGAGGTAGGGGGAATGCCTCACTGTATCTGACCAATTCCATGGGTGGGACGTTGTAACCTTCGAAAACAAACAAGACTTTGGTCTTCCAAATACAGATGGATGCTGCTACACACAATTGAAATGTTGGGCACGCCAACTAGAGATGAAGCTAGCAGCCACTATGGAACTCTCGCCTGTAGAGACATTTGTAAGCAAGGCAGGTGGGCCACAGGTGTTTCATTTTTATATTCACTACTAATTGCTACCACACCCATAACCAGGCCTCACCATTTGCCATTCTAATACTGAGCACTTGGAGAGATTCACTCACTCTGTGGGGATGAGGGATGGACATTACAGAGTGCTTTTTGATTGGTACCTTTACCCTACCAAACTGAAAAAGATCCACCCATCCATGTCTGATTTGTGTTGGAGGGGCTGTGGGTTACTTGGAGGCTTTATACACATTTGGTGGGATTGTCCTTCTGGTACGAAATAGTGGCTCAGATTTAAGTACATTCTAGGATGTCTAATACCAACCACTCCTGGGTTTGCCCTATTCGGGCTCCAGTGGACCCCAAAAAATCAGACCTCTGGAGATCACTTGATTTTGTGGTCATGCCTTGGAGCAGACAAGACTGCATTGGCTGCATCCTGGAAGAGGACTGAAGCCCCCTCGTTGTCCCAGTGGCATGTGCGTCTATGGCAAGCCATAACCGTGGAGCAGATGGCAGGTGTTCTTTCAGATAACTGCAAAAAGAAATTGTATATATTTGACGCCCCTTTGGTGCGGTTTCTCTTTACTGGCCTTACACTGCTATCATGTCTCATCCCTACAAGAGCCCTTCACCTTTTCCAGATCTAATGCTAGGAGGGAACATTGACTACGTTTTGGAGGCTCGGTCCTCTCCTCTCATGATCTCCCCACTATTAGTCCCCACTATTCTACCCACTTTATCAATTGCCTCAGCTGCCACACGCATGTTAGTTTTTTGGATTATGGGAAATGGAGGATTAAGTTGGGGAATTAATCTAATAGACAAAAGCAGATTTGACAGTGTTGGTTTATTTATGCTTCTTTTTTTGTTAGTGGGAGACTACTATCGTGATGAAATTGTGCTTTATACTAGCTTTCTTGGTGATTATTAAGGTCTCCACTCACTAACTGAATTGCTGTCATTTTACTGGTAAATGCCCGGTTAAAACTCAAAGTTTGAGAAAACAAATTCACAAAAATGCACAAACTGGAATACATGAAACAATTACATAAATTATAAACTATTTATGTGACAAAGATTTGAAAAAACGTAATTTTCACACAACCTTTTAAAATTTTCAGTGTTGCATTTCGCTTTATTTTTTTTATGTACTTTATTAATCGGGTATTACTTCATTTTTTAATCAGCTGAGGGCACCCTCTTCGCCACAAGTGGGTGTTGTGGACTCCTGTTGTCCGAGGACAACAGATTAAGAACCGCTGTCCTAGAACATAGTTTATTGTTTAATGCATAGATTCCTAATCTTTATAAAATCGTTGTTTGTAAATTTTTTGGGTTTAAAATGTGTTATAAAAATATTCAATCATGTAAAAAATCTTCATCACCGTTTCGCAAAAGTTTAGCTGGTGAGCAGTGCCAAATCTAAACTCAATACTATTGCGTGTTTTGAAACGTTTAGAAGGGTTGTTCACTTAAAAAGTATGCATGCTACATCCGTAATTCGTTCAGTGTATTCGGTAAATCATCTGATCAGCTAAGGATTTGTACTATTGCAAAAATTGTAAAGGAAACAACTTACAACTCTTATTATGCATGTCCTTTCTAGCGACGTCGAGTGGAGAGAGCGTTGTCCAGCAGCAAGAGGAACCAGAATGGAGAAATGACCTTTGATGGACTTCACATGCCTTCTACAGACACATTAATGGGATCAATGTTTGTCATGTGTGTCAATGGTCTCGTCTTTTGCTCTTCTTCATCCATCCACTCTCCCTCCAGGCCCACCTCTCCTCTCCACTAACTTATACAAATTGACTTTTCTGACATTTAACATGGAAATGGCCAAAAGGCATGTAAGGTCTGCATTTTGCATGCAAGATCAGATGGTGGAAGTTTCTTTCTATCTAGCAGCCGTTTCTACAATCATATTGTCCTCCAACGTGCCGTTCCTTAGGGTACAATTGCAAAATGGCCTGTTGTCGAAGTAAGCTACACCCTGAATCATTTTAAATGTCGGATAAACTTGCACAATCTTACAAGTGCTTTGTACCCATGAGAAACAAAAATGAAATCTTTGCAGCTAATTCCTAAACTCTTTAGAGACTCAACAGTAATTTTCACACTGGGTTTAAGTACATGGCTTAAAATCACTTGATTAAAAAAGAGCATGTGGATATTCTGAATCTGGTCCTTTAGTACTACAATTGCTCATTTGTTATACCCCATTGCAGCAGTGTTTGAAAAGATGCAATGAAGATTTAAGAGTTTGCAGGTTTCTGGACTATGTCCCCGCTTGCGGCAGTCCAACTTGCTCTGATTTCAGGTTCTTGGATGCCAAGTTCTTGATCTCAGACATGCGTTTATGACAAATGGGGCCTAGATTCATATGGTCAAAAAACGTGGTTGCCACTCTGCTTGTAATATTACTGCTCTGTAGCCTTGACAGCAGAACCATCAGTTATGACAAGCTATTGGGCATTAACAACTACCCGAGGGAGTAGGACGTTGCTATTAGAGGTTTGGGTGATAGATGTCTTGCAAAAAGTCATATCCTCGTTTCTGCAGACAAGTGTTTGAGTGCAAATCTTGTACAACACCTACAACGTGAACCACAGCGTGTTCCTCACACTTGCATGTTTAGAATCTTCTTTCTTTTGGCACAGTCATTCAGACACCAGGTACGTACACTTTTGCAGTTGTCATTAAGAAAAAGCAGCCTACATTCACAAATATGGGCCTTATTTAACCAACTTGGATGTGGTGTATCAATAGCATTCTCCATTTGTACTACAGTGAATGTTGACCAGGTGCCGGAGTTATGATTACAAGCACCAAATATAAAGATATAGTATGGTGAGCCAGCGGGTACTGCAGGTTCCATGGTGTGCAGCAACATGACCATTCCCTCTTCATATTGGTGATCCCAATCTCTATTGTATATGTTCCATACTATTCAGAACTGATCGGTTTTGTGTTTCAGACATGTAATGATGCCAAATTTGGTGGTTTTGCTATGAAGATTCAGTGATTTGAAGTTTATCGACCAGGGTTTGTGTACAGCAGAGTGTCTAGAAAACTTCAGTTGTAATGCTGTGCCAAAACCTCAGTGTGGAGATCCGCACGCATCCAAGTCTCTTTGAAAGGCAACGGGGCTGAAGAAAGTAATTTGTCTGGTTTCTGTGACGACTGCCCCAGCGGAGTGTGTATAGGGGACAATGTCGATATGGTGCCTAATTAGTACTTCAATCATTCCAAAAAGTGTTTTTATTTTTCCTCCAAATGCTGGTGTCTTTCCTAGTATTTTCTAGTGCAGACAGGACAGTCCTGTATTCTACTGTGTTCTCACCTGGGATTTGTTGCATGGATTAGACGGTAGTGCTCTGCCCTAAATTATGAACCCTCGTGTATTTGTATTTCTTGTTGCATACTTGTACAATTAAAACTAACATTAATTTACAAACGATGTTGGTGCATCAAGTCCCCATACTAGTAAATAATATGCACTTGACCGGAAGTGACCTCAGCGTGTGCTCACACCTGTTACTCGAGTATATTAAACTTTGATGACAATCGTTCATTGCAAAGATCGCAAAAGGGTAGTATTGTGAGTGCCCCTGGGAGTAATCAAACGTACTACATACAAGCACGCAAAGAATCTACAAGAAGTACATTGTCTAATGCTACTCTTCATACAGGTATGGTCCCCTTTATGCTACCACACAAGTGACCTATGAAAATGCACTTCCAATTCATGGACAGCAGCAGACATGTTTGGCTGGTCCTGATAGCCATATATCAGTCAGGTGCAGAGCTTCAAAAGGCGGGGTCATCTGCCTTAATGAATCGTCTGCAGTGACTATGCCGGCTAAATTAACTTCATTTGCTTATTGCGCTTAAATCTGTTGAACTGTAGTCTGTGTATCCTCGTCTGAGATGAAAACCTTCTATTATCAAAGATTACCACCTGCAGCTTGCATGTTTTTGGCAGTCATCATGATTGGATGATTGTTCCATTCTGCAGCCCCACAGTACTGGTATAATCAGAATGTCTACTTATCTGTATCTGAGTGTTTGGGCTTGGTGTGGCATATGGGCATAACCCCATAATGTCTACTAGAATTATTTATTTAAAAAAAAATCCTTAAATTTCAAAACCTTGGCTTTGTTGCTATCGCGTACCAGAACTGTATCTTTCTGGTGCTGTACAGAGCTCATACTTAGACGAGTTAACCTTCATCATTGTTTCCACTTCCAGCAAGACAGACTGAACTCGATTTTTGTTTACAGATTCTATGCATATTTCTTAAATGAGGTGGGCCCTGCCATTTTGTGATTGAAAGATACATGGCACATCAACCGACCTGGAAGTCCTAGCCCTGTTTCCGTATTGAAAGTTTTAAATATGCATTGAGCTCGCCTACTCCCCGTACCCAGATCTATAGCCTTGTGAGTCAAATATGGAACGGTCCGGGCACTTGTACTGGCGGCGGTGTATGTTGAGACTTCAGAAGACTCAGCAGCTGAAATCAGTGACGTCATGATATGACTGTGCTCAGCTGAGTTGCTCTTTAACCATGGAGGATATTAAGCAGAACATGTTTACCACAAACCTGGTAAGTTGAGTATCGAGGTTTGTTGGTATATAAATATTAAACTATTTGTCTTTTTGGAGTAGAAATTTGCATGCATTTTAATGGCCTAGATATAGTAGGATTATTTGATTTACATCCTAGAATCATGGTCTGCTGGCTGGTTTTGATGGGTCCCCTTGGCACAGACTAGCAAGCTCCATTGAAAACGATTAGCTGTATATATAATAGGTTATGTTACTGAAATCAACATTCTGCATTAACAACCAAAATAATCGATGGAACTTGCTGGCATGTGATAATAAATGTGTCTGCTTAATGATCTCCTTCCTGATCTGATCCTTGGGTGCTCTTTAACCACTAGCATTCAGAACCAGAATACTCGAACTACTACTGTGGAGGGCATTGGAACGTTTGTGAATGTTTTTCATTCCGAGCGTTTTCAGTGGTAACCATGTAAATGTCCCCGGAATGCTGTACACATTTTCTTGATGCAGTTCTCCAATTGTAAAATTACAATTAAATAGTGCACTTTAAATGTATTTTATTTATGTAGGGACTCGGCTACTGCAGAATGCTTGGGAACAGCGTGCTCCTGAAGCTGCTAAGTCAAATATAATAAAATGTCCCCAAAAACACATTCATAAAAGTAATGAAGTGATCTAGTGTGTTGTGTACACTTTTTAAATCAGTTGGAGTCTGTGTTGTGATTAATTTTGAAAAGCGTACTGCCATGTTATCGTCTGTTAAGGAGCTGTAATCACAAGCAACGCTACTCTGTTTGCGGTTGTACTGATGTTGTCACTTAATTGCTGGCTAGGCATAGTTTAGGGAGTTAACCATGTGGTTAATCTGTCCCCTGCTGGCCGTAAAAGAAAATGTTCTTCTGTCTGAGCTTGTTTTATCTACTTTCTCTAAACTGACCTGGGACTGTTTTAGATTTATTGCGCCTACTGTAAGCACTTATTTCATGTTAAACGAGCCAGGGTTACCGTAGACGAATTACCGCTCGACTCAGTGACCCCAAATTTAAACAGCAAGTTCTCACCTGTCATCAATTATCCTTGAACACATACATTTATTTATATATCTATTTTAATGACTAATTTATTTTACATTAAGTCATTTTAGAGGGAAACGTTTGTGTTTGACATCGGAGAGCCTTTTCTATCACCTGTTTGGTAAACGTTCTGTCTTTGTTTACATGTGTTTTTTCTTGTCTTTTATCCATGAACTGACTTTACATTCTTAAATCTTTTCTCTTATGCCCTTGGCAAACTCATTTAATGATTCCTTGTACTGTAGTAGGATTGAACTTCTTCGCTCCGTAACAGTTTCTAATTGTTGCTTTAGAGCACATTGTGCACTAAGTACTCATTGTTTGTATTATAAATGCAAAATAAAGTTTATTTCTGATAAGTGGTTTCTTTATTCAAAATAACTGTTTTATTGCGACTCTTTAAAATGTGTATGTGTGTGTGTATGTATGTGTGTGTGTATATATAAATATCAGCCCAAAATTCAGGTTTGGTCAACTTCAGGCTGAGCCGTGACTTCAAATTTAAAGCTGATATACAGAATATCCAAAGTTAAAACTTGGAAACCCCAAAAGGCAGCAAAGTACTAAAATGGACAACACAGAAAGCAAACCTAGGTGATTTATATGTCTGAAAAAGAAATGTCCTCGGGGCTTTCACTCCTCCATGTACTAGGCGTCCATGTTCAGTCCTTCGAGGGTGAGGTGGTGAGTTTACTCTAGAATTAATAGATGGAAAGGATGTTCCTCGCTCTACCAGCTCCCACCTCCCCTTCACCGGTAAGTGTGCCTTTCTTTCCTGTTTATTCTTACTTATCTGCCCATACCCTATAATCCTCCGTGGCAGATTAATGTTGTGCTTGGACAACTCGTGAAAGCCCTTTTTGAGTCCAATCACAAGACAAAATTAAGATATCACACTTGGAAAACAGCACTTATCCAGTATTGGATCTTTCATAAATTCACATGCTTGAATCATCCCCGTCGTCGAAGTGGGAGTCCCACGGTACATAAAATAGCAATAATTAACAAATATTTTTTTTTGCCATAGGCTATAATGGAGCCAGCAATTGCTCACATAGCCTATCCATATCCTTTTGTGAAAGGACCCAAACCTGGCTGCTGTCCAATCAGGCACCAGCACCCTCTAGAACCTTCTCCAAAGAAGCTCCCTTCCTCAGATTTTCTACCGCACGTCGTGTGAAGGGAGTCTCCCTGAGCTCTGCTTAGTTTTTCTTCTACTTCAGAACTTTTTCTCTCAAAAGAGTTGAAAATATGTTGGATTCTTCTAGAAAAGGCCTTTTCCGCCCTTGCAAGACCTGTGGAAAGAAAAGGCTCCATGTGGATGACCCACATAAAGACTGCTTGTATTGTCTCTACCCACAACACTAGGTTAAGGACTGCAAGATATGTCGCACCTTCTCCACAAAGACCCTCAGAGACCGTGAGGGCAGGCTCCTGACATGGTTACAGGCTAAATCCTGTACTTCAGGTGAGGAGAGTGGGTCAGAGAGGCCACACAAAAGGTCCAAATCTGAGGACCTGGGCCACACAGAAAAATCCAGGAAGAGGCAGAAATCACATCATGGGAAGGGCTTACAGACTTCAGTCTCCTCTGAGCCTTCCTCTCCTCTTCAAAAGAAGGAGTCCTACCGTCTCTCTCCTTCAGAGCCTTCTACTTCTGGAAAAGTGACTCTAAAAATCAGATCGACGACAACACCGTTGACGACCGTGACGACGACGACGGTACCAACAACTACTGTCTCCACTACATCGTCGACGAGACCGTCGTCAGCGTCGACTACTTTAACATCGACGGTAAGGGATCCTATCCCCTCACTCAAGCCCCCGTCGACGAGTATACCATCGACAAAAACATCGTCGTTTATAATACCGTCGACGACTGCCCCGTCGACTATAACTTCAGTGACGCCATTGTCATCGGTGGTTTCGCCATCGACGGAGACACCGTCAAAGAAGTCATCGTCGGCGAGACCACTACCGTCGGCGAGACCACTACCGTCGGCGAGACCACCACCGTCGACGAGACCATCGTCGATGGAAAAATCTGTACCGTCCACAGCTACATCAACTTTCACGCCATCGACCGCACTGGTGCCTATTAGACAGATAGAGGCCACTCCTGCCTCTTCCAGGTCTCCAGATCTCTGAGCCATGGTGAGGATCACATCACTACCCACACCGTACATTTATCCAATAGACACATCTCCAAACAAAGTGTCGACTTTAGTTCCCAGTCATCTTCTTGACTGGGAGGAATCGGACGAAGGTCCATTCGGAGATGCACACAGCCCCTCGCAGCTCCATGTCAAGTACCAAGATGAGGATGACGAAGATGAGTATGACCAATACCAACCATACTACTCTCATCAGGAACAATATTACCAACCAAGAGAGCCTCAGCATAGAGATACTGTACAGATGCCTTCCTCCTTAATTCAGGATTTACAATCTATGCTACAGGATTATAGGAGAAGGTTCCCACTGGCAGCAGAAGATCAGCCACCAGCGCCAGTTTCTCCGGTGACACCAGTCAATGTCCCTCCTCCTCCAGCTACTCCAAGATTGACATCCCACTCGGTGTTAGCTGCACCCCCTAGAGACGAAGGTTCCACTTCAGGGGAAGAGGAAGGAGAAATTTCCACTCCACAACATCCTACCGAGGAATGGGATGATTACTTAGCCCCCACTCCTTCTCCACCACCTCCTCGCCACTCTGATTCTCCACCCGAGGACATAGGTGGTTTCCATAATCTTATGGACAGAGCTACGGTACGCTTCCACCTTCCAACATTTGTCTCCCAGTCGGATTGTTTCCTACATGATTTTAAGGAGCAATCACGGAAGTCGGTATGGTCCATTCCAATTATTGATTTCATATGGAGCGAAGGTACAAAGATTATGCGAAACCCGGCTACGGTTCCTCCAGTTCCGCAAAAACTGGACAAGAAATAGAAGGCAACCCAAGATTCTCCGGCATGCCTTACTGGCCATCCAAAGCCTGACTCAGTGATCTCACAGGCTGCTCAAAGGCGCTCCAAAAACCCATCGCCTATCTCTACTCCTCCAGACAAGGAAGGGCGGAGATTGGACAATATAGGCAAAAGATTCTCCTCCATGTCAGCAATCACTGTCAGAGCAGCACATTCTTTGGCAATTCTAGGTCGATATGACCGCCAAATGTGGTCCGACATGCAACCTTTCCTGGACCTCATCCCTGAAAGTAAACAAGCAGAGGCACGGAAGATCCTCCAAGAGGGTGAGCGTACGTCAGAAGAAATTATCGACTGCGCTCTTGACATAGCCTCTACTGGTTTTCGTCAACTAGCGGGTGCCGCGGTCTTACGCCGGCAAGGTTGGCTCAAGGCCACATCTTTTAGGCCAGAAGTGCAGTCCCAAATCCTAGACATGCCCTACGATTGCGAATCTCTATTTGGCAAACATGTAGATGACGCGCTCCAAGCCATCAAGTCTGACACGGACACTGCCAAGTCCCTGGGTACCCTGCAGTATCGGAAACAGCCCTTTTGTGGGGCTAGAGGAAGAGGTTTCACCTCATTTCGAGGTTCCTTCCACAGGCAATACCAGCAATCCCAGTACAGGCCTTCCTACCACCAACAGTACAGGCAATCATCGACTGCTTCCTATACCAGACAAGGAGGTAAACGAAGACAGGGTTCGCAATCCAGGGATCAACCCAGAAAACAATGATCTTCTACAGGCACCGGCTATGCTCCCCCAATGCCCACAACATCAGCAAATAGGAGCAAATATTTCCAACTTCATCCAAGAGTGGAAGAAAATAACATCAGACAGATGGGTGCTGGATATAGTGACAAGAGGTCATACCCTGGAATTCACACAAAAGCCACCGCTTCATCCACCAACATCAGGCAGATCTCTCCATCTTCGTCTGCTTCAAGGGGAAGTATTCAGCCTTCTTGCCAAAGGAGCTATAGAGGCAGTTCCTGTGCATCAACGGGGTCTCGGATTCTACTCCCGGTTTTTCCTCATAAGGAAGAAGTCAGGGGAGTGGCGTCCTATACTAGACCTCAGGAAACTCAACAAGTTCCTTCGGAAGCAATCTTTCCGGATGATCACACTGTCCGATATCTTGCACCTCCTCAATCCTGGAGATTTTTTGACAACTCTAGATCTCCAGGATGCCTACTTCCACATACCAATACACCGAGAACATCGCAAATATCTCCACTTTACAGTAGCCGGTGCCCATTATCAGTTCAGAGTCCTACCATTTGGTCTCAGATCAGCTCCAAGAATCTTCACGAAATGCCTTGTCCCGGTCGCAGCCTTCCTCAGAAGCAAGGGTTTCCAGGTGTTCCCATACCTGGACGACTGGCTCATAAAAGCTCCATCATCTCTACTGGCTTCCAAAGCGACAAACGCCTGCCTAAAACTATTCCACAGTTTGGGTCTAACAGTGAACCTACAGAAGTCAGTCGTGCTTCCCTCATGCAGGAGAGTTTTCCTGGGAGCAGAATTAGACACTATCCAAAACAATGCATATCTCACTCTAGCAAGGCAGCAGAAGCTGACCCACTTAGCTGTCAATCTCCGCAAAAGAGTTCGTTTCAGTACGACTGTTCAAATCGCTCCTGGGCATGATTTCCTCAGCCATAGTCCTAGTACGGCTAGCAAGACTCAAGATGAGGCCACTGCAAGAAGAACTGCAACTTCAATGGACCCAGTCGCAAGGGTCCTTCGACGTCTTAATAACTATCACACCAAAAATTCGGCAGGCGTTCCAATGGTGGTCTCACACAAACCACCTCTCCCAAGGTCTTACTTTTCTAGCACCAATAACAGACTTTGTCATCACCACGGACGCCTCCTTGGAAGGATGGGGAGGCCACTTACAGGACATGCGCATTCAAGGCAGATGGTCCAAGCTCTAAAAAGAGATGCACATAAACCTGTTAGAGCTGAAGGCGATTCATCTCACGCTCAAAGCTTTTCTGCCATGCATCGCAGGATCATCAGTGTTAGTCAGAACGGACAACACAACAAGTATGTTTTACATCAACAAGCAGGGAGGAACAAGATCCCTCTCCCTCTCAAGAGAAGCTCAGTCTCTTTGGAACTGGCTCACACTGAACAACGTCCGCCTCAGGGCAGAGCACCTGGCTGGGGTCAACAACGCTCTAGCGTACTCTCTCAGCAGGACGGACGACAACTGCCACGAGTGGGAACTCAACCAGAACATACTCGAGGGCATCTTCCAACGATGGGGTCGGCCAATCCTAGACTTGTTTGCCACCAATCTGAACGCCAGATGCCAGGGGTCGTGGGGAAATGCTCTTTTGATGAGATGGTCCGGGATCTTTGCATACGCTTTTCCCCCCATTCCACTGATTCCCAGGCTCCTCAGGAAAATGAAGGCCGAATGCTGCAGGATCATTCTTATAGCCCCCAAGTGGCCCAGGCAGTACTGGTACACGGAGCTCCTACTCCGGTCAGTAGCCAATCCAGTCCCCCTGCCTTGCAACCACAATCTTCTAACGAAGAATCAGGGTCTCATCCTACATCCCGACCCAACTTCACTACAATTGCATGCTTGGCTCCTGAGTACAGAGAGTTTCACGATATGAACATTGATCAAGAATGTAGACTTACATTATCTAAGGCACGAGCAGAGAGCACGAACAAGACGTTCAAACTCAAGTGGAAGAGATTCTGTGCTTGGTGCTCTCAGAACAATTTTCACCCATTTCAAATTCACCCTGAGCAAATTCTTTCTTACCTACTCTCTCTCTCCAAAGCTGCTCTTTCCCATGCATCAGTCAAGATTCACCTAGCAGCTATAGCCTCTTACAGGCGATTGCTGGCATGCCATCTATCGGCTCAGCCAGAGTCATCAAACAGTTTATGAAAGGGCTTTTCCGCACTTTTCCTCCGGTGCGGTTACCTCCGCCAGAGTGGCATCTTAATATTGTCCTTTCCCAGCTCATGAAAGCTCCTTTTGAGCCCATTCATAGGGCGGAGCTCAAGCACATCACTTGGAAAGTGGCAACCTTGCTCGCTCTCACCTCTACCAGGAGAGTCAGTGATATACAGGCGTTCACTACTAAAGAACCCTTTTTAGTTTTCTCTGAAGACTGTTATGCTCCAAACCAATCCCAAATACGTTCCCAAGGTTCCATCTTTGTTCCACCTCAATGAACCTGTTATTCTACGAACCTTTTTTCCAAGCCCTACTACGATCGCTCTACACTCTTTGGACATCAAACGATGCCTAAAATTTTATTTTCAAAGTACCAAACACATCAGAAAATCAGACCAACTCCTAGTACCTTATTCTCTTGGACGACAGGGAACAGGAGTAACCAAGGCCACTCTAGCCCGATGGATTTCTTCGACAATCCAATTTTGTCACACCAAGGCAGGAAGAGCGTTGACTAGGTGCCCGAGAGCCCACTCCACGAGAGCAGTCTCCACATCGGCTGCTTTGTTTCAAGGTATTGCCCTTGATAAAATATGCCAGGCTGCGACATGGAAAACTACGCACTCCTTTACGCAGCACTATTGTTTGGAGTCATCACAAAGAGCCGACTCTCTAGTAGGACAAGCTGTTCTTCGCCATCTCTTTCATTAAGGTGAGACCTTTCCTTCATTATAGACAAATGGTTTGAAATGCAAATAACCATGTTTTCTATTATGCTTCCATATGAATATGTAATGTGTATGTATGTATTTATATGTGTGTGTGTGTGTGTGTATATATATATATATATATATATATCGGCATTTACAGCATGAATTTCAGTATATGTGTACATGTACTTAAAAGTATCTATGTTCCTTCGAAGCTCACGATGAGAAATGTATGAGTTAACTATTTATATTGGAGATAGAGGGTTTTCATGCTCGCACCCTCCATCCACATTGGATACAATGTTTATCAACCATACTGCTGTCTATTCAGATTCAAGCATGTGAATTTATGAAAGATCCAATACTGGATAAGAAAACAAGTTACTTACCTGTAACTACAGTTATCCAGTATTGGTATCTTTCATAAATTCACATGCGACCCACCCTCCTCCCCTTTGATGCTCGCATTTCCTCTCGGGTTATAATTTTTCACTCTCGTGCTGGAAAATCTGAGGAAGGGAGCTTCTCTGGAGAAGGTTCTAGAGGGTGCTGGTGCCTGACTGGACAGCAGCCAGGTTTGGGTCCTTTCACAAAAGGACATGAATAGGCTATGTGAGCAATTGGTGGCTCCATTATAGCCTATGGCAAAAAATTTCATTTGTTAATTATTACTATTTTATGTACCTTGGGACTCCCACTTCGACGGGGATGATTCAAGCATGTGAATTTATGAAAGATACCAATACTGGATAACTGTAGTTACAGGTAAGTAACTTGTTTTCTTCTGATGAATACAACTATCTGTGGATTCCACACCTATTGAATACTCCCTTGCACCAGCATCCGACGGAAATCTTCTTCCTAGCTTCTGCACGTCGACGAGGAAGTCACAATTGCCCACGCGACGCCGTCTGACATCATACAGGCAATAAGAGGTCCTTGCCGACGTCAGTTCCCTTTTTTCCGTGCCATTCGAACGACGGTTATTCTTCGAGGGAGCTACTGTTACTACTCGACGTAGTTAGTTATTTTTGCTGTTTTCTCTTTGAGACTGGTTAAAATGTCGCAAAGAAAATCTGGATTCAAGCCCTGCAATGAGTGCGGTGGCAAAATGTCGGTTACGGACCCACATTCTGACTGTTTGTGGTGTCTTAGTTCCGACCACGACGTTGACAAATGTGACTTATCAACGAATGAATCCAAAGGCCTTAAAGGAGCGTGAGGCAAAGCTCTTTTTGGCAAAATCGAAGAAAAAAGAGAAAAGACATCATCGCAAGTCGTCTTCTCCGAAGTCGCATCGGCGTCATCGGGACTCCCGGCGCCGTCGAATCTCGGCGCCGGTCGAGTAGGGAGAGATCAAGGTCACCTTCGACTCGACGCCGGAAGACATGGGAAGTGAGTCCCACCGTCTCTCCCCAACCGCAGACGCCGTGGCATCTCCAACATCCCCGACGTCGCCGACGTCGCCTGTGAATCCTCCTTCTGTGTTCGAGGTTCCTCGGCGTCAAGAGTTTTCTCCAGCTTTTCAGACGTCGGGACCGGCGCCTATGTCGCCTCCAACCCAGGCTCCTCAGTACCCGGCTTTCCCGGCCCCTGGAGCCGACAGTTCCGCATTCTTGAATGCTATGTTCTCGATCTTTCAGCAGATGGCTCCAGGTGGTGGACCGGCTGGTCCTTCGGGCCCTTTGGCCTTCAATATGGGTGCTCCGGCTCCATTACGACCTGCACCTTTTATGCCCTTCCTTCCCATGGGAAATGTGGGCTTGGCGTCGGCGCCTATGGCGTCAGCATCTCAGCCAGTGACGCCGAGTAGACCTGTGGTTCCGGTGCCGGAACAGTCTTCTGTCCGCCCTTCTCCTCGTTCGGCACCGAAGAAATCCATGGCGCCTTTGGATCCGCCGTCTGATGGATCCGAGGAACGGCGTCAGGCTTCGACGTCTGCTGAAGCCATGTCGACGCCGAGGATAGAGGAAAGATTACATTCGAGGAGGCTTGCTCTTCGCCTCCTTGAGGAACAAGAATATCGGAGACAGGCATTAGTGGAAGGAGAGATTGAGGAATCTCGTGAAGATCTCCATGGGTTAGACACGGCTAGTGGTCTGGACACCTCTCCAGAATGGGACTTGTCATCACCTGGAGAGTATACTGAGGAGGCTGCAACATTTCATTCAGTCATCAGGAAAGCAGCTGACTTTTTAGACCTCCCTTTGCCGGTGTCTGAGCCTGAGCCTAAGCCAAACATTTTAACGGAAGTGTTGCATCCTGCCTCTACTACTGCAGAGCCACTTCTGCCTTTTAATGAGGCTCTGTTGGATCCGAACATGGAAATTTGGAAGAAGCCGGTGTCATCTTCGGCAGTGAACAGATCTGTGGCTCAAAGATACAGAGTGGCTCCTGCTGACCCAGGCTTCCTCTCCAGGCACCCAACTCCTGAAAGCCTAGTGGTTCAGGCTTCATGTTCAACCCGGTCTGCCCCAGGATCATTTCCAGCTGTGCCCTCTGACAGAGACTCTAAGAAAATGGACATTTCATCAAAAAAGGCTTTTTTGTCATGTAGCATGGCTTTAAAATCCACTAATGCTACCTGTATTTTAGGAAGATACATTTACGCCCTGATGGACGAAATAAAGTTGTCTCATACTGAGGTGCCCCAAGAGGTTATGAGCCTAGTTTCTGATGCTCAAGCAGCAGCAACCCAAGTTATCCAATCTGGACTAGATACGACTGACTCTGAAGCCAGGGCTATGGGTACTGCTGTTGCTACAAGGAGGCAAGCCTGGCTTCGTAGCTCTGGTTTCTCGTCCGATGTACAGTCAACCCTCTTGGACCTTCCTTTCGATGGTGATAAACTTTTCAGCTCCAAGGCGGACTCTGCTCTAGAGAGGTTTAAGGAGAGTAGTGCCACGGCGAAGTCTTTAGGCTTGCAGGCCTCCTCTTCTGTTTCCTCCAGACTTTTTAGGAGGTTCCGAGGATTTGGTCGTGGTTCCTCCTCCTCCTTTCGAGGGAGATTCCAGCAACAACCTGCCTCTGCTCTCTCCTATAGATCTTACAGAGGGAGGGGTAGAGTCTGGACCAGAGGAGCCGCCCAGCAGCATTCTGCCTCTTCCTCTAGAGTGGTGCAGCATGGGAAGCAGCCTTAGCCTTCCACCAATTCCTTCTCACACCACTCCTGTAGGGGGGAGGTTATTGAACTTTCTCCACAAGTGGGAGGTTATAACATCAGACTCCTGGGTCACCAGCATTGTGGGGAAAGGCTATGCCCTTCCCTTTCGGGAGTTTCCTCCCCCCATCCCGCCCGCCCATCGTACTGTTCAGAAGAGCATCTCCTGTTACTAGAACAGGAGGTTCAAGTCCTCCTTTCAAAAGGTGCAGTGGAGTTGGTTCCAGAGCAGGAGAGGGGTCAGGGTTGTTATTCTAGATACTTCCTGATCCCCAAGAAGTTTGGTCGGTTGAGGCCAATCCTGGACCTGAGGATCTTGAATTGGTTCCTCAAACAGGAGAAGTTCAAGATGCTGACCCTAGCTCAGGTGCTTTTGGCGCTGAACGATGGAGATTGGATGGTGTCTGTCGACTTACAGGATGCTTAATTTCATATCCCGATACTCAAGTCGCACATGAAGTATCTCCGGTTTGTAGTGGGGTCACAGCACTATCAGTTTGTGGTCCTTCCATTTGGTCTTACTTCAGCACCCCGAGTCTTCACAAAGGTGATGTCGGTGGTTGCGGCAGAGCTCAGGAGGAAGGGGATAGCAGTATTCCCTTACCTGGACGACTGGTTGATCAAAGCCAAGTCTCCGGAGCTCGTGTTGCATCACCTTCAGTCGACAACCCAGTTGTTGTTCGACCTGGGTTTTTCAGTGAATGTGCCCAAATCTCACCTAGAGCCCTCTCAGCGCCTACTGTTCATAGGGGCAGTACTGGATACAACATTGAGTCGCGCCTTTCCTCCGCCTCAGCGGGTTCAGGACATTCAGGCGTTGGTTCCAATGTTTCAAAGTGGAGCGGTCCTACGCCTGCTCGGTCTGTTTGCTTCTTGCTTTCTGTTGGTCACTCACGCTCGCTGGCACATGAGGGCTCTTCAGTGGTGCCTCCGACAGCAGTGGTCTCAACACAAAGGGGATCTCGAGGGTTCGGTGAAGGTCTCTAGAGATGCTGCCACGGATTTAAAATGGTGGATTGCGGACGGCAATCTTTCCAGAGGAAGGCCGTTCTCACAAGCTCCGCCTGTGGCCACAGTAATAACGGATGCTTCCACTCTAGGGTGGGGAGCTCATCTGGGGGACCTGGAGATCAAAGGTCTTTGGTCTCCAGTAGAACAGATGTTTCATATAAATCTGTTGGAGTTGCGTGCTGTACGTCTTGCACTCAAGGCCTTCCTCCCATCCCTTCGCGGTCAGTCGGTTGAGGTCCTGATGGACAATACTACCGCAATGTGGTATATAAACAAACAGGGATGTGTAGGGTCGTATGTTCTCTGCAGAAAAGCTCTACGGCTTTGGTCCTGGGCTAAGGACCATCAGATTTGCTTGGTAGCAAATCATCTGGCCGGAGTCTTGAACGTGCGTGCGGAGAGTCTGTCATTTCTCGACCGATCACGAGTGGAGTCTCCATCCAGATCAAGTCCGTTTAATCTTCCAGATGTGGGGGTTACCTCGGATAGATCTGTTTGCCACTCGGGAGAACTCGCACTGCCCGTTATTCTGCAGCCTCCAGTATCCGGTACAAGGAGCGTTGGGGTACGCGTTTCAGATGACCTGGTGCGACCAGTTGCTTTACACATTTTCCCCCCCATACCCTGGATTCCTCGAGTTTTGAGGAAAATTCGCCAAGACCGGGCCCAAGTCATCTTAATAGCTACGGATTGGCCAAGGAGGGTATGGTATTCGGACCTTCTCCAACTCTCTCTGTGCCCTCCGCTCCGTCTCCCTCTCAGGACAGACCTCCTCTCGCAGTCACAGGGGCAGGTTTTACACCCCCACCTCCAGAGCCTGCACCTTCATGCCTGGAGATTGAACGGGGCAACCTGAGTTCCTTTTCCCTCCCACCTGACGTAGTGGATGTTATCTTATCGGCCAGGCGACACTCCACTAAATCTATCTACGCTAATAGGTGGACTAAATTTGTGAATTGGTGTGGAGAGACGCAAATTGACCCCTTACGTGCCCACTTATCGGATATCTTGTCTTTTGCGTTGTCTCTGGCTCAGAGGGGTTGTGCAGTGGCTACAGTCAAGGGATATTTATCTGCCGTGTCAGCCTTTCTATGTCTTCCGGACTAACCTTCTCTATTCAAATCCCCTATAGTACTTAGATTTTTAAAAGGTCTCATTAACAAATTTCCTCCCACTCCTTTCATTATGCCTCAGTGGGATCTAAACTTAGTCTTGACTTTTCTTATGGGTTCACAGTTTGAGCCTATGCATTCTTGCCCTTTAAGGTTATTGGTTCTAAAGACTGTTTACCTTGTTGCAATTACTTCCGCAAGAAGAGTGAGTGAGCTGCAGGCTCTATCTGTTAAACCCCCTTACACATCTTTTTATGGGGATAAGGTGGTGTTGAGGACCAAGGCTGCTTTCCTACCGAAGGTTGTTTCACCCTTTCATATGGCCCAAACGATTACTCTTTCCTCATTTTATCCTCCGCCTCATCCTTCGAAAGAAGAAGAAAGACTACACCTCTTAGACCCGAGGAGAGCGCTAAGCTTCTATGTGAACAGAACGAAGGATTTCAGGTTGGAGGATCAACTCTTCATCGGGTACGTGGGAAAGAGGAGAGGAAGGGCAGTCCACAAGAGAACACTCTCCAGGTGGGTCATTCTTTGCATTAAACTGTGTTACTCTCTGGCAAAGAAGGAACCCCCTGATGGTATAAGAGCTCATTCCACCAGGGCCAAGTCGGCCTCTTCGGCCTTGGCTATGGGTGTTTTTGTGGTCGACATCTGCAAGGCCGCAACTTGGTCATCCCTCCACACTTTTGCGAAGCATTACTGCTTGGATTCGGAGGTTAGGAGGGATGGCCATTTTGCACGGTCAGTGCTGCAGGATTTCTTGGTTTGACCATTCAGGCACCCTCCACCGAGTGCGGTACTGCTTTGGGACTCTATTCAATAGGTGAGGAATCCACAGGTAGTTGTATCCATCAGAAGAACGAGTTACTTACCTTCGGTAGCGACTTTTCTGGTGAATACATTAGCTACCTGTGGATTCCTCACTGTCCCACCCGCCTCCCCATTGCCTGTCTGGTCTAACCAAGTTGTTCTTGGGTGTGCTCCTCTTGGTACTTGAGGGCTTGTACATATACTATATATATATATATATTGATTTATGTATTTATTTATTTAAAAAAAAAAAAAAAATCTTGAGTTTTTGGAATGATGTGTTTATCTTCGATATTATTAAACATTGTTATTTGATTGGTTGTCTCAATGGCCTATTAGTCTCAGGCACGTAAAAAATGTTGGTACTGACGTCGGCACGTCGGCAAGGACCTCTTATTGCCTGTATGACATCAGACGCGTCACGTGGGCAATTGTGACGTCCTCGTCGACGTGCAGAAGCTAGGTAGAAGATTTCCGTCGGATGCTGGCGCAAGGGAGTATTCAATAGGTGAGGAATCCACAGGTAGCTAATGTATCCACCAGAAGTCGCTACCGAAGGTAAGTAACTCGTTCTTCTCGTAGCACTCACATTGGCCAAGAGAGTCAGTGACATTCAAGCATTCATGATAAGAGCCTTTCCTCCAGACAGTGTAGTACTGAGGATTAATCCAAAATTTATACCTAAAGTCCCTTCAGATTTCCAACAAAGCAAATTAATTAAGCCACACAAGACATCATTTAGACTCACCCTTTGTAGGATGGACAAAAGGGAAGGTAGGTGAAAAGAGGACCGGAACAAAGAAGACTAGGGTTCTGAGTAATAATGAGGATAACCAAGTAATCAGGACATTATTTTCTTGTCAGTCTGCCTCCCATCCCTTATGTATATGATGTAACCAGTGATGTAACAAAACGATAGGGCCCCATGCAAAGTACATGAAGGCTTCCCTCTCCATCTCCCCCATGCTGTGAACCCAGTCAGGAGCCCTTAGTCCAGGGGCCAGCTGCCCATGCAGAGAGCGGGATTGGGCCCCCAGGAGCTTGGGGGGATTGGTAACCCCCAGCATTGCAGGGCCTATTTTTAAGCCACTGGTTGTAACAAAGCTCCATGAACTGAGAACACCCCACCAATACAAAACTCCGATCCAGTACCTAACTCAAATTTATTGACCTGCATTTATAACCAAACTAGATTATGACACTTGAAAACCGAAAAAGCACTTTTGAAACCCAATACATCAAGACACTATGGCGGTGATTCTAACCGCGGCGGGCGGCGGTCGCCGCCCGCCATGCGGTTACCGCCAAATGACCGCACCCCAGTCACAAGACCGCAGCGGCCATTCTGGCTTTCCCCGCTGTGCTGGCGGGTGACCGCCAAAAGGCCGTCCGCCAGCACAGCGGGAAAGACCCAGCAACAATGAAGCCGGCTCCGAATGGAGCCGGCGGAGTTGCTGGAGTGCGACGGGTGCAGTAGCACCCGTCGCGAATTTCAGTGTCTGCAAAGCAGACACTGAAATTCCTTTTGGGGCCCGCTTACGGGGGCCCCTGCAGTGCCCATGCCATTGGCATGGGCACTGCAGCGGCCCCCAGGGGCCCCGTGGCACCCCCTACCGCCATCCTGTTCCTGGCGGGAGACCCGCCAGGAACAGGATGGCGGTAGGGGGTGTCAGAATCCCCATGGCGGCGGAGCACGCTCCGCCGCCATGGGGGATTCTGCAGGGCCGCGGGAAACCAGCGGGAGACCGCCGGTTTCCCGCTTCTGACCGCTGCAGAACCGCCGCGGTCAGAATGCCCAGCGGTGCACCGCCAGCCTGTTGGCGGTGCTACCGCGGTCATTCGCCCTGGCGGTTTTTACCGCCAGGGTTAGAATGACCACCTATGTCCTACAAATATATGGGAAACTACCAAATTGGCTGCTCTACAGATTTCATTGAGCTAAACCCCACTAGTGTCAGCCCAGGAGGTAGCCTTGCCCCTTGTGGATAATCATTGAATTCTGCTGGGATTCTACTGCCCTAATGCCACATAAGCTTGTGAAATAAATAGCAAGCTGAACCTTCGACATAAGTAGCAGTCGAAAGTGTGTTGCCTTTAATAGGGTCCCCCAAAAGGCATAAAGCATCAGGAGTGGAAACCATTCCTCCTCTACTGATAGTATTACTGGGGTCTATGATCATCCAAGAATGGAGAGATTACGTTTGTGTGAGTACCGCAATTTGTGGATTTTCTAAACCTGATGCTTCAAGGCTCAAAAATATTTTTTTTAAATTGTAATCTTTTGTTGCGGGGAGGTGAATTTTAATTTATTGAACCAAATAAAATGCAGGTATTTAGGCACAAAGTGTGAAATTTTTGTGAAAATAAGAAACTGATGTATGGGGCCAATTTGGTTGTATTACCATAAATTATTTAAAGCTGATATTTTAGTGATCATGTGTGCTGAGCTGGATACTTATTATTCTCCAGTATTTGATCTTTCATAGATTTACATGCTTGAATTCTTCCCTCTCGTTGAAGTGGGAGTCCTGTGGTACCATATAAAGCAGTAGTGAAATACTTACATAGAGGTTAATGCCAAAACACATTCCCTTTAATAGCTTATTAACATAAGTTAAGAAGACTCAAAGTCCAGCCAATTCGGCAACAGCTCCAATGTCTGATTTTCTACTGCACGTCATGTTATTGGAGTCTCCCTGAACTTTGCTCAGTTTGCTGGCTTTTTTGTCCTCCAACCTCAAAGATTTCTCTTCAGTAAATCATTTGTTACTGATACTTACATATATTCTGATTGGATCAACATGTCGGAAACTTGCTGGAACATATGCTGAACTAAGGCCAGGTCAGTCATCCCAACCTGACATCGCTACACTTGTCGGCCCCGCTCCTGAGTTCAATTAGTTTGCCATGCTAGATATTCCTTCAGACTGTTGGGAAATCATTGCAAGGGCCAGGGCTTGTGTACAAAACATACAAACCTAAATGAAAATGTTTCTGTCTCTGGTGTGCCAAATCCAAAGTTCACTCTTTCACATTGCTACCGGAACAACTTCTTCCATAACTTCTCCAGTTGGCAAGAACTGGCCTAACCCACTTTTCCATCAGAGTTCCTCTGACAGCGATTTCCAGATTTAGACAATCTAATAACACACCTTCATTATGGTCTAGTAGTGTAATATAGCAATTGCTCACAGGTTAATTCAGGACATTTACTCCTGTGATGATACCCCCTTTTTCGTGGCACTTAAATGATGTGCTTACACAGCTCATTGAAGCCCTGTTTGAGCCCATTCACAAGGCAAAATTAGAATATCGCACTTCGAAAACCCCACTTCTCATAGCACTCACATTGGCCAAGAAAGTCAGTGACATTCAAGCATTTAGGATAAAAGAAGGTTTCCTCCAGTTCAAGTCAGTCAGTGTAGTATTTAGGATGAATCCAAAGTTTATACCTAAAATCCCTTCAGGTTTCCATCTGAATGAACACATAGTACTAAAGACATTCTTTCCCAAACCTCAAACAGCTGCAGCGAAGTCTTTTCATACATTAGACATCAAAAGAAGTCTCAAATTCTACTTGCATAGGACTCATCAAATCTGCAAAGTGTATCAGTTATTTGTGGTTTATGGAGACGTTAGGAAGGAATTTCCAGTTTCTAAATTGGGTATAGCCAGATGGATTGCATCCACCATCTAATTTTGTCACAGGCAAGTAGGGAACCCATTGACCAGCAAGTGGAGGGCCATTCTACCAGGGCTGTCTCCACCTCCACAGCTCTTTTTACTGCTATGCCAATTCAACAAATGTGTTGTTGAGCAGCAACATGGTCCAACAGGCACACCATTAGAGCCAAGATGCCTATGACAAGACTGATGCATCTGTGGGGCAATCGGTGTAACATTTGTTTCAATAAGGTGAGCCTTTGTAATTATCTTTCCCATTCCGATTCAATAATGTGAATCTATAAAAGAACCAATGCCGGTTTAGACAATAAGTTACTTACCTGTAACTGCTGTTCTTCAGTATTGGTGTCTTTCATAGATTCACATGCAACCCACTGCCCCTCCTCATAGAGGCTTTCCTTATTTCTATTCAGTATACATTTCACTTTTGCTGGCAAATCCGAGACTGGAGCCTCTGTGGTGAGGGTTCTAAAGGGTGCTGTTGTCTGATTTGCTGGACTTTAGGTCTTTTTAAATGATGATAATAAGCTATAAAAGTGAATGTCTTTGTGAACGCTGAATGTATTTACTAATGATTTCCATGTATTTTGGATTAGGAATTTGTATAGAATTTGACTAACTTAGAAAAATAATGTGCAATTTGAAAATGTGCTCACTTGAGCGGCCGCCATTGAGGTACGAAGTGTCATTATTAAATGTTTATTAACAATAATTGTAGTGCCTCTGTTTAGGTTATTGTAGTAATGTTATGTTATTGATTTTGCTTTATGAATGTACTTTATTAATTATAGGCCTTAAGTTAGCGGGGTTTGGGCCTAGTTTGCACAGCCTCATATTAAGCTGCACTGTTTAATAAAATCGTGGTAATGTATGTCTAGAGAAATCAATTCAGGTATTTCACTGTGTTGACCAAACGTTAGCAAATATCTACTTTCTTATGAGAACTGCCTGCTGGAAAATCTTGTATTAGTAGTTGCTGCATTGTATAGCTTGATACATGAGACGGCGATGTGCCCAGGAGCTAAAAATGGATGCACTGACTGGAGGACGGATGGATACAAAAATGTTACCTGACGAGCCTGTCGGGAACAGGAGAAGAGGAGCCAATCATAGACATGTGAAAGACAGTTTAGTTATATCTTAGATTGGAAGTTTTATCCTTATTGGACTAATAGTGAACGTACGATTTGACCAATGACAATGTGGGAAGTTCTTTAGATGATAACTTAGCCCGACTGCACAGAAGAGAGGCGCTCGTTCTACTCTGTCTGAGGAGCTGAACAGTTCCTAATGATTTATTTCTGTCTTTAACCTTATTGCCAAACTTTAATGCTCAATGCTTATCCTTAGATATTGCTTCTTAAATTAAAATGGTTTGAATAGCTTAAGAGTCCCTGTTTCTGAAACATTCCCTTTCATGGTCTGTTGCTGATGCTGACCGAATGGATGTCCAACTGATCTAGATTATCACAGCTTGCTGATCCCTATGAGGAGAGGTATAACATTTTTTTCTTGTTTTAGGAGATGTTATTTGTTTCTACCGCTATTTTGATAGAGCCATGGCTAGATCTTTTCCAAATTAACATTGACTAAATTGTTTTGCATGAAGTCCAAACATGCTATTCTAATCAGAAGGTTAGGGAAACCCAGAGATGTTAACAAATTGCTATTAACAAAGGATTGAAGTTTTTCACTTGCTGAATCTAGATGTATGCCATTTCCATTATGCAATTGTTCTTACTTTTGATTTGTACTGTGATTCTTGAATGCTAAGTCATCAATGCACTAGTTAAATTGAGATTCTTTAGAAGATTTGGTCAACCAGTGTTGTTCTTGTATGTCAACCAGATGGTTTTGAGACTAATTTGCGTGACAGTATTATTAATATAGGGAAATAAACATTCTAACTTTACATAAAGGTCTGGTTATTCGTGGCCAAATAGGTCATGGCGTGTGAAGATTTCGGACTCCAAAAGTAATTATTATTGTTGATTGATTATGATGGTGAAATTATGTTGTGTTTGAGATTTATGGTGGAATCACTAAGCAAAGTCCATCGAACCTCTAACACGTCCCCTCATAAATTAACAATAAAGGACCAAATAAGGACAGAGGTGCTAACATCTTTTAGCATAAACTTCTATTAAAGTTTTTCTTTACTGCTTTCAATGCTATTTGGGGACACCTGCATGAAAGATAGCAATATTGGAAAACTGTGGATGCAGGTAAGTAACTTTATTTTCTTATGGCTGCTAATTCACTAGCAATGTCGAGGCAATTTATATGCATGGGATAAAATGGCTCATGCCGTATAATATAAAGATATTGTAAGTCACTCAGGAGTTCTATAACCGAATAAGGAAACTAGGCCAAAGGCATAGTTAATTTAGAAGGTCATGGAAATTGAGGTGAGCTTCAATATCCTTTTAATGTACGTAAGACTGTATTGTTAAAACTTGTAATACCTGGTCACACATCATCCTTCCCACAGACTGCTTAAATACATAGCGTCTTGCTATTTTATGTTCATTGCAGGCAGGAAGAATAAAAGCAGAAATTAAAACCAAAAACAGTAGTTTTTATTTTTTTTATATTTTACAACCACTATTGGGATCAGTCATGTGAACAAGATTGAATATGGTATATTGAAACATGCAGCAATTTTATTGTTCCTGTACTGACGTGTAACTTGGAAAAAAATGTTTACATGAAGATCTTTCTGTTGAATATTGTTCATTTTAGATAAACAATCAGGAGTAAAATGTATTCAATGTTTCGGATGTTTAATCAACAACTGTAATTATCCTCTTTGACCTTCCTTTCACCCTGGCAGCTGGCTCTGGCCTGTAATATGTAAATTACAGGCTGGCTTTTATACAAGTCATTACAGGCTGGCTTTTATACAAGTCATTACAGGCTCCCATGTATGTTATGTTGACAACCTTTAAGACATTCTCACTACTACTGTGTGGGAACGAAAACTTAAATTGATGTTGCTTTAGGGAGACATCTTTTAACTTTACCTCTAAGATCTTTCCTGTGTAAACTCTTGCTGTAGTAGCCTGACATTGCTAATTCTAATCTAATGAAAATCTTTGTTGTCTGAGATTGGCATATGTGCAACCTACATTTTCTTGCTCTGAGATTGCATTAAAAATCTGCACCTTTGCAATCAATTTGTCATAGAACATTGGGAAAATGCATTATTTGTTCCCAAGTTTTTCTAGGGAATATTAGAATTATTTAGCACAGTATGAAAATATTAGAATGTTTCATGAGTGACCATTCAGACCTGCTTCTACAAGCTATAGTTCTTTTAGCAAATTCAAATAAAAGATGTGCAAACAAAATGCAGTTTGACTCCGTTTTTGCCACAATATGCAAAATCTTAATTGGTGGAATGTTACCTTCTAAAACGGGATTTGTGAAAAAAATATCCTTCCAGGATGGTTGAATTTCTGTATGCACATATTTAATATTACTCTTCCCTAACCAGCGTGTTCAACCTTACACATTTTGTTCTATTCAATGGCAGACTTCAGTGTGTTCCCAGGGGGGCAATAAGGAGGGAACAAATCCCAAAATCGAGTGTACAGGAGAAAATGTGTCTGTGGTTAAAATTATTTTCCTTGTTGGGTAACTGAAAAGGATGTCTATCAATGCGAATTTATTATATTTCTATT
This sequence comes from Pleurodeles waltl, assembly GCF_031143425.1. Classification (NCBI taxonomy): domain Eukaryota; kingdom Metazoa; phylum Chordata; class Amphibia; order Caudata; family Salamandridae; genus Pleurodeles; species Pleurodeles waltl. Next base: position 516,392,308 of record NC_090445.1, read on the forward strand.
TGTATAATATTCCAACTGTGGCAATTCTGCATGTATAATGACTTGTGTGAGCACTCCTGCAGTATTCTACCTTTCGTTTTCCAGGAATATATTTTTTTGAGGATTTACTTCAAAGTTAGGAGTGTAATTGTACAGAAGCAAAAACAATCTGGTGCACTCCATCAATTTAAGATCATTTGCCTGGAGCACAGAGGTGTGTAGACTTCTGGATCTGCCTACCTTCCATCTATTGTGTGCAGAATCATTCAGTTGAGAGCGTTTTGGTCACATATGGGCAGTTTTTTGTTGTCTCTCCTTTTTCAACATATCCTCTTGAGGTGTTTTTATGACCTGTTCAAAGACCTCTTCTTTGCTCTGCCGTCTTTCTGAATGATAGAATATCCTATATGTTTTAGCATTTAGACTTCTAAGTGGTTGAACTTAATTTTAAGCCCTGGACTAATATTCTGGTTACCAGTTGAGTATTTCAACACATTTGTGGTATGACACAAGTTGAATAGCAGCACTTGATTGAAATTCCATACTGGAATGTTTACAGTTAGCAATATCCAAGTCTGAATTGCCAGCACCAGAAAAAACATCCGCTGGCATTACTGTGCACACTACACAAAACCTATCCATTAATAAACATAAAATCTTCCTTTGGAAGCTAGGCAGGGGTTCTATAACTACCCAGAATCCACGCACATCCCCATATCCTACAAACAAACCAGCACTGACCAAATGACATACCAACCACACTAAGTACAGGAGGAACTAATTCCGCATATCTTCTAATTTAGATGGTTTTGTTTTCTCTTTGATTCGCTTGTGCAAAATGCTGTCAGCATTCTCCTTCACCGCCGCACTTTCCTGTCCACAAGTTTGATTCTTCAGTCAAACAATCTCAGTACGTTATCACACCAACTTACCCATGTACGTTTTTTCAGTCCTTTCTGTTTCAGAGCCCCCTCCGCATGCTGCCATTGATCTCCTCATCCCAAACTACCATTCGTGCCTTCTCTGTTTCTGCCCAACCACTTAATCTTGAACCTCCATGAAGTCATTCATCCAAAACCCTTTACTTTGCCATCATCTAGGTTGGCTGAATAACACATCACATTTGTAGACATGGCTCTTGTATTGTGATTATCAGCTATGAGGATGTAGCCATGATAGACAATTTTATTTCCCTCTGATTCGATGCCTGTGGTATAATTAATCTGTTAAGCCTTTGAGAAGGATTGAATTTTCGAGAGACCTTGGAAGCCGTTCAGTCACTGCTGGGGCTCTTTAAGAACTGCAACAACTGAGTTTTGACAATACAGGTCCTGTGGCAACCTCTAAACTAATAAGGCAGTACTGATTAGAATAAGCCACTTAATCATTTATACAGGACTGCACTCGCGCATACATTTTTAGGTCGAGCGTGCAAGCGCTTTGACCTGTTGTAAGTACTGTGGGCTTTTAACTACGCCCATCTCACACAGATCACTTTCTTTCGTTCCTGGACTTGCCTTTCAAAAATCACTTGATGTCATTGGTAAATGCTTTACGTTTGTCCCTCCTTGAGGCTGTTTTCGTCACACATTGTAGACCACCCCTGTTACATGGATTATTGCACGAGTGCAGATGTACCTCAGGGTGGGCAAACTATTTTTTTTCTTTTGAATCTCTCCTTCATGCAGCATGGTGGCCATAACGCCCATAGCACAAACACACAACAGCATGAACTCTATCTGCAGTATTGGAGCGCTGGTAACATTGTTCACAGTTATCTATTCAGAGTAATGTCTTGTGGCTCTCCCCTTCAAACCCATAAAATTGGTATATGCTTTATCTAAAACAGAAATCCTCAAAGCGAAAGTGGCTCTCCCGGCACAATGTGAGAGCCGATACTACAATATTCACTGCACTCGGGAAATTCGCCCCATAATGCTTTGCAGGGCATTACTTTTTCAAAACATTTTGTTCATAACTCGGCCTGTGGTGAGCCTATGACAAAACATTCATTACAACATGCTCTTTCTGTCTACATCCTCTCTTGGTCCCCATCCTAGGTTAGTGGGGACCCCAAAATAATAACTTCTCCCACCATTCACTGTCTTTATAAGCATTCTCATGGTTGAAACTTTTGTTTTACAGCTGGCAATTGCTTGTGTTTTAAGGGCCCTGCTTGTAAAATCATTGCTATAGGCCTTCTACCCCTGAAAAAATATAATGCACTACGCCCTTGTGAAAGCTGAATTAATCACTAATAAATTTGCAATTATTAACTATTAAGATTTTACATGAATTAGGATAACAGAGTAAAATTGGGTGTCGTGGAAAATGGGCCCACGGTTATGCCCGCCATGAGACAAACGAAAAGTGATAATGAATATATGTTTCAATGATGTGTACATGTAGAAAATTGTATTACTGGGTCGCATTAACCTATTAGTGCTATGTATTTGCTTAATTTTTATATGCGGTATTGATAAATCATGTAGTTTAGGCCTAGTCAAAAATGCCCATGTTAAGTTGCACAGCACAAATAACGTGTACATGTTCTGTGAAAACCGAGAATTAAATATGGTCTATTGTTCACACAGAGTTGACCAACAATTTGTAAATGTTTTAGACTTTCTCATGAAAACTGCCTGCTAGAATGTCTTACACTAGAAAGAGGCACATTGTAGGTTTGACGCGCAAGAAGATGTTCCCAGGAGTGAACAATGGACGCACTGACTACAGCTAAGTTTGCAACAAAAGAGTTACCTTGCGATGGAAACAGGAGAAGAGGAGCCAATCCTCGAAATGTGAAAGACTTTAGTTATATTTTTGAGTTAAAGAGTAAAGACTATAGGTCCTACTGAGAACGTACGATTTTTGGACCAATGACTGAGTGCAACAATGCTTTATGTGAGTTTAACTAAGCCTGTTTGCTCTTGGGAGAAGGCAGGTCCCTATTCTGATGTCTTGCAGTCTTTTTCCTTAGTCTTTTAGAGAGATTCCACTTGATTCCTTAAAGTCCTATTTGTGTGGAGCATTATAGTTCTAGGTATTTGTTAATTTGTGTTCATATTGATTCTTTTGCTTAATGTCCCTAAATGGTTCAGTTAAGTTAGAGCCCAATCGTGGCTGAGCCATCCCCTTTTCACTGTCCCATTGCTGATGCGAACCAGACGGATATCCCCTGACGAAGGATCCGCAGCTTGCTGACTCATTGAGGAGAGGTATAACGAAATGTTATTCTTTCCATGCGATATTTGTGTTTTCTTTTAGGTACTAACCGCTACTTTTGTTACAGCCGTAGTTGGAATTTTTTCAAATTACTGTCACAAAATCTGTTTTGCATGAAGCCCAAACATGCTATTCTAATTACAAGGTTAATTAGTATGCCCAAATGTTGACAATTATCATTAACAAAGAATTTATTCTGTTCATCTGAGTCTAGATGTATACTATTTGTTTTTCTGTTATTACTGGTATTGATTTGTACTGTAACCCTTGATGCTTTAGTTATAAATGCGTTAGCTAACTTGAGATTTTTTTTTTTAAACGTTTCGGTCAACCTGTGTTTATATACATATGTCATTTGTTTTTTAGACTAATCTACATGATATTAGCGTTGTTACTCTGGGAAATAAACATTTTAACTTTACAAAAGGTGTGGTTATTAATGGCCGAATGGGTCATGGCACATAAAGATTATTGACTCCAAAAGTATTTGATGGTGTTCATTGATTAGGATGTTGTATTATTGGTGACGTTATGCCTTATGGTGGAGTCACTCTAAGCCTAGTCAAAACGTCCGTCAAACCTCGAACGCGTCCCCTTATCAATTAAAATATGAAAGACGAAATAAGAACAGATGTGCCTACACCCTCTTGGCACAAAGAACATGGTTGTACTGCATCATTTTGTGCCATTTTCTTTTTGTGTGGTTATGTCCTCTAGGGGCTAACTATAAAGTTACATGACCATGTTTCTTACAAATGCTATTTTCATTGTGGTATCCTCTAGGGGCTGTTCTAAGAATTAGTCATATCATCATACTAAAACATTTGTGGCATGGAAACTTGTCCCATAATGCTTTGCAGGGCATTACTTTTTTTCAACACATTTTTGCTCTTAACTCAGCCTGTGGTGGTGGTAGGACAATGGGACCACCACCAAAATGTTCACAGTAATGTGCTCTTGCTGTCATCTCTGGGTCCCCAGACTACGTTAATGGGGACCCCAAAATAATACCCCCTCCCACCATTCAGTGTCTTTTAAGCCTTCTCTTGGCTACAACTTTTCTTTTCTAGCTGGGAGAACTTTTGATTTAAAGGCATTGTTTCTAATATCATTGCAGTAGGCATGCTAGCCCTATAAATGCCCTCTAGGGGCTAAGTATATGGTTACACTGCATTATTTACTCCTTTTTCCATGGGGTTGTGCCCTGTAGGGGCTAACAATATGGTTACATGACCATGTATTTCACAAATGATATTTTTGTTATGGTGCTCTCTAGGGGCTATTTTAAGCATTAAAGTTAATGCCAAAAGTTTATGTAATTGTATATGTTTTGATAATCTCCCCTTATTACAATTATGACCATGATTCAGGCCAACTTAACATCCTTATTACAATATGACTGCTTGAGCTTGATATGTTCAGGTGACCCTCCTAGTTAATTCCTCCTCTGTGCCTGTCTTGTGTCTTTTGTGGGGAAATTGTGTTAGCCAGCCAACAACTCTGATAGGAGGGGGGGAAGGGTGGGGTTAAATATGGTATTCTATTGGAATTAGTATGGCAGATTTCAATTAGGATGCTAAATGGCATTTTCATTTTTTGCTACAGATAGGGGAAGAAGGTAAATGGAAATGCTTTAGTTATATGCAGGGCCACTGGAATTACATGGCAGGAAAGGACGAACTTATGAGGCAGGGTTGACCAATTTATGTGGCAAGAAAAGTCCAGTTATGAATTTACAATGCCAATAGCTCTAACTCAAGCAAATGCAAGACCTATTGCATTGTAAATGCTTGTTTGGTGTTTGATGTCCTCCTAGCAGAAACACCTTAACTAAAGCAAGAAAGGGTAAATCCCTGGTCAGAAAATAGGTGAGAGTTCAGTGACATTTAAAAACAGACCGCATCAAGGATGAAAAGGTAGTCTACAGATGGGACGCGAACTGCAAATAAACCCTCTCATCTCCCTTTCTCCTTGGGGAAAGGCTCCAAAAGAAAACAAACGACTGTTAAGATTAAGAAGGTGATAGAAATATAGGGGCTTTGGTTGGCAGTCAGGTTACTCCCTGTCCAAGCAAGGACCCTCACTCTAGTCAGGGTAAGTTACACACAATCCAAATTATCCTGTGCCCACCCTCTGGTAGCTTGGCACTGAGCAGCCAGGCTTAACTTAGAAGGCAATGTGTTAAGTATTTGTGCAATAAATCATACAATAACACAATATAGCACCACAAAAATACACCACACAGGGTTTGGAAAAATATAATATTTATCTGGTTAAATGCAGATCAAAACGATTAAAATGCAATAAGTATATGTTGAGATATCACTGAAAAGTGATACAAAGTGTCTTAAGTCTTTTTAAAACAAAGTCTCTTTCAAGCACAGAGTACCTGGTTCGTGTGAAAAATCTCCGCAAAGGGCTGCAGAGGAGGAGAGGTGTGGAAACAAAGGGGTGTGTATCGATTTCTCGGGCCACACACTGCGATGAATCGTTTAGTTTACTCGCAAGGATGACTGTGTGTCTATTTCCGGCGATCGGCTGTGGATCCTCTTTGGGTTGTGGGGTTTTCAGACACCTCAGAGTCTGTGCGTGGAATCCTTGGCTTCTAGAGTGAAGTCACAAGCGCTGCGTCGTTCCGGTGGGGGTTGCGTGGAAGTTTCTTCCACACGGCAGATGCTGCGTCGATTTCCCCTCTGGAAGTCAGGCTGCATCATCCCAAGTCGGCTGTGTGTCGATCCAGTGGACTGTGCGTCAGAGTTACAGTCGCAACGTAGGCGCTCTGTCAATCTTCTCATTGCGAAGTCGCACTGCGTCGTTCCGGTTCGGCGTGCAGTGAATTTCTCACTGCAGGGCAGGCTGTGACTCGGTTTAAGCAAGCTGTGCATCTAACTTTCACCGCACAAGGAGTCCAGTTGCAAGAGAGAAGTCTTTTTGGTCCTGAGACTTCAGGGAACAGGTGGCAAGCTCTATCCAAGCCCTTGGAGAGCACTTCTTCACCACAGCCAGAGAGCAGCAAGGCAACAAGGCAGCAGTCCTTCACAGAAAGCAGTCAGGTGAGTCCTTTGGGCAGCCAGGCAGTTCTTCTTGGCAGGATGCAGGTTCTGGTTACAAGTTTATTCTCCGGGAAGTGTCTGAGTTGGAAGGGGCAGAGGCCCTGTTTATATACCCAAATGTGCCTTTGAAGTGGGGGAGACTTCAAAGAGTGGCTTAGAAGTGCACAAGTCCCCTTTTAGTTCAATCCTGTCTGCCAGGGTCCCAGTAGGGGGTGTGGCAGTCCTTTGTGTGAGAGCAGGCCCTCCACCCTCCCAGCCCAGGAAGACTCATTCAAAATGCAGATGTATGCAAGTGAGGCTGAGTATCCTGTGTTTGGGGTGTGTCTGAGTGAATGCACAAGGAGCTATCAACTAAACCCAGCCAGACGTGGATTGTATGGCACAGAAAGATTTAAGTGCAGAGAAATGCTCACTTTCTAAAAGTGGCATTTCTAAAATAGTTATATTAGATCCAAATTCACCAGTCATCAGAATTTTATATCACCATTCTGGCCATACTAAATATGACCTTTCTACTCCTTTCATATCGACAGCTACCACTCAAACAATGTATGAGGACAGCCCCAATGTTAGCCTATGAAGGGAGCAGGCCTCACAGCAGTGTAAAAACACATTTGGGAGTTTTACACTACCTGGACATGTAAACTACATAGGTACATGTCCTGCCTTTTGCCAACACAGCACCCTGCCCTATGGGTTACCTAGGGCATACCTTAGGGGTGTCTTATTTGTAGAAAAAGGGGAGTTTCAGGCTTGGCAAGTACTTTTAAATGCCAAGTCGAATTGCCAGTGAAACTGCTTTGCAATGGCAGGCCTGAGACAAGGTTAAGGGGCTACTTAATTGGGTGGCTCAACCAGTGCTGCAGGCCCACTAGTAGCATTTAATCTACAGGTCCTGGGCACATATAGTGCACACTACTAGGGACTTACAAGTAAATTAAATAGTCCAATTGGGTATGATCCAATGTTAGCATGTTTGAAGGGAGAGATCATATGCACTTAAGCACTGGTAAAGTGTGCAGAGTCTAAAAACCAGCAAAAACAGTGTCCAAAAAGTGGAGGGAGGCAGGCAAAAAGTTAGAGGTGACCATCCTAAGGCTGTCAGGTCTAACAGAAGGGAAATGACATGCAAGCTTAACTAAATTGGATCCCAGGTTTAAACTTTCTCAGTTTCATAAACAAAATGGGTATGGTATTTCAATTAGAGACAGAAGGTATTTTGGAAACCCTAAATATAGGGTATTCCCATATTCCTAACAAGAGCTAACGAAGTGTGGAGCAGCTGACAACTAACTAGTGGGACTTGGGCAATGTTTAATCTTTCCACAGTAGTTTAAGATAATTAAAACTAGCGAAAGAGACTGCTGCCATCTGCATAAACCAGTGCCTTACATTTACTATTAAACTGGTTTAAATCCCCCAGTTTTTTAATTTTACAACTTTCCCTTGTTTAGGCCAAAAGTCAAATCATAGTCACATCCTCACTCTTAACTGACTTAAATTTGAACCAGTGCCTTCCCATTGGGTTCATAGTTCAAATTTACATGCTCATATTCCAGAACTTTCTGCAAATGGAGGAGAAACTTGAGCTCTCTCCTATCATTCACCAATGAGGCTTGATCAACCTTAATATCATGCACTGTTAGAGGTGCCAGAAAGTGAACATTTAACACTGATGTAGTAAATATGATTGCAGCTTGGACTCAAGTAAAAATGAATAGTGATGTACCAAATAATCCTCTGACTCCTATTTCTTACTTTAGTTAGTTTTGTCTGAATACTCATCCAGGCCTAGATGACATTTCTGTTACTTCACTGAGTGGCTATTCCAAAATGATATAAAAAGTATGGGAGTGATTGAGTAAAACTGTGAACCAGATTCTTTATCAGTGTACAGATAACCAGATGAGGGAGAAAACCAGTAGAAGCCAAGCCCATCTAGGACCATTTATTTCTGCAGCCCTACCCTGTGATTACATATGACTCAAAATGTTGCTTTGAATACGGGGCTGTCTATACAAACACAGAAAGGTGAAGGTCTAGGGGAGGTGGTAGACCTACTACAACATATTAGTACCCTAGGGTCAGATGGGGAAGCTAATTATCTTTGTTGGTGCTGCTTACTTACAACTGCCTAAGCAGCTGTAAGTAAGCAGCAGTAAGATGTACTGTTACTTCCTGTTCTGCTTTGTGTAGCAAAAATCAACATTATTTGTTATTAAAAAAAAAATGTTGCTTTGGTGATGACTCGTGGCCTTTTTCACTTCGTTGGACAAACCCGAATACCCTGGCGAATCTGACTGATACAATATGCATTCAAAAACAATCTCCCAGATTAATCATTAACAATCCAGTAACAAATCAATTTAAATACCACAAATGTATGAAACAATCAATGCCTAGATAAACACATCTTATACTTGATTCTATTTATGTTGGAAAAAAAGTTCTGTGTAAACAAAATACAAGCTTGGTGTGTACTCCGGAGTATTACAAGAAAACAAAGATGAGAATCATTCCAGCTATGATTGACAAGCTTTACTTGAAATTGGTCAATAGCAGTTCACACAGATGGCTTGGCTTCTGGTGCCACTAGATAGAGGATGTTTAGAAGACTGGCAAGGCAAAGAAGTGTATATTAGGGTTCAAGCCACATAGATAAAAAAAGCATGTATGTGCTTCCGTTTGAAATCACAGTGCACAGTATAGCTCCAACGATCCATAGAACTTGTTAGAACAATAATTGGAGCTTTCCAGAGACATGCAGAGGACCCACCTTGTTTAGTTTTGTCATGGACTTCAAGCTGAAAACATTATCCCTGCAGGAGATATTTGGCTTTGCTAATGTTTTTTTTTTTTTTTTTTTTTTAAATGCTGCACATCAGCACGGGCTGCTGTACACCTGGTTTAAAGTAAACACGTTAAAAAGCACTATGTTGAGGTCAGTCCTGGTTGAACTATAGCACTTTGTTTTTATTTGTATCTAATAGCAACTTCTAGTTGCAGATTCCTTACCTTAGAAGTTTCCCCCAGGCGTCAGTCTGGATTTGGGTTGTAGTTGTGCTCCAAGCACCACAAACACACCAGGTGCAGCTCTGTCCCCAACATCATGCAGTGAAAGGAGTCACAGGGCTTGCAACCGGTCTTTTTTTTTTTTGACAACATCTCGATACACCAGAAGTCAAAAAACTCTGACAAAAAATCGAAAGGCCAGTAAAAAAGTGACTGTAAAGGTTGCTCTCTCTGGATCTGCATGTAGGCTGCTGCGGAATGTAAAGAACTGACATCAGCACACTGGGGTGGTGCCTATATATGACCTGCAACGTCCTATCCAGCGACCACAATGCAAATGATGGTCGATCAGTGCCATCTAACGGCACGCAAGGGTACTGCTCAAAGAAAAATCTCCGGGTCCAGACCGACACCTGGGGGAAATTCTAAGTTAAGGAATGTGCGACTAGAATATGTCTCTACCAGTTAATTTGTTACCGAAGATTAGTAACTTGTGCTTTAGCCATGCTGCACAACAGCCTGCGCTGCTCTACTACATGTCATACAATTGAGACCACCAATAGGTTTTTTTAATGGGTGAAACCTAGTGGCCTTGGTAGCGCTTGGTTTATTTCCCTTTCATTTTTTTTACAACAATATCTCATTATATAAATTTCCAATATAAACCAGACCAGAAGTCCAATCTACCTGACAAACCGTAAATGAGCAAAAGTGCCATTATATTGAAACAAACCTCCTAGTACTCATCAGGCTACAACATATCACAATGGCCTAACACCATTTCTGTGCAATGCCCACCCCCTCTTAAACCCCACATTCTGGGGCACATCAGTGTTTTGGAAAGGTTATTCCCCCATATGGAGAGAGGACTGTAAAGGCAGCCAAGGAGAACATACCTTATTTATAAGTGACCTTCCTCCAGCTAAAGCCTCCCTCACCCTTCACATTAACCATTATACATTCGCTCAACAAAGTTCTACCTTTGCTTTGCACCTTCCCTATTCACCCCCATATTGTTGAATCGCATATCTTGTACAGAACCCCAGTACATTGTAGATAAATTCTCTGATGTATAGATTCCTTCATACGTCTTTCCAATTATATTGTGTATTCAGTATTTGGCTGTAATGTACTTAATTAAAATGACTATTGTTAATCTACTCAATGCTATGTTAGGAAGGAGCTGAGGGCCCTATAATCTATTTTAGCAATGTAATAACGGGTCCTGTGTCTACCCTTTTGTGGAACGACTCCACTGACTGCTGTGCCTGGTAAGTCCAGCTGTTAGGAATTCCTTCTGCTTGGCTGCGTCCCACTACTTTTATGTCACGCTTGGCAAAAGCACTGCCTGCAAAATCTATTGTTGCCATTTCTTCAACATATAAATAGAAAGCAAAATGACACACCAAAGATGCAAGACTAGAGGTGATCCTAAGATGCACTTCCACTGGGATGCATGTGGACAATTTTACATCTGAAATGTACACTCAGTCATTGTAGTATTTATCATATTAAAATCTTTATCTCATGTATGCATTCTATACACAATTCACTCCTTTTTAGTTAGCTTTGCCAGGGAAAAGCTAACAGCCCTTTAATGTGATAGTGCATTTGTGCATACAATGTGTGCAAAGTGCTTTTGGGCATTCCTGTGTTTATGTGAGTTAACACTGTCAATGCTTGTTTCATTTTCTTTTTGGGGCATATTTGTGCTGTGAACTGAGACATGCTGAAGAGGCCTCCAACCTGAGTGCTGTGTTTATATCAAGGTGCCCTTTCTCTAAGCCCCTGCTACGGTGTTTTCTGTGACATTAGGCACTTCATCTAACTATTGGGAGCTGCTGCTCTGCAATAGAGGAGGAGCATTGCCTCCCTGGCCTATCGCCAGTAGATGAAAATAAAACAGTAGCTTACAATTGTTTTATTTGTCCTCTGCTGGCTCAGCTAGCAGTGCAGGGAGGAGCAGGGCTGGGTCCTGGGAGGCTGGAGGGGGGAGGATGAGAGAATGCACCTAAGTGTGCATGTGTGTTTGGCTGGCTGTCTCAGACTGGCCAAACACACAGCTGCTCTTAGGTTTCTCTAGCCGGCTGTGTTGAACAGCCAGGCTGGAGAAATTGCACAGACCCCAAGGCTGTCTCTGAGTGGCAGTCCAAGCCACTCAGACCAATCCTGGTACAGCTATCATGCTAGAATTAGCACTAAAGCAGCACCAGCTTGTGCTGGGACACCACAAGAAGAGCAATGAGTGAGGTGGCAGGAGTTGGTGGTGGGGGGAGGGGAGCAAGTGTTATTGACCTCCCCCCCCACCCACTGTTTCCTGTTCACGTTGCCCCCCCATCCCTTCCGCCCCCCCCATCCCTTCCACCCCCCCTTGACTTTTGTAGCAACCACTGCTGCAAAATATCCCTAATGTTAATAAGTGCTAGTGCTAGAATAATGCAGACTATTTACCAGAGTATAGCACAATCCAACAAGCAGAGCACACACACTCTTCCTGTGGCCTCCTATTGCTATAGAAATTGAATGTGACTATTTATTCCTAGAATTAGCTTGGTGGCAACTATTGTTATCTATCTCTGAATATATGTAGTTTTGGCTGACATTCATAAATTGTGTTATTGTCTCACTGGGTAAATTCATGTAGTGATATTCTTTCCTGGGATTGGGAGTGGGCCCATCCAGTCATGTGCATAGGTCTGGTTGAGAATGTACCACCGGGGCCTCAACTGGGTTGTTTACAATAGGCAGGAGAGGGACGGGAGGGGATGGCCTGGAATACTTGCATTGCCATTTGCCAGAGAATGCCTATACTGTCACACAGCTCTTTACAACCACAGGACCAACCCAGAGTTTCAGGTTCCCCTGTCCTGCGGAGATCCTTCTACTGTGATACCAGGAGATTCTGGAATACATTTGAAGTGGTCCGGGATGAACGTAACAGAGGTAGAGAACAATGATTGCCTTTTCTGTGAGACAACTCTCATTCGTATTGGATTTTACCTACAAGGTGCTATGAGAGGTGTGTGTTGCTGCATGTCACTCCCCCTGAATCGGAAACGTGGTGCATGGTTTGAAGAGTAGGAGTGGAAAATGTTGGGAAACTTAAGAATATGGGCTGTGCAAATCTCAAACTAGTTATTCCCTGAACAACCCATACTTGGTCTACAGAAATGTTTAAACTTAACGAAACAAGCCTGCATAAAGACTCCCTTCCTTTCTGCGCTGGGAAAGATTCCAGCTGCCTGAAGGAGGAGCATAGAAGAGCTGTTCCTTTCTCTGCAGCGAGATTCCCTTGAGTATCTGTTGGTCATAATTCTCTCTAAGAGCAATGCTGGCTCTGTCATACGTCACTGGTCTGTGTGGCCCTAGACTTTGGGGGTCATTCTGACCCTGGCGGTTAAATCCGCCAGGGCCAACGACCGCGGGAGCACCGCCAACAGGCTGGCGGTGCTCCCTTGGGCATTCTGACCGCGGCGGTACAGCCGCGGTCAGAAACGGAAAACCAGCGGTGTACCGCCGGTTCTCTGCTGCCCTGGGAATCCCCCATGGCGGCGCAGCTTGCTGCGCCGCCATGGGGATTCCGAGCCCCATACCGCCATCCTGTTCCCGGCGGTTTTGGCCGCCAGGAAGAGAATGGCGGTATGGGGTGTCGTGGGGCCCCTGGGGGCCCCTGCAGTGCCCATGCCAGTGGCATGGGCAATGCAGGGGCCCCCGTAACAGGGCCCCGCAAAGATTTTCAGTGTCTGCCATGCAGACACTGAAAATCGCGACGGGTGCAACTGCACCCGTCGCACCCCTTCCACTCCGCCGGTTCCATTCGGAGCCGGCATCCTCATGGAAGGGTGTTTCCCACTGGGCTGGCGGGCGGCCTTCTGGCGGTTGCCCGCCAGCCCAGCGGGAAACCCAGAATACCCGCGGCGGTCTTTTGACCGCACAGCGGTATTCTGGCGGGCCCCGCCAGGCCGGCGGCTACTGCCGCCGGCCAGGGTCGGAATGAGGCCCTTTGTGTTCTCCACTGGCCTCGTGGTGGTACAATAGGAGAAAGAGTGGGGTGGAATCTTACTCTCTCAGCAATGTGGCTCATAAGTTGACCTGGACTCTTAGGAATCCCCCTTGTTGAAAAAACAACTGTGCAGTGTAGAACAGGGTGAACAAATTCATCTTTTTGTCCTCTCAAACAGAGCACCTCCAATTGGCCTAACCAGAAAGCTGACACATATTTCGAATACATTTACGTTTCTAGGTGGCAATCGATGTGCTCATTGCCTGCAAATACACCATTGTCCACGCCTTTTCTTTGTGAGTGTGAATTGTACTTTTATTTATCTAAACTTAACAAGGCAACAGTGCTGGGCTCGAACTTCTAAGCGCACATCCTGCAATTCTTTTCTCTGGAAAACTCCGTAAACGGTGGTCGCTAACACTTTAAGTGAATTATTAATTTATATTCACCAAAATTCTGGCTAGCAACAACTTTTTTTCCAGTTTCACTTTTTTAAATCTGGTGATTCTGTAGGAGCAGGGCCAAGACTAAGCATGGGAAGTGTGGGCAGCTGCGTAGGGCCCCACTCCCACTCAAAACCAAGGACCCACCACCATTGCTTTAAAAAAATATTCGTGTCATGAAGCCCTGGGAGCAGTGTGGTGCAGCGCTGAGAGGCCCAAGGTTGGGGGCACCCTGCCATGGGTCTCGCAGCAATGGCTGAAAGGGCTTTAGAAATCTAATTGCTGCTTCTGCATGGTAACGGCTATAAATAGGTACTTCTGTTGTTATTGTGAAAAGTGAGGCTGCCCCTGCATGAAAGAATATCTGGGTGACCTGCAGGGCGCACAACAAAATAAAGAATCATGTCCCATCACCAATGATCATTACTCACATAGGATGGAGGAAGGCAAGGGTAACTTTAGGGGTGGGGGAGGGACCAGCAGAATCAGTAAGTCTGGGAGCGAGATGAGGTGATAGGGGTAGCATGTAAAGGTGGGTGATCCAGCAAATTAACCGGATGAGCCTGTAGAGCTCATAAAAATTCAAAAAGCTTATTTCGTTAACACACAAAAGCATTTTCATCTAGTACACTAGCTTATATGACTGCATTGAGATGTATTTTACAAAAGTGAGAGTTTTTAAACATGAACTGGGAAACATTCTGCCCCTGTCCTGTGATAATGGTATTAGTGAAGTAAGAGTAGGGCCACTGGAATTATGTCAGGAAAGGATCGAATTATTTAGCGGGGTTAAATAACTTATTGAGAAGAAAAGCAAGTTATGTGGCATCATACAGTACATTTTATGATAGTATTGCCTGATTATTTTGTCATTTTTCTCATGTTATTACTATGTGGGCAACAGTTTAATCTCATTAGTACCATTATGACACCCAAAAACATAAATAAGCAACCGAAAGATGACCAGTCAACTCTTGCGAAGGGCTTTCTACTGCGCATCAATGTGCTGCTGCCTTTTTAATATCTTTCAATACGTTTGAGGTAAAAACGAAACTAAATTTTTGTTTCAAGCTGCAGGTTATGCAGCAGATGGGTTACCTGGCAAATGCAGCCAGTCCATAATTATGCAGAAAACAGTGATTACAAAATCGCAGAGAGAGAGGGTTAATGTGTACCATATGTACGGGCTGGATTCTTATCGACCAGGGAGCAAAATTCCAGTCTATTACATCAAACGCAAGTGATGTCTGTACAATGCACACCCTGAATAGACATGTTTGAAAGTGCTATCATACATGATAATGAACAAAATCGAGGTTGGTGAAATAAAGCATTTGCCTAGGATCACACAATTTAGGCAAGTCAGGTTTGATCCTAGAATTCAGCCACTAGATAGATATCTCTTCATGACATTAAAGTTTAATGCCTTAAGGCGCCAGGCCTGGTCAGTCTTACCATGGCAGTGTACAAAGAATTTGCTCAGACTGCATCACCCTACATGCTGTCAATGCTCAAGGAATATTTAGAGAAGGGCCTTTTGCTCCAATCTTTCTGAGAGGTGGCCATAGTGATGATCCTTAAGCCAGACAAAACAGTGCACCATTGTGATTTCTACCAACCGCTGTCTATAATAAATGTGGACAATAAGAGCTTTGTTAAAATGTTAGCCAACCGCATCCTCCCCCTGCTACCTAAGATTGTCTGCCAGACCAATCCGGGTTTATCATGGGTTTCTCCACTTCCCACAATCTGCATACCATTTTCACGGTCATGCCCCACTTAGACCCCAAGTTCCTGGCACTTGCTGGCTTACTTGAAGCCACTAAGGCCTTCAACACCCTTGAGTGGCAGTACCTTTTTTTCTGGTTAGCACAGATGGGCCTGAGCTCCTGATTTATCTGCCAAATCCAGCTCCTATATAGTCTACCCGCCACCTGTGTGTGGCTCAGTGGTATACTGTTGGACTACATGCCAAATCATGATTTCATGCTATTTGCCAACAAGATTCTTGCTAGGTTTTACCTGCCAAAAACTTGTTGGCAAAAACATGGGATGCACAATTTTCACAAGGGCAGATAGAACATGTGCGCTTAAATGTGGGCACATGTCATCTAAGTCACTTGATTTTAGTATGTCAGTGTATGTGTATTTAAGTTTGTCTGTTATAGATGTCATAAAGTGGAAAATATATACCATGTTTCTCATAATTGCTTTGTTGTATGAAAAGTAGTCATGCGTATCTATGTAATAGCCATGTTTTATATAAATGTTTAGATTGTTTTAAGTGTTTGTTTTTCATAACAGTAAACAGTGATGTTATACTATTGTTTTCCAAAGGTGATCAGGGATATCATCCCAGTCCATGGCTAATGACTCCATTTCCTCATCCAAGATATTATGCAGAGGAAGCATATAACAAGCGCACTGTAGAACGAGAGGAATAATTGATCATTGCCTTGGTACGCTGAAGTCAAGATTATGATGTCTCCATCTTTCTGGTGGATGTTTTTTGTATAGGCCAACAACAGTGTGCAATATGATTGAACTATGTTGCATCTTTCATAACATTGCAATTAATTGATATTTTGGAAGAAACATATATGGCTGACAATCTATCCACCAGGACAAATATGGATGTTGGTCCAAATGTAGAAATAGATTCACATGAATGAAAGTATGGTTACATATGTTAATCATATCACCATACCTTATGTAACATTTAAACACTACATTACAAAATATAATTTTGCCATTGTACACACTAAACAACAAAAATACTCTCGGCACATAGTCCAACAATGTAAATACAATTAGAATCACACAACCACCATAGCCCATACACAAACCACCCTTTATCCATTTCAAATGTGTTTCTGTTCTTAAATATGGCGCTGAAATCCTTGAAATATATATTCTCCAACATTAAATGAAAGGAAGTGTATTTATTGTACAAATGGACCATAAGTGTAAACAAAGTGTGTGTTACACTATAGTATTGGGTGGTATTCCTCTAGATTCTCACGCAGCACAGCAGCCAACAATGCTGTGCTGCGTGAGGAGAGGGCCATTTTACAGTGTTAGGGCACTCTCCTATCATCTCCCTATCGCCAGAGTACAATCAGGCAGCCATGTGCCAGACACACCTTTGCACTGTAGTGCACGCGTGTCTGCTAGATGCTAGCATAAGTTTAGTACTGGAAGGATACCCTTTCAGGGCCATACTATGCAATGAATAACTTTTAATAATTTCCAAGTTTGTAAGTGTGCTGTACATTGCAGCAAAGTGGGGAAATAAAGGAGAAATAAAAGCATTTCTCCTTGATAGATCCTGTTTGAAATTGGTGTTATTTATTTACTCTAAAACCTGTCAACCTTTTTATTTTTTATTTCTTTTATTTATTTTTAAAGTAAAAAATGTAAAAAAATTAGCACTTGTATAGCGCACTACTCACCCGTTAGGGTCTCAAGGCGCTGTACTCATACCGCTATGGAACCCCTCCTGGCTTTTCCCTGTGAGGCGCCCACTCCTGAGCACCCCCAGGGTGAAGCCAGGCATCCAAGCGCTGTTGGGGCCGTTGTGGAGATTAAGCAAGCTATTGCCCAGAGTTGCATAGTGGGACCCATGAATTAGATTAGGCACCGAGGCGAGAATTATCTGGTCAAGGGGAATTGAGCCCAAGACCTGCCGAAGCGGGACTTGAACCCTGGTCTTGAGCCAGACCTCTGCTTCAGGGTCTGCCGCTCTAACCATTGAGCCACACTTCTCCACGTAGATTGGGCTTGTGTCCAAAGCCATAGATGTTTGCATGGAAGAGCCATTGATCCACTCATTTAATACCTCCTTAGGGCTAAATAATGCAAAGCAGTGCTATTTGCTGCTTTGCGTTTCGTCCAAGTTATTTTTCTGAGCAAAGCATGTTTAGCGCTGGAAAGTATGTTCTAAACTTATTGTGTAAATGTATTTTGCTACTCACTTCAGAAATGATTGTGTCTTGATGCACGATTTTGGATATTAAAGCTCAATTCAGGCTGTGTAGCAAGCTACCAGACAGTGAATCACAGGTTAATTTGGAAACATTCATGGTTTACCCTGCCAAACATTGTGGAAAATATTTTGGTTATCATTACATTACTGAAATATAGTAATGAAGATGCTTAGTAGACGTTTTCAGTAGGTATATGCGTTGAAAAGGTAAAAATTTAATTATATATATAAATAATTTGTGAAATGTTATTGATGTAAAATCAATACATTCTCACCACCTTGGAATAGAGGTGAATTGACCAGATGGTAAATACATAATAACTTGAGAATGTAAGTGTTGTTTATGTAGATGTATGTGTTCTTTCACTGATGGTATCCATTAAGTCTGGTTCACATATCTTGGCCTTGGTATGTAATTATACATACATATAACAAAACATTATCAGTGTTATTTACATATTAGAATAGGGGTTAAGTCATATCAATATCATAAGTGTAAGAAATCAAGGTAAGACTTGTTTAAAAAAATACATGTAAAATGTGTACATAAACCTGTATGTGTATCTTCCAAAAAGTATCTGTCATTCTGGCAGGATGACCGGATCACATAAACCCCAGTGAATTTGTTGAAGTTGGAGATGAAGGTGAGTAATAAACAGAAGTCTATCACGTACTTAAATTATATACCAAATCTAAGATTATGTTATGTCATGCAGATTTGTAGAGCGAAGTATCACCCTGGAGGGTATCCTTGCCCAGAGCAGGTGTGAGCCTTGCCAAATCTGAGGCCTCGTGGGTCTACTTGAAAGCTGCTTGTGGAACTCAAGAAATGAAGAGGAGACTTGTGTAGTTTCAGGTTGCTCCACACCTTGGGAGTGATGTAGAAGACTCAACACGAATGCATGGGATGTGTGCAAGTAGGATTCTGGATGAACTGGGATGTCTGGAAGGTTTGTGGAAGCAGATGCTGGGCCTGAGTTATGTAGTGCCTTCAAAGTGTGGCTGAGGATTTTGAACAGTGAGTGTTTGTGTATTGGAAGCCATTGCAGCTCCTCCAGGTCTGGTGTTATGTGAGTTTGGTGAAGGAGGTTGAGAGTGAATCTGGCTGCAGGTTTCTGAATGGTCTGCAGCCTTCTGGTGAGTGACGTGTTGAACCCCACATTGAGGGGGATTCCTTAGTCCACCTTGCATGTGTTGACGGCATGGATGATGGTTTACCGGGTGCTGATTGTGAGCCATTTGAAGATCTTGCTCAGCATCTTCAGGGTCCGAAAACATCCATCATGTACAGGGTTGCTTTGGCTGGTCATGCATAGTTTGCTGTTGTTCATGAGCCCGGGGTTCTTGATGTGGGTGGTGGGAGTGTGTGTCGATCCTAACTCTGTTGGCCTTGAGGTAGAGTTCTACGGTAAAGCTCTCCTCCACAAGATAACAATGTTGGTCTTGTCTGTGTTTAGCTTGAGACAGTTGAACTTCATGCAGTGGGCAATTTCAGTCATGCAGGCATTGTACTTGATCTGGGTATTAGGCATCTTGTCTGTGATGGAGATAACATATTTTGACTCACTGGTGTAGGAGAGGACGTTGATGTTGGGAGAGCAGATGATACAGGCAAGAAGGGTCATCTATGTACTGAAGAGGGCTCAGGGAGGATCCTTGTCAAACTCCTCAGATAAGGTTGCGGGCATCCAAGGTGTAGGTTGGCAATCTAACTGATTGGGTCATTTCACTTAAAGCAGAGTATCCATTCGAGTGCAATTCCAATTGCAATGCTGTGTATGCGTTTGATGAGGACAGGGTGCTAGACCGGGTCAAATTCTGCAGAGTTCCTGGACGATGAGGACTGCTGTGCCTCCTCTGTCCAAGGTCACGCAGGTATTCATGGCAGCTTCTGTGCTGTTTGAGTCTGGAGCCTGATTGAGTGTTGGTGAGACGGAGGTGGTTGTTGATGTATTTGAGGAGGTTTCTGTTGATTATTTTCTATGAGACCTTGGCCAGGAATAGTGAAAGGGAGATTGATCAGTAGTTTGTGAGTTTTGGAGGATGTGTGGAGGGTTCCTTCAGCAGTGGTAGGCCAGATGTGTGTTTTCAAGCATCTGAGAAGGTTGACAACTGGGACATAACAAAACCTAATGCCCCACCCCCCACTTTGGACCACTGACACAAAATTAGTAGCTCTATAAAAGAAATTAAATGTTTTGAAGGGGGACTATGGAGAGATGAAGGCCACCATTTGAAGATGGTAGTCAGAGAATGCGTTTAGAAAGAGGATGTGATTTTGATTTGTGGCTATACAAAGGGCATCATGAACCCCACACTTAAGTTGCTTAAGATCTGGGTAGGGGTGTGCTGCTGGGGATGGAGCATTGACGGACAATCAATGGATACATGGATGGCAGAAATGAATTGATTGATTGCTGGAGAGAAGAAAGGAAGGATGTACAGAGAGAAGAATGGTGTTGATGGGTAAACGAAGCGAAGAATGGGTGGATGGAGTGAAGGATGTAGTGTACAGAATGATAGAAGACCAAAGTCAGGGGAGCAGCCGAACAAGCGCCCGGCATGTTTGTCTCACTCCCTGCCATTCAAAGAGCCTTTAGCTTCTGCCTTGTTCATTCTAAAACCTAAGTGCTTGATGTTACCATTCAATGATTTCATCCATTGCCCCCAGTTCCCATTTGTCGCTGCCTTCAGTCTTACAATTCCCATAGTGCCCTATCTGCAGCCTATGAGTGAGCGTCTACTCCAGCATCTGGTTTCATCATTTGTGATTTTGGCCCTATACTCTCCCTAAAATGTCACTGTTCCATCTATTCATTGAGAAATAGTGAACATCCTTCCATGAGGAAGACATTTAGATGATTTTTTTCCCTCTTGTGGGCCTTTGTCACCATTTTAGGTCTCTTTAACAGAATAGTGTGTTTAGTTTTCACTAGGGGAGATGTTTTCCAGTGATTACACTGTTAGTGGTGGCACCAAATGACAACACTTATAAACCCTTATTCCCTTACCTTATCAAATTGGGTAAAATATGTTATCTTCATGTGACTTATGTGCAAAGATTGTGTTTGAAAATAGGTTTAGCCCAAATATGAAATGGTATATATGGAAATAAAAACTGAAGTAGACTGTATTAAGAGGGTCACAGTCGCAGAGGGAGTGATCTTGAGGGACAGTGACCTTTAGAGGTCTGAAACAAACACAATTTGGGGGCGTGTGCAAAAACAATTGAACTCTGAAAATTGTGCTAAATACCTTTGCTCCTTTCAAAGTAATAAAATTCAAAGTCACAATAAGGCTACTAAGAAGTTAACTCTTTTGGATGGGGAAATGGTGGGGACAGAACAAACAGCCCCACCTGGGGAGTTCACACAAGCCAAATCAGATCCCTCTACTTGGGAAAATGGGCCTGTCATTCACGGCCTGCTCTTTGAAGTGTCACTTGGAAACACAGCTGCCAGGACACCTCCGTGTTGAAAATTCAATTAATTCAGGGGGCCTTAACACCCCCTTTGTGTTCTGGAGAGGTCCCAGGACAGGAGACCTTTTGAAGAATGTTTGGCAGCCCTCTACATGCGGACTGCCCCCTTAGCATAGGTTCAGGGCCTATTTATTGGGATAGTAGTCATCCTGTGGCATTCAGTAACTGTCCAGAGAAGACCATGGATGTGGAGTGTCAGTTGCTGATAATGCTTAAGGTGTACCTAGGAAGAGTGCTGTTCTGCCTTAGCCCTCTGTAAGTACTTATCAAGATACATACTTTTCTTCATCTGCCTGTGTATGGTGCATGCTGGGCCTGGGTGAAGCTGGTCCAGATGGGGTGCCTTTGGAAGACCAAAAGGGTTGGAGTAGGAAACCGTGGGACTGTAGTAGGAATATGCCAATGCTTTTTCAGAGTAGATAATGTACTGGTGATGGGATAGACCCAATGTACTGCATTATTTTTAATCAGATTGTATTGACACTTCTGAGTAAGCCGGCAGAGTAAAGAGCAATACAACCTTTATCTTAATTTTAGCAATAATCTAAATTATATTTGCTGATGTACTTCTAATGAAGATAATATTGTTCACTTTGTAGAGCACACACTCAAAGTGAATTATTTCTTGATGATAAAATATTTTCGTACTCTCCACAACCTCAAATGGAAGACTGGGGGTTGAGTGATTAAAACTAGAGGTACAGAGTTGGCATACCCTTAGTGGAATTGTGCAGGTTTTATGTTTATTCCACTGAACGAAAGTGCGAACGTTTTATTCTGTAAGACTTCAGCAAAACGTTTCCTGCCAAAAAACTGTTTGCTGCACAATTCTGCAGCACACATGTGGATTTCACAATTCGAGCAAAGTTTGTGAAAATCAGTTCAATGACTGTTTCCCTTCGTTTTGTGAAAAGAAAATAGTGTATGCACAGCAAACTGATAATTTTCTCGATTTCTCTTTGACAGAAATGAATTTGCTGGCCATCACCTCGCTATAACCCTTTATGCTATCTCAGTACATACAACATAATCGCCTGGGACTCAGGAACAGTGATAGTAACTCAATAGCAGTTATTCCTCATAGAACATTTTCACAGCACTGTATGGACCCACTGAGCTTCCCATCTGTGGCCTTTAAGGTAGCTGGCGGAGTTATATTACCAGCTTGTCAGAGAAGGAGGATTACTTTTAGAAATAGCAGACGGTGAGTACAGCAAATTATGGGAGACCCCGATTTACAGTATTTGTTTTATGATTACATATTTTGCTGATTAAAAAAATTGTAGATCAAGCCTTTTCGAGTATGTGGGAGAGGGCTGGACTGTAATGCAAACTTTAATCTCTTGATATGAATAGACCTATGTCAGCATAGTTACATTAGTCTACAACTAAAACATTTGGAATAAATGTAGTCATACAAACATACATTCATAAGCACATATGTATACACATAAATAGGCACCTACGTATCTACATACCTACTACATAAACACATACACGTATGTACATACATACACACATGCATGCTCGCATACATATAAAGAGTTCTAACCACAGAGAGGAGAGGAAGTGAGAAGCAGACAGGAGAAGCGCGAAAGAGGGGGGAGCCAGAGTACCAGGATGGCTAGAAGGAGAGGAAAAGAGTGGAGAGAGGGGGGAAAAAACGAGAGAGAGAGGTGAGAGAGAGAGCAAGAGACTTGGAGAGCAACAGGGACAGAGAAGACAGCAAAAAAGAGGGAAATGGTGAGAGATGGAGAAATAATTGACGCAGAGCCACACTGACTATTTGCCTGGACTTCAAGACTGAACGCATGAACAGATGAGGAAGTGATTTCTTCTCAGCACAGTCAGCAAAGCCCAGTGCCTATGCTTCTTAGAGGCCCGTTGGTTTGGAATAGGAGCATGCTGTGCAGCCATGGCCTGTCCTTTGGGGCTGAGGGTCCACCCCCCCCACCTTTTGCCACTCAAGAAGAATGTCTGTCAGGCTGAGACACTCTTCGTTTTCAGGTAAGGCAGCCAGGAGCTAGACATGCGCTATTTGCGCAGGCTCCCGGCTGCCTGCGCTGGTGTGAATAAATAAGTAAAAGAGAACAGGAAAACTAGACTGAGAAGACGGGCATAAACAGACCGGGTTCGGGCACACGTCTCAAATGTATTACGTTACTTTGATGAAAACAGAGCCAGGACTGATTGGTGATCCATGCTTGCAAATCAACACCTGCTTTTCAGTCCACTTATCATATGTGCACCATGAGCAGCAAGCAGAGCAGCAGAGGGGTCAGTTACTGAGTTGCAGCAGTAGTCCAGTTGGGAAACACAGGGCAGTGTGGAGTGCGTACCTAAAATCACCAAGTTATGGGCAAGCCAAGGAGAGAGGCTCAGCCCCACACGTGCAGTACCACTGTGCATGATGACACAGCACGCCCTGTCGCTGAACCCAGAGCAGACAGCCAGGTGCAGAACATTGTTTCTGTCTCAGAAAATGGGTGGAGGGCAGTCGGACATAGGAGCAGCAGCACTGTGACTTTTAGGTGGCATGCAAGAAGACTCCACAGGCCAGGGGTCCGCTCCATTTGTACTTGTTAGTGCTCTGTTACTGATATGATTTGTGTTTCCAAACTGGAGAAACAATCACTTATTAAAATCCTGACTACAATCATATTTTCATGTATCTTATAACTTGTATATACTTATGTTTAGTGCAGTCCAATACTACTTATTGGAATGTGATTTCTTAATGGGCGTAGTTAGTTGATGAGGGGGATGATTAACTACTCTCTCTAGCCTTGTTATTCAAACTCTCAACATTTTTAAACAGTTAACAAACACCTTGGAATTATGCAAAACTAGCTGACTATATTCAGTTTCACTATGGCTTCAGTGCTCATTTGATGTCATATGTACTGGACAAACCTTGTAATGGGTGGTAAACGTATATGGTATGACCCTGTGCTTACCATGGCTCTCCATGGTGCTTGAAACATATGAAGATATGTTACATATTTGTTATTATTGAAAGTTGGCTTAGCAAAATCTTCTTCAAAGTTGAGAACCTAACTACCTCATGTGAAGTCGGGCCAAAAAATATGCAAGTTCTTACTTTGCATCTCTAATCAGGACAAATGCCATATTGCGCTCTGCCTATTTCTTCAAATTCAAATCTTTATAAACTGGACGTCCTTTATGACAACAGCTAAGTCCTCCCTGATCCTGTATGTGATTGCTGCTATTAATCAGGTCTAGGGTTCCCTACAGCTATTTTAGGTACAATATCATTCTCTGTAATTTAATTTGGCAAAGATTTTTAATTTAGACCAATGTTTAAAAAATATATTATTTGGACTGAGTGCAGTGAGCATTTTTTATTGGATTCTAATTCCATTAACATATTGTTGACAATAGTCCACAACTGTCAAAACTAAAGTTCCAGCAGATTTTATGTCACCATTCTCAAGGTCCATTTCATATTTAGTAAATTAGAATTATAGATAATTGGAGATATCCGGTACATAGTTTAGTGACAAGTAGATGCAGGTGGTGTTCCTAAAGGAACACTTGAGTGCATTCTGAACAATCTCCCTGCTAGTTATTAACATCCTATGTGACAGCTTGGGCCATAGCCATATATGTAGTGATGTACAATATATTTCACTAGTGTTCTTCCAGATTCTACATTCAGAAACCACATCCCAGTCTTGTGCTCTTCTACAATTACAAGTCTGAAGACCACGTACATAGATAAAATATCTAATTTCATTTTGTGTTACAGTCCATTTCTCGTCATAACCAAGGATGTACTACATTTTAATGGAGAGCAGCAGGAACAAATGCTGCACTGCATGAGGAGGAGAGAGCAGGAGAGGGCCATATTTACAGAAATATGGCACTCTCCTCCCCTCTCCCTAGTGCTGGTGCAGACATTTTCTGCTGTGCCCTATGCTCACAACTTTGCCCCCTAGTGAATGAGTGTCTGTCTAGTAGAGGTTTTACACAGGAAGGATACCCTTCCAGTACAAAATACTATAATGAGACTAACTTTCAAACTGTTCCCACTTTGCATGTGTGCTGCAGTGTACAGCATACATACAAAGTTGTAAATGAAAGGAGAAATTAAATCAGTTTTTCGTACTAGCACCTATTTAAAATGTTCACTAGTTTTTAATGACAAGCCTAGTCTACTATTTTTGGTAAATAGGCTTTTTGGGTCAAAAACCTTCCGTGGTTGCATCTGAATGCTCATGCACCACCCATGCAATGCCCCCTTGGCACTACGTGATTCAAAGCAGCGCTATATGCTGCTTTGTGTTACTTTAAAGCGATTTTCCTGGTCAAGCAGCAACCACAATCCTTGTCAGGATGAGGCACATGCCAACCCTTAATTTATCTGTGCCCAAGCCTCTGGTAGGTTGTCACAGAGCTTTCAGGCTTGACCTAAAGGCAATGTGTAAAGTATTTGCAACACTTCAAGCAGTAGTAAAGTGGAAACAGCAAACAAAAAGGATCCCCCATTATTTACTTATTAATTTTTCTATGTGGGAAGCGACCCCTTAGGCAAGGGTTACTCACTGGGGGAGGGGGCAAACTATTTTTAGCCTGTTTCTGCCCCCCCTGACCACTAGACAGAATAAGGGGAGCGGCCCCTTGGGCAAGGGCCGCTCCCTGGGGGGGACGGAGATGGTGGGGGGACAAAATATTTTTAGGTCATTTCTGCCCCCAGGGGAAGGGGAGAAACCACTAGACACCAGGGATATATATATTTTTTTATTTACTTTGTTTTTATGTATGGGGAGCGACCCCTTAGGCAAGGGTCGCGCCCCTGGGGGGCAAATTGTGTTTAGGCCATTTCTGCCCCCCTTGGGAGCAGATTGCCCTATTTTTGTTAGGCCTATCTGCCCTAAGGGGGGCAGAAACCACTGGACACTAGAGATTGATGTGTGTGTGTTTTGTTTGGGGGGGCAGCCTCTGGGGCAAGGGTCGCTCCCCATGGGGGCACATTACTGTTGGCCATATCTCTTCCCCCCCCCCCCTTGGGGCAGATCGGCCTATTTTTGGAAGGCCCATATGCCCCCAATGGGGCAGAAAGCCCACCAGAGACCAGGGAAGATTTTTTTTTCAAAATAAGAGGGTGGGGGTATGGCCATATCCCCACCCCAAATAAATGGGGCCAAAGTTGTTCTGCCTGCCAGTGGGCAGATGGGGCAATTACTCCTGATCCACACTCCCGTGGGGGGGGGGGGGGGGGAGTAGAAAGTCTACTAGATGCCAGGGAATTAAAAAAATAAATAAAAAAATAGGGGTGGTGGCTACCAACCAGTATGGGCCTGGTTATGCCCCCACCCCAATTGAAGGGGCTAACAATCGTTCAGCTCTGAAAGCGGGTCCCCCTCAATTTCGACATGTTTTTGGCTCTTCCCTGTCACAGGCACTTGGCCCACCTACACAAGTGAGGTATAATTTTTACCGGGAGACTGAGGGGAATTTTGGGTGGTAGGAAATTTGTCCCGGTGCTGTGATCCCACACAGATATTTGGAAAAAATGTGATTCCTTTTTTTTTTTTTTTTTTTTTAGCTAAATTTGAGGTTTGCTGAGGATTCTGGGTAAGAAAACATTGGGGGATCCACACAAGTCACACTTTCCTGGACTCCCTCAGGTGTCTAGTTCTTAAAAATGTCTGGGTTTGGTAGGTTTCCCTAGATGGCTTCTGGGCCCAGGACCAGAAACGCAGGTGCACCCCCCTCCGCAAAACAGGTACTTTTGTATTTGATAATTTTGATGTGTCCAGATAGTGTTTTGGGGCATTTCCTGTCCTGAGCACTAGGCCTACCCACACAAGTGAGGTACCATTTTTATCGGGAGACTTGGAGGAATGCTGGGTGGAAGGAAAATGTTTTGCCAACTTTTGAGGTTTGCAAAGGATTCTGGGTAACAGAACCTGGTGAGACCCCCACAAGTCACCCCATCCTGGATTCCCCTAGGTGTCTAGTTTTCAAAAATGGATTGGTAGGTTTCCCTAGGTGCCGGCTGAGCTAGAGGCCAAAATCCACAGCTAGGCAGTTTGCAAAAAACAGCTCTGTTTTCTTTGGGAAAATGTGATGTGTGCACGTTGTGTTTTGGGGCATTTCCTATAGCGGGCGCTAGGCCTAACCACACAAGTGAGGTACCATTGTTCTCGGGAGACTTAGGGGAACTTTGTGGCTCCTCTGATTACAGAACTTTCTTTCACTGAAATGAGAGGAAATGGTGGTCTTTTTGGACACACATTCGGAGGTTTGCAAAGGATTCTGGGTAATAGAACCTGGTGAGAACCCCATCTTGGATTCCCCTACATGTATAGTTTGCATAAATGCACAGGTTTGGTAGGTTTCCCTAGGTGCCGGCTGAGCTAGAGGCCAAAATCTACAGCTAGGCACTTTAGCAAAATAACACGTCAGATTTCAATGTAAAAATGTTGCGTTTCCTGTTGCAAGCATTAGGCCTACCCATGCAAGTGAGGTACCATTTTTATCTGGAGACTTGGGGGAACATAGAATAGCAAAACAAGTGTGTAAAAAAGACATCTAATTGAGAAATGCCCTGTAATTCACATGCTAGTATGGGCACCCTGGAATTCAGAGATGTGCAAATAACCACTGCTGCTCAACACCTTATCTTGTGCCCATTTTGGAAACACAAAGGTTTTCTTGATAGCTATTTTTCACTCTTTATATTTCAGCAAATGAATTGCTGTATACCCGGTATAGAATGAAAACCCATTGCAAGGTGCAGCTCATTTATTGGCTCTGGGTACCTAGGGTTCTTGCTGAACAAGCCCTATCTATCCCCGCAACCAGAAGAGTCCAGCAGACGTAATGGTATATTGCTTTAAAAAAAAGCTGACATCGCAGGAAAAAGTTAGTGTAAAACGTGGAGAAAAATGGCTGTTTTTTTCACCTCAATTTCAATATTTTTTCATTTCAGCTGTTATTTGCCGTAGGCAACCCTTGTAGGACCTACACAAATTACCCTTTGCTGAATTCAGAATTTTGTCTACTTTTCTGAAATGTTTAGCTTTCTGGGATCCAGCATTGGTTTCATACCAGTTTCTGTCACTAACTGGAAGGAGGCTGAAAGCACAAAAAACAGTAAAAATAGGGTATGTCCCAGTAAAATGCCAAAATTGCGTTTTAAAAAAATTGGTTTTCTGATTCAAGTTTGCCTGTTCCTGAAGGTTGGGAAGATGGCGATTTTAGCATTGCAAACCCTTTGTTGATGCCATTTTCAGGGGAAAAACAAAGGCCTTCTTCTGCAGCCCTTTTTTCCCCCTTTTCTTTTTCTTTAAAAAAAACTAAGTTTTTGCTGTATTTTGGCTAATTTCTTGGTCTCCTTCAGGGGAACTCTGGGTACCTCTAGAATCCCTAGGATGTTGGACAAAAAGGATGCAAATTTGGCACAGGTAGCTTATGTGGACAAAATGTTATGAGGGCCTAAGTGCGAACTGCCCCAAATTGCCAAAAAAAAGGCCTGGCACCTGAGGGGGAAAAGGCCTGGCAGCGAAGGGGTTAAGTAATGATGGACCGAAGTGGCCAACACTTAGCATGTAGCGCCACATCACAGTGTCCATGCTATGGCCAGTAGCTGAAGTACACACACTTTACATTGAGCTAGTAGCAATGTATAGACATGTAATACAATTTGTGATGCAGACTTTGAATGCAGTCCCAGCAAGGGCTGCTCCAGCTGTTCATCAATTGGCCGTTCCGGGAATTTATCCGCAAACGGTACACTCAATAATGGGAAAAGCAC
Organism: Pleurodeles waltl; assembly: GCF_031143425.1. Lineage (NCBI taxonomy): Eukaryota > Metazoa > Chordata > Amphibia > Caudata > Salamandridae > Pleurodeles > Pleurodeles waltl. Next base: position 516,421,272 of record NC_090445.1, read on the forward strand.
CCCAGGAGCGGGAGAAGACTCAGTTCTGGATTGCACAAAAAACATAGCTAGAAGCAGTTTTCCCCATACGGGATACCAAGACAAAAAAATAATTCTCACAATGTGCTTGCCATTTGGTATGGTTCCCTCAAAAGAGGACTGTAACACTTGGAGTTCAGTCTTCGTCACAATTTACAATACCACACATGGTACCTTGACACTTCCCAATTTATCGGAAGTGTTAAAACAAATTCAAAATTAACACTGGGCAGCCCCAGCCCTGAACTTGATGTGCAATTTTGACACATTGTCCTCAATTATTTTAAGCAACATTAAAGGGGAAGAAGCAGCATTGACCATTTGCCAATGGCTCCAGGAGATTCCTCAACTGGAACAAGAGCATAAGCTGACAAACATTATCTCCTAAACCTATACTAGTATAGGACGTGATAGTCTGGGGACGAGACCAACTAAACCACATTTAGTAAGGTACTAAACAAGTATCATAGGGTTCTTAAAAAAATGCTGGGACAAACAAAATAAAGACAGAAGAAGTTACAGAGGAGAATCTCCGCAGCCAGAGACCTCTGGGAGAAGATATCATCTCCGAAATAGAGAAACTTTAAGAACTCCTGATAGGAACGAGAGGGACGTGTATCAGTATATTGCTATCAGGACACACCGGACAAACTGAGTGAAAGAGTGGGATGATCAGAAATGTGAAGTAACTTCACGAATCCGAAAGTCTTAAAACGTTCCACAGAAGCTTACATTAAAACAGAACAAAACTCCTCAGCAAAAAAAGCCTCAATTACAAAATAAAAAGGTGGCTGCAATTTCAATTAGAGATGCCAGCCACGCTGAGAACGTTGTTGAACAGTATGTGGCAGTGACTCTGCTAGACAGCGTGGTAGAGGTCACAATTTGTTGCCACAATCTTATAGGTCATCTGGATGTGACAGCAACCAACAACTTTCTTGTAATCAAGACCAGCAACAACAAAGTCGGCAAAACAGAGGTCTGAAAGCAAAATGGTTAGGGGAAAAATTATACCAAGTATACTAGGGCTAACAAAGCCTGTAGGTATTTAGATACTATTTTTTGCGGAATGGATGAGCAACTCACTTAGTTCCTTTGCCATGTTCCCCATTGAGGCCTCAAAATAACACAATAGAAAGATGGGTCAACGGCCTGGTACACAGAGCAGACAGATTGCATATATGTATGTAAAATGAGTCATGCTGTTGGGAGGTATATACAAATGCATAACATGCAAGTACAAGACGCACAAACAAGCTGTGTATGACAGAATGTATAATATTAGTGATGAAATTCAGAAAATATATTGTGTGTAAAAGGAGGTTAGATACCATATCACCTACTCTGTAATGGATAAGGTATATATGTTTTGAGTTCAACAAATACTAAGCACCATTTTATATCCTCTTCCAACATAGTGCATTGCATAGGTAAAACAGTAATTATAAAAGTTTGGAGTTTGTATATTAACCTTTCATTGCAATTTATACAGATATATGGCTACATGTCATCTTAATTTATAAAAAGATATTCCTAGCCCGTAGGCAGTTAACCTAGGCCAGAACTTGACCCATATTTTTTCAGTAGAGAAAATAATTGTTTTTCTTTATATGACCCTCACCCACTCTGGTAATGGCATGCTTCATCATTGGGTCTGCCTTGGCGCCTATATGCCAAGTTGCGCTCATCTGAATTTCGGGAGCACTTAAAATAGCCTACTGGTAGTCTAATGATGAAAAATACTTCACTAATCACTAAGGTATACCTTTATTATCTGTGATAGTGGGTACCTTTAAGATAAATTATGGGGGTCTTTTCTAGGGATTTATAGTCCTATGACCCTTCTTCTAAAGTCGTTACCATGTTTCAGCCCTCTATACTGCCAAAAAATGGTCCTGGACTTTCATCAGGATGAAAAAAGGGGAAGAAACCCTGGTCTCTGACCTATTCATTAAGTCTGCTGTCCACACTGAGTGACAATTGTTCACACACATGCAGGGAGCACAATAACTCACCTGAATAGTTATAGTTTATAGATTATTCCTAAAAAATGGAGGAGAGGGTAAATAAAAGCATTCTACCATGTTCTGTACAGAGCAAAATCCAGTTTTATAATTTAGTGCCCAAAGGTGCTTGGTGTACACTCATTGGGGACTGCGGCAATTTCCACAATTTTGAACCACATGCTTGCTGTTATTCCAACATGCATCGTAAGCATGTGATGTGAGATCAATCTGAAGCCCATACGTGTCACATAACACACTCAAACAGTGACTGCAAAAGACAAATACAAGTCTGTAAAAACAAGTGCACTCTACATACATGACAGTTACAGAACAAAACAGTCGTTCATGGTTTTTAACTCCGGTCTTGTTGCACACTTCCCCCATTTGGGCAACCATCATGCTTCTTGGGGGAAGTCGGAGGGCATGTCACACACTGGGCACAAGACATTCAAACAATACCCCATCAATGTCGCCAGGTCATCCCTTGTGTAAATTTTACTCAGTCTTAACGGACGTTCACAATAGAGTGAGAGGATGTTCGTTTTGTATCTATGGATTGTAGGCTCGTTATCAATCGTGAAAAAACCTGAATTTAAGATTAAAGGGAAAAGGAGTAAGAGATCACACCAGTCCTCTTATTTTAAGGAGGCAAGGTCCTTCGTATTCACGGCTGTCAATCTGCCCAAAACGCACACTTGCATCCACTCTGCCCCAGCTTGTGCGGGTTGTATGCGGTACCATGGGCTGTGTGCGGTGCCATTTTAAGGTATGTACTTACGTTTGACGAGTGACGTGTATCCTTCATTAAGTAAAGAACACAGACAAAGGACTTCCACTCCATGGAGGACATAGGGAGAATGTATTACCTTATAACACAGAGCCACTGTAATACTGCCCCCAGAAGCTTTCTTCCTTGTCCTCAGAGGAATTGAATGGGGTGTTTTCTATCACCCTTTATCCTGAAGGTAATGAAGTACATGCCGTCTCAATGTAACATTGATAATGAAATTCAGATATGAAATTAGTGTTATTAGAGAATATTTAGTAACATTCCAAATATTTAATTAGATAATACAAGATATATATATATATATGGTGCAGATTAACTTACTAGTAGTTAAATTGTCCTCAGTCATAGCTGTACCTGGCCCTTCAAGTCCTTCAACCAATTCCAGACCAATTAGTGAAACCACTTGCTCCTCCAATGCTGTTAGTAGCAAATGACACTTTGCGCCCCCCCACCCCACACTTGTTACCATTGCACAATGATGGCTGTGTGCTAATTTTTCTTTTGTGTGACTCTTGCAGTGGCGCCATCTTTTTTACACTGATCAGCTATTCTCACAGTTGGGGCTACTGCACTGATTTTGTGCTGGTGCTGATACCTTGTCACCTCTGCTATTAAAATGTGTACCTCTTCTAGAGTAACTTAATATTCCTTTTCTGTCCTCCTTCATGTGCAGTTGCTTGAGATAAATCTGCTACTGATTAATCTATTTAGTCATTATTTCTTAGTGGATCTCGTTATTCTTCTCTGTGTTCCATTTAGCATTGGAATATCACCCTCGCAGTGACTCTACGCTTTTGCGCTCCCTAGCGTAATGTTTTTTTTTTTTTTTTTTTTTACAGCTTAAGTGATGTTTAGATGGTTTGCATTGTGTCGCAATGCTATTTTTGCACCATAGTGGCTTTGTGTATGTTCATGTTGTAAATATGATGTTGGGCTAAAGCTCTAGACCGACACAAACTCAGTGCTGATATTTTTGGCATAAAACATAGCGAAAATGTCTTTTAGGAGACCGCTGAGTTAGCGCCTAACTTGTAATCAGGGCCTAGATGGCATGATAAAAAAACATTAACATTCTTCCTTGTTCATTGTAGAAGCAGGTCAAGATAAAGAGCAATACTGCTAGGCAACTGGGCACCTCTACAAGATAACTCTCTTGATCAGAAATGATCTCATGAGGGCTGGGTTGATAAGGCATAGAGAAGCTTTCACTTGTTAATAAATAATTCTGATCAACTGTTGTTGGACTTTTTTTCCTTATGCAGGGTCATCCCCAGTCTTTTTGCCTCCTTCCTCCTATTTTTTCTGACCACTCGCTGTTGGCTCTAGGACTCTGAGCACTTTATCACTGCTGACCAGTGCTAAAGTGCAGGTGCTCTCCCAGCTCATGTTAACCTGGTTCCTGAGTTAAGCGCTTGGGAAAGCGCTCCTTTGGGGATTTCTTCAGCGCTTGAAAGTGCTTCCCCTTTCTGGTGTTTTGCGCCTTAAGAAGCGCTTATTCATTGTGCCAGGATAAAGTCACTGCTGCGACCCGGGCTTCTTTGGAGGTTCCAGCGCTTTTGGAAAAGCACATCCTGGTGCCCGAAATCACTGCCGCAGCCCGGGGGAGCTGCCTCAACTAAGCACGAGCGAGTGTGCTGCCTGGTACCCCCGGGGCACAAGAAGATCTAACTAAAAGCCAAATTGGAGCAAGAGTGCTCCTGTTGTGCCCCCGGGGTGAAGTGCGCTCTGTGGAGCACCCCCGGTGCACAGGCAGGCACCTTCTTTGGTGCCTGCCCCTTTCCGACAGCCGGGCGAGCCGCCGAGTGCTGCTGGAGCCGGTGGGCAGGGAAGGAAGCCCCATCGGAGGCTCCCTCGCCCCACCAGGCCCCTTGTTATTTCTTCTGCCGGGCATGGAGAAGGGAAGCCTCATCGGTGGCTCCCCCGACACTCCGGACTTGTTTCTGGAGGCCGCGGGTGGGGTGGGAACCCCACTGGCGGTCCCCCTGCACAGCTGGCTTCCCCTTGTGGCCCCATGTGGGGCAGTATCAGCTTTTGAGGTCTCTCCCCACAGCAGAGGGCCAGTACAGGCCCGGGGGAGACCCCAGGAGATCGCAGGCCCCAGGAGGGGCCCGTTACAAAGTCAGAGGGGGTGTGTGGCGCCCCGCTCCCCCTACGTTATCCTGAGATGTTGGCCCACCTCCTGAGGGCTGGTAGAGGCCTGGGGGTCCGCCCAGTGATCATGGGCCCCCAGAGGAGCCTGACCACAGTAGAAAGGAGGTGCGTGCCACCCTCCTCTAGCCAAAGGATAAGAGTCCCCTGTTTCGCACAGAGGAGCGACTAGGGGCCCATTTTTCATCTTCTAGGCACTAGAGGTGCCGTCATAATCAAAGCCAGGTATTTCCTAGGGAAATAAGATATATTCTAAGTTCTTTCTACAGACTTGAATACATATATTGCCTACCTGCTTGATGGTGTTTATATATGTATGTAAATGATCCTATTATGGGCATAACATGCTAATATGTTTTTCTAACTTGCCATATGTTTTCTAATGTTCCTACTATAGGCGTTTATGATATTCCTATGACAAGTGCTTTGGTGTAATAACGTGTTTCCTGACTACTGCTTATGTTGCAGAATACTGAGTATAATAGTAACGTAATACACTGTTCCTAAGAAAGCCAGGGGACTGCAGGATGAGTGCTCTAGGGTCCCATAACTCAGGAGCACGAGTCCTCACACACCCAATTGGGTGTCATGCTTCATCATCGGACAAGCTCCTCGTCAGACTGGCGCTGCAATGTCTGACGGGCACCACCCAATGGGGGGCTCTTTGCCGGAGATCTTCTCGATGATGCCGCTCTCGCCCTCAGGTAGATAAAGGGGGAAGACACCGAGGAGGGTTAGAAAAAGAAAGAATCTAAAATTGGCTCTGAACCCTGTCTCGTTTTGACTTTATTCTATTAATGTCGGGTAGAGGCCAAGATTAAAATACTCAACAAAAGAGTGAAACAGAGGTAATGCTCAACCACTCTCTAACTGTATATCTCATAGTGGGGGGTCAGGAAACTACAGGACCCCACCTCTGTATTGGGTCGACATGTTTCGCGTCTCAGCGGTCCATATGGATCCAATGACGCTTCCTCAGGACCTAGTGTAAACGAAACTCCTCCAACTGTAAGCTAAATTGGCTAATTATAAATCAGAACTGACAGTCAAAACATTAGATAACGTCAGTCACTTACAATAGTCCATTGTGGCCATAAATTCTGTTCCTATTCGTCGCCCTGGAAAATATCAATACATTAATTGAAGAGTTAATAAAAACAGAGTGAGTGATAAACTGTGTGGCAAACGGTGATAGTGTGGTGATAACATATCCATGCCAAAAGAAAAGGAAAAAAGGAAGAAGTGAGACAATGTATATATGCTTACCCTCCCATTAAGAGTAAGGGCTTCCTGGGATCACGCGGGCCTACAGCCAGATGCGCATACCAAACTAATCGTTGCATAGGAAGCAATAAAACATGGGGATGAATCACATTGTTTGCAATTCGTAATCATTCACTATCCACCCGCAACCAGGCATCCACAAGTAAGTGCAGTATAGCCGACGCTACGTGTGTTTCTAAAACTCTACTCGAGTGTCAGAATAAGAACGCTTTACAGCTTGTCTGATATATCCTCCCGGGCTCTCTATAATTATAGTATGCTGGCTCCCCATACTTGTGATGTATAACGTGACAACTTATGTCTAACTGAGTGGTGCTTTGATTATCTTGAATCATGTTCTGGTCTACTTTTGAATACCTAAACAACTATAATTATTTTCACTCGCTGATATGGCTCTTCATTTGGGAATAGTGAATGATTACGAAGACGGTATATCATAAGTTACTATTCTTATGATAATGCTAGTTTCAGCACATTTCAGTCCTAAATGTTTACCTGATACTCATTGGAATATCTATATGGGATATAATGTTGTGACTTGCTGATTACTGTTACAAGGGAATGTACATTGTCCATATTGCAAACAATGTGATTCATCCCCATGTTTTATTGCTTCCTATGCAACGATTAGTTTGGTATGCGCATCTGGCTGTAGGCCCGCGTGATCCCAGGAAGCCCTTACTCTTAATGGGAGGGTAAGCATATATACATTGTCTCACTTCTTCCTTTTTTCCTTTTCTTTTGGCGTGGATATGTTATCACCACACTATCACCGTTTGCCACACAGTTTATCACTCACTCTGTTTTTATTAACTCTTCAATTAATGTATTGATATTTTCCAGGGCGACGAATAGGAACAGAATTTATGGCCACAATGGACTATTGTAAGTGACTGACGTTATCTAATGTTTTGACTGTCAGTTCTGATTTATAATTAGCCAATTTAGCTTACAGTTGGAGGAGTTTCATTTACACTAGGTCCTGAGGAAGCGTCATTGGATCCATATGGACCGCTGAGACGCGAAACATGTGGACCCAATACAGAGGTGGGGTCCTGTAGTTTCCTGACCCCCCACTATGAGATATACAGTTAGAGAGTGGTTGAGCATTACCTCTGTTTCACTCTTTTGTTGAGTATTTTAATCTTGGCCTCTACCCGACATTAATAGAATAAAGTCAAAACGAGACAGGGTTCAGAGCCAATTTTAGATTCTTTCTTTTTCTAACCCTCCTCGGTGTCTTCCCCCTTTATCTACCTGAGGGCGAGAGCGGCATCATCGAGAAGATCTCCAGCAAAGAGCCCCCCATTGGGTGGTGCCCGTCAGACATTGCAGCGCCAGTCTGACGAGGAGCTTGTCCGATGATGAAGCATGACACCCAATTGGGTGTGTGAGGACTCGTGCTCCTGAGTTATGGGACCCTAGAGCACTCATCCTGCAGTCCCCTGGCTTTCTTAGGAACAGTGTATTACGTTACTATTAAACTTGCATTGGAGGATATACACTGGACCTTTATCCCTCCCAATCCCCCCTTTCTTTGACGTGTTTAGTACAGCAGCTTTGCTGTGGGATTAGTTTTGAGTCTTTTGCAGACTTCCCTAATGATGGATAATTTCCAAGGGCTAAGCTTTGACGATGACATCGTTTCAGCAATTCTACAGACCCCTTCCATTCTGGCAAATGAGGGTGCTGGACCTTCGGGTCCCACAAAAGCAGAATGGGATAAACTGTCCTCACTGAAGCGAGACTTGATTAAAACAGTACTTCATGGGACAATCATGACTGAGTACCTGAGAGCCAATATAGCCCCCAATGGACTAATTGTATCCAATATGCCACGGATCTTCCTACAAGACTTGGTCTTTAGGAAGGATTGGGCACAAATAGCCTGGAAGTGCACCCGCGATTGGTTGGTACTTATCATCAATACCTCCAGGCGACTAGCAGAATCCATGGCTGTGCAGATCTCCTTTATGGAGAACACACTTAAAACCACAGTATCCATCACAGCGTTTAAGAGCCGGTTAGCGGAAATCAATGCCGATTTGAATGAGTCAAAAGAATTCTTGACCCAGCAGAAAATCACTAAATTACAGAAAGACATCGGCAAGTTCTGTCGTGAAAAAGTCTATCCCTACACCAAGGAAGACTATTCTGTTGACACTCAATCCATCTCGTCAGATGAATCTACATCGTCTCTTAGAAGACCCCGTAAATTCAGCCATAGCTCTTCATCCGACGGGTGGAGCACGGATGACGAGAGACCTCAACCATATTTCCAATATCCTCAATATCATCCTGGACCGCCAATGGCCTGGCAACAACCCTTCCCCTTCTATCAACCCCGCCATATGTTACCTTACATGCCTTTTTTAGGCCAAGGCAGGGGCAGGGGAAGAGGCAGAAGACGAGGAAGAGGAAGGAGAGTACATTGGGCTCAGGAGGAACCCCAGATGGTCACTCGCAGCCAGGGCAAAGTGCAACAACCAAGGACTTAGTTGTCAACTTATCTGACAGACCCCTTTCCCCTGAGGAAACCATGGTGTTAAATAGAGGTTTGGGGTTTGTTCCAACCCCCAAAGAAGACTTTTTCCGCCTTCAATGTGAAATGGCACAATTCTTTAGGAAAATCAGGCTCCAGTCTTTTTTCAAAGACCAGCCTACCGATGGTGCCCCTCTGGATTCGGGCCTTAGAAAACCATCCAAATTTACACCCCCCACAACTGCAACACCTTGTGAGATTTTGGCATTTGAAAAGGCGGTCGATACTGACCTTAACAGATTACGACCTAAGCATCACTTCTGTAACTTATCCAAAGATGAGAATGACGCTCTGAAGAGGCTGGCAGCTGATAGCAGTATTACCATCAAACCAGCAGATAAAGGCGGAGCTATAGTCATATTGAATTCAGTTGACTATAGACAGGAATGCCTCCGACTTCTTAGTGACTCTACTTACTATGCACAAATTACCAATGACCCAACCACTAGAATTCAAGCAGAAATTAGAGGTCGGATAAATGAGGCTGTCGGTAATGCATGGATCACACAAAAAGAAGCTGATTTTCTAGACACACCATGTCCTACAATTCCATACTTCTACTGCCTCCCGAAAATCCACAAAGGGAAAACCCCTCCCCCTGGTCGCCCTATAGTCTCAGGTATGGGCTCGATTCTTGAACCCCTCTCGACTTTCTGCGACCATTTTTTGCAACCTCTTGTACAGCAATCTTCCACTTATCTGAAAGACACTAAAGATGTTCTCAAGCTGATTGAATCTATCAATACCACAGATATTGTTCAAGCATTGATCACTTTAGATGTCGAAGCACTGTACACCAATATCCCACAACAAGACACTTTGTCAGTAGTTGAGTCAGCCCTGCTCGCTGCTACTCTGCAGTCTACCACACCTGTACATTTTATCATGCATTGTGCCTCCCTAGCCATGACAGAGAACTTTTTCCAGTTTGAAGATCTGCTTTTTCATCAAATTCGAGGGACATCAATGGGTAGCACTTTTGCTCCAAGTTTAGCATGTCTCTATATGTATGACTTTGAAAAACGATTCATACTACTTGATTCCAACCCGTTATACGGCAACATTAAATTGTGGCGCCGATACATTGACGACATCTTGGTCATTTGGCAGGGCCACATTGACGAAGTTACAGCCTTTACTACTTGGATTAACAATTTGGATCCCTTTTTACACTTTACCTCCTCGGTCTCAACCACCACAATCCCTTTTTTGGATCTAGAGATCAGCATGGATGGAGGCAAACTAAAGACCAACACTTATCATAAAACTACAGATCGTAATAGTTTATTACTATATGACAGTTTCCATCCTAAAGCGCTTAGGGATAACTTACCTTTTGGTCAGTTTTTGCGGTTACGCAGCAACTGTTGCAGCATCCGGTCCTTCGACTCACAAGCCACAGAACTAAAACATAAATTAGGTGACCGCCACTATCCCACCAATGTGGTTAATATCGCCTACAAACGAGCCAAATATAGTGACAGAGAGTCACTACTCCATACGGCCCCTAGGTGTCCAGTGAATAAATTAACTTGTGTCACTACCTTCACACCACTGTCCAACACCATTAAGAAAATCGTCAATAAGAGATGGAATATCCTGTGCAGTGGCGGCGAGAACATCCCAAATCCACTGTTTGCGTTCAAAAGGACGACTAATCTGAAAGATATACTGATCCATACGCGACCTAAACCACAGGCATTATCCAAAAGACAAGGGACATTGTGGGACTTACCTCCAGTAACTGGACACTACCCGTGTGGCAACTGCAACGTCTGTGCACTAACGAAACGATTAGACACGCTTGATCTAGCACCGATAGGCAACTGGCGACTGCTCAAACATACTAACTGTAACACTACGTTTTGTGTCTATTTGATCACTTGTCCTTGTGGCCTACAATATGTAGGGATGACCACCAGAGCAGTCAGAATTAGAATCAACGAACACCGCAGCAATATTCGCTGTGGACGAACTTCGACAAAACTTAGTATTCATTTCATCGAGGTACAACACAGCCCGGATGACATGTGGTGGGTTGTATTACAAACATGTGCCAAAAAAAGCACTGAATCCCTCTTTGAACTGGAACAGCGCTGGGTGTTTAAATTGGGGACGCATCGGAAGGGATTAAATGACGACATCCCATGGACGAGCTTCCCTCGCTGATCTTCTGACTTTATTTATCAATGGGGGCACACGACATTTATGAGAGACTCCATGACTGTGACATTAAGATCAAATATGAGATTCCTTTGACAAGATTAGGACCAGTCAGTACCTGCAGTCTTAGGATGTGTTATCTCCGCCCACTAGAGAGGTACCTAGTTTGTTATTATACCCTTGACTATTATATCGATTGACTATCATTTCTATAAAAAACATACATTGTGTTAATGTTTGATGCCAAGATGAGCAATATTGTACACCCGTAGTCCTAGACTCCATTAGTTTTTATATCCCTCCTTAATAGAATTGCATTATGTAGGCTATGTGCCTCGAACTACCACCAATACACTAACGTCTGGGCTACCCCACCTTTTAATAATGGCCGCCATCTTCGGCTTCTCAACCCAGCATTAATCTAAGTCCATCTTCGATTTCTATGACCGGCCGCGCTGCCGGGGACGCATTTGCGTCTCCTAGCAACGCGCGCACCGGCTTTCAATTTTCTCATCTAGCGCGTGTTCTTATGCGGCCCCGGTCGCGTCTCCCAGTCATCTACGGGAGCGCGACTAGGGTAGGTGTATCCACCCGCAACCAGGCATCCACAAGTAAGTGCAGTATAGCCGACGCTACGTGTGTTTCTAAAACTCTACTCGAGTGTCAGAATAAGAACGCTTTACAGCTTGTCTGATATATCCTCCCGGGCTCTCTATAATTATAGTATGCTGGCTCCCCATACTTGTGATGTATAACGTGACAACTTATGTCTAACTGAGTGGTGCTTTGATTATCTTGAATCATGTTCTGGTCTACTTTTGAATACCTAAACAACTATAATTATTTTCACTCGCTGATATGGCTCTTCATTTGGGAATAGTGAATGATTACGAAGACGGTATATCATAAGTTACTATTCTTATGATAATGCTAGTTTCAGCACATTTCAGTCCTAAATGTTTACCTGATACTCATTGGAATATCTATATGGGATATAATGTTGTGACTTGCTGATTACTGTTACAAGGGAATGTACATTGTCCATATTGCAAACAATGTGATTCATCCCCATGTTTTATTGCTTCCTATGCAACGATTAGTTTGGTATGCGCATCTGGCTGTAGGCCCGCGTGATCCCAGGAAGCCCTTACTCTTAATGGGAGGGTAAGCATATATACATTGTCTCACTTCTTCCTTTTTTCCTTTTCTTTTGGCGTGGATATGTTATCACCACACTATCACCGTTTGCCACACAGTTTATCACTCACTCTGTTTTTATTAACTCTTCAATTAATGTATTGATATTTTCCAGGGCGACGAATAGGAACAGAATTTATGGCCACAATGGACTATTGTAAGTGACTGACGTTATCTAATGTTTTGACTGTCAGTTCCGATTTATAATTAGCCAATTTAGCTTACAGTTGGAGGGGTTTCGTTTACACTAGGTCCTGAGGAAGCGTCATTGGATCCATATGGACCGCTGAGACGCGAAACATGTCGACCCAATACAGAGGTGGGGTCCTGTAGTTTCCTGACCCCCCACTATGAGATATACAGTTAGAGAGTGGTTGAGCATTACCTCTGTTTCACTCTTTTGTTGAGTATTTTAATCTTGGCCTCTACCCGACATTAATAGAATAAAGTCAAAACGAGACAGGGTTCAGAGCCAATTTTAGATTCTTTCTTTTTCTAACCCTCCTCGGTGTCTTCCCCCTTTATCTACCTGAGGGCGAGAGCGGCATCATCGAGAAGATCTCTGGCAAAGAGCCCCCCATTGGATGGTGCCCGTCAGACATTGCAGCGCCAGTCTGACGAGGAGCTTGTCTGATGATGAAGCATGACACCCAATTGGGTGTGTGAGGACTCGTGCTCCTGAGTTATGGGACCCTAGAGCACTCATCCTGCAGTCCCCTGGCTTTCTTAGGAACAGTGTATTACGTTACTATTAAACTTGCATTGGAGGATATACACTGGACCTTTATCCCTCCCAATCCCCCCTTTCTTTGACGCAGAATACTGAGTAACCTGTGTGTTATATGTGACTACTGCTAGTCTGCAGAGTAACTAATGTGTAACGTTCTGACCACTGCTAAGGTAGCAGGAGACTACTGATATGTGATGTTTGGTCTAATAATTGTGTTGTGTATAATACAGTATATTTTCATATAACTTGGTGTTGTGTTTCCTTTGTGGTGGGGATATTGCATCACATGTGTTGTGTGTGTTGTGCAAACGCTTAACACATTGCCTCTGGGATAGGCCTGACTGCTCGTGCCAAGCTACCAAGGGGGTGAGCAGGGGTTATCTTGGACGTGTAACTCCCTTACCCTGACTATAGTGGGTGGGTTCTGCCTGGCTGAGGTGCATATCCTAGCCAACCAGAAACCCAATTTCTAACAACTATATACACGTTGAAGGAAGGGTACAACAAACAATAACTTATCATAAGTTAGCCCATCTGATTCTGACAAAAAAGACTACAAATAACACCGAATTTTAAAATTTGCTTTATCAAAAAGTTCCATGATTGCTTTAAAATCTTTCTGGTTATATTTCTCCCCGGCACAAATGTTGTTGCCCTGGGGAAATCTGTCTAGGAAATAGCTATGTAAAACAATTGGCCAAAATCTTTGTGTAGATCTTCCCATTTAGAGTAAGAAGGGAAATACAATGAAACCGTGCTTGTTTTTCTTGTTGACTATGGATATGTTTGCAGACTGGAAGACATTTAGAAAAAGGGGGACAAAAGATTTTCAAATATTTTAAAGAATTCAATGAAAATTGGATCAACAACTCCCACTATATTGTTAAAAAGCCATTGTTTAGCCATCGGGTTTTACCATTATGACGTGGCTCCAATCATTCTTGATACTTTTGACTAAGTGAAATGACTAAATACACATAAAGACTAGTAATGGCTTCCTAAACCCTAGAGCACAAAGCACTTTGTTATACTCTAGAAATACTTCTCTAATTTGGGACTCTCTAAAACGCAGGATTAAAGAAATATTTCAGATTTCTTTAATCCTGAGTCCTTGTGCAGTATGTAAGTAATAATGCATGGGATACTGTATGCATTTTTGATATGCGAGGTTGTTTTTGAATAAAATTAAGATAATAACCTGGTTATACTTGGTGGGATTGCCTTATATTTTGTTGGGGTACAAGGAACGTGTTAGGAAGTGCAGCACAGCAATTATTCTATACTTCCCATAATATATGATTTCTAACTGCTTTCATTTTTGCCAAATTATGCACTTATTATCGGCAGCTTGGGATACATGGCATCACCAAGGGGCGTGTTAAAAATAAAATAAAATCTATATATATATAGATAGATTTTATTTTATTTTTTTATATATATATGTATTTATTCCACGTCCAATGATTGGCATCCAGCTAACCTAGAAAATTTCATAAATTTGCATGTTGGTTCATCTGCTAGAGCAACTTACGAATTAACATAGTTTGATTCCGAGCTGTATGGTTTAACAGATAAAGGAGACTGGCTTATTAAAATGAGTGGTATTTTTGCAGCCCTTATTCTGATTCATTGGGGGTAAATCTGCTGTTTAGAAGACCATTGGGTGGCCGGTCGCAAAATAATTAAATATAAGATGCTTGGTGCATGTTTATAGAGGTGGAGCGTTGTCTAAGAACTGAGGATGGGGGGGGGGAGTGGGGGTGCATCATGCTACATGTTACATGAGACTGTCCGATTTGTTTTTTGTGCAGGGGAATGGCCTTGAAGAAAGAGAGGATAGGGACCGCATCCTGATGAGAGTATGTACTGTGACGGACAGAACAAGTATCCATCCCGGTATTCTTTGGTTTATCATATTCCAGGAACCTGAGAATATACTTGTGGTGTTACAGGCAGTGTACAATGGCCAAGACTGGTGAGTAATGAGTGGGTGTGTCTCTATGAGGTAGAGGAAAGAATGGGTGAATTCAGACGGTCATGCAGCCCTTGGCATTGTGCTATTTCCTCGCCATTCAGATAGTGGGGAGAGGTCTAAGTGTTGGGTTCTAAGCCAGGGAATACCCCTCGTGATGAATGGGGTGGGCTATTCAGGACCCCTGTGCTAGATAGGTGAGCACTAAACTAATTCCAAGCCACTCGTAAACGGATTTACAGGGGACATCATGTATCCAAATTGTCCCTGCAGGGAAGCCTAGAGCCAGAGAGAAGAGGGGAGTTCAATAGAACCCATAGCCACTGGCATTTCTGCACACATCATACGTGAGCAGCGCTAGAAACCTAGACATGGAAGAAGCCAACACCTGCTGATAATATTGACAGCTGACGTTTCTCTTGCTTGCCTACATCATAACTTTCCTTAACAGAGTGAATACATCAAAGGTTTATTAGCTACCGTTTTTTATCTGCATCTTCTAGTTATCGTTACCACTATCGACTGCTTTTTACTAATTAAACTAGCTGATAAAGTATTTTTGTGAGATATTTGGTAAAATGCTGAGCGGAATTTCAGCACTGATGTGCACCGTACTGAATGAATCCAACCATTACCTGCCGTAGAAACTTAATGGACCTTTGTTTAGCAGAATGTGTTACCATGGTAGATTTAATGTGAAAAAGTACTCTGCCCTACCAAGGTGTCTTCAGTATCATGAGTTCAATAAAAATAACTGCTTGTGCTTTATATAGCACTTAATTATCACAGTTCAGCTATTTCTAAGCGCTGAAGATATAAGACCCTGCAGGTCACACTGATGTCAGAATGATGGAGGTATTGGAGAATACATCACATGTTCTTTAAACCTTGATAACATCCAAGGAAATGACATAGAGTGCCTTTCAACTCGGGGACTCTTTACCCTTTATTTCTTGTTCAACTTTATTGAAAACTAACGATTACATAATGTTTATCAATAATCACACAAAACACGCACTACAACATACTTTTAAATGATCAACAGCCAGGTTTGTAAAATTAAAGGGTTGCAAAACATCCATGGAGTTTGCAAACAAACCACCACATGATGACACCGTGGGTTTCTGAAACTCGATGTGACTCATTTTTTACTTGCGGTCAAAGGTTGACATTTTTGTGACTCCATTATCTGCATTTTGACTATTAATAAGTTGGATCTGGCCTATGATTGCAGAAGCGTTTAAAGGTCACATCATGCTTTCCGCGCTGCATTTTCTGGAAACCAGAGCAAATCGTGATTTCTTTGAAAAGTTCTTAATTTTTTCGCGGAATAAATAATTTAGCTTTGCTTTTCTGAAGAAAAAAAATTGCCTTCATTTTTTTAGGTTAATGAGGTATTTTGCATAAACCCTGGAGACTGGTGAAGCTGCTTTAGAAAAACCACATCAGACAAATAACGATTTAAACTGCTGCCAAGAAAGATTGGGGCGGGCAAAGATTTCCTTTGCAGCAAAATCTGTGCAATTCCCGTGTCCTAAACTGCGTTTGATGTCTGAAGATTTCCGGAGTTCTTAGCTGGAAGAACATTTTGTGATGCAATCAGTGGGCAGCATGATGGGGGCGGGCATAGACATTCTGCCCTGGTGAATACCCAACCAGGAAGTGGTGACAAAACCAATGAGGTGAACTTAATCGACATAAAAGACAGTAGACGGCGACGTTCCACACAGCCTTTTCAGCCTTTCGTTCAGGGATTTCGCCCAGAAATCATTACCTAATCTGAAGATTGTCGTATGCATAATTGTCATTTGGATTTCCGGCTTCAGTGATTTCAAACAATATTATTACAAGGATGTTGCTTTCAAAAGCAGTGTATCTTCAAATGTGGTATTATACAAACACGGACATGATCTTTCAAATAGCCACGAATTTGTCCTGCTGTGTTTGTCAGTTTTATTGCAAGGACACTTACAAGTCAATTGTCCTGCATTAGATTAGAAATCTAACGTAAACTAAATATTGGCACGAGATTATAGCCTTTTAGGGAGTGGCGTCGTGCAAAGGTCTTGTAGTGGATCTTCTATTCGTTTGTTAATTCAGTCATTCATGAAATCATTCATTTATTCATCTGCACACTAAAACCATCTTTTACACATAACGCATTCTAGCTGTTGAGTTATCCCTCTGTTGAATGTGTTCATTCCTCCGTGTTCTGAGTGCCCAGGAAGTTTGTGGGTGCGGGAGACCTTGGCTGCAGAGAGGGGTTGCCAAATCCTGGTGCGCATCTAAGTACCATTCTATCTGCACTGAAATAAAGAGGCTAGTGGAGCCCGGGGTCCCCTTCTCCAGTTTGAGACTATGATGGGAAGTTTGCTGTTTTGCACGTGGTGTAGACGGGCAGTTTGCAAACCTGGGTGTGCTCGGTGCGATTTTCCGTCCACCATCATGTGTGAACGAGGAGCTCAAAGCACCAGTTATGCCTCCTTTGTGGGTCGCTAGCATTACTTTGACTCATTCCTTCGCAGTCATACTTACATCGTTGTAAATTACATCACATTACTTTACAATGCAAAGGGAAGTAAGTGATATGTAAATATGGAGTTAGAGGATTTTCGGGTTGAGGTAGGGTTGGTAAGGAGTTTTTAGACTTCAGGTTTGGTTGAGGTATGAAGTGGTAAGGGATTTTTAGGATTAAAGGTTAGATGGGTTAAAGAGTAGTAAGGGAGTTTTGGGCTGTTGGGATGGGTTGGAATAAGGGGTAGTAAGAGGTTTTAGGCTTTTGGGATGGGTTGGAGTACGGTATAGAAAGAGGTTGTAGTCCATGGGAAAGAGTTGGGGTAAAGGATTTTTAGGCTGAAGGAATTGGTGGGTTAAGGATTGGTAAGGCTTTAGGGATTTGAAAGTATGGGTTGTACGGGTTTTTACACTTTGGGGATTGTTTGGGGCAGGGGGTAATACCGTTTTTTTAGGCTTTGGGAATGGGTTTTAGGCTTTAGAGATGGGTTGGGGGAGGCGTCATAAGGATGTTTTAGGCATTAGGGAGGAGTTTGGATATAGGTTGCTACGGGATGGTTTAGGGATGGGTGGGGGCAGGGTATTGTAAGGTTTATTAGGTTTTATGGATGGGCTGGTGTAAGGGGTGATATGGATGCAAGTGGCAGAAGTTGATTTTTTTACTATTTGCTTTTAAGTGTTTAGCATGAGTGTTTATTTTTAGGGATGTGGGTACTTAATTTTCTTTCTAATTTTCAGTTTGGTACCTTTTTAGGGATAGTATGTAAATAATTTAGGGTCCTAACGTGCGGAGTGTATTATTTTTGCAAAACATTTTTTAAGGGCAGCGGGTTTTTTATGTGTTGGAATAATTAATTTTTTAGGGTTCACAGTGAATATTTATTTTTTGAGGTGTTTCTAGTGCGTTACATTTTACCGATGGGATACAAAGGTGATAGGGGCCTAGAATTGGGAGTTTATTATTTTTGTGTAACTATGTAAAGGGGCAGTGCATTTATTGTTAAGGTTCAGATGGATAGTTATTTTTTGGGGTGTGTGAATATATATATATTTTTTTCATTTTGTTTTATGAACGAAATGTAAGGATTGGGGAGAGAGAGAATTATTTTTGTGAAACTATTTAAGGGGAGAGGCTTGGGTATTTAGTGGGGTGTGGGTATATTTCTCAATTATTTTTAGTACATCAAACTTTAGGGATGGGATGTAAGGGTTATAGCGGCAGAGCATGGGGACTGTATGATTGTTCTATAATGCTTTAAAGAGAGAGAGAGTGTTGTATCTTTAGGTTTGAGTATAGGCACTAATTTGTTGTGCAGTTATATATTTTTAAATCTTAGTGCATTGTTTTAGGAATGGGAGGGTGTGGCCAAGATGGCAGCTGTTTCAGATGCTTCTTAAACAAGCTCCGTGTTAGAACTGATTACCATCCTGCCTGATCTGCGGCATCCCACCTGCCATTGATCCCGCCAGCATCTAGTTGCCTGATGTTGCTGCCCCCAAGGTATGTGGCCTCAGAAAAAGCACCCAAAGACAGCTCTGCACCACAATACTGCAAGCTGGATGGAGTGAGCCTGCGGCGCTCCTGAACTGGGAGGACCTTGGAGAGGCACAGGGCCTGCGCAGGTACTAGGGGCTGGTAAAGATACTAGGCACCCATCACCACGAAGTGTCATGGTAATTCTCCCTCCTTACAGCTGTCAATGAACCCCCTTCCTCCAGCCAAACCTCACCCTATATCTGCAGGTGGTACTCGTGAGGCGGTGTCTCTCCTTGGAGACGGCGCTCCCAACGGCAGATGAGGCATCCAGCTGCTGGCACAGCAACTGTGTGTTCTCCCCAGTGCCACCCAGCAGGGACTGCACAGCTTGCCAACTGAGGCATATCCTGCTTGCACAAGTGGTGGCAAGGCCTGATTGCCCATTGTAAAGTGTGTGGTGCTCAGGGAGCTGGAGAGGAGTCGTGCACCTGAGATCAATTGCACGCAAGGCCCCTGCAAGTAATGCAGAGACATCATTGCCTCTGGCCATCATACCAGTACTCACTGGGGTGCAAGTTGGGGCGTCCCTCTGCAAGGAGTGCTTCCACTTTTGCACTGATGGCATCCCCATGCTGCTCACTGCGCCAACACTGAAGACCTCAGCCATGCTGTAATGCACTGGGAGTACTACTGCAGCAGCGTTGGTGAATCCAGGGAGTGCTGTATGGTACGCCCCCCCCGTAAGAGCTCTGAGATTTATCACAGCCAGAGGTGAGCGATGTGTTCGTTTGGCACAGACGCTGGTGGTGGTTGCAGGTGGCTGCTTGGGATTGCCACCATCTTGCAGATGGACCTTGGGGGGGCCTGGAGAGCTGAAATGCCACAGCCTACCCTGCGGAACTGGCAAAGGGGGCACGTTCCAGGCTCTGAACTGCATGCGCCTTCCACTGACCTGTGCCTCACGTTACGTGCCCTATTGAGGGCTGCTACTGCATTGCTGGCCCTTCTCTGCTGTGAGCTGCTTGTGCTTGATTGTCCCCATGATACATGGGCCACACTGTGCGCAACATGGGGCACATAGGTTTGTGCAGCCTGCATTACTCCGGGTTGATATGCCACATGACCACCCCCCCACCCCTCGTGTTTGCAAAGGTGTCAGGGTCTACACTACTCGACGCATGGTATGCCTCCATCTGCCTTGATGCAGAACCTCAGTGTACTGTGTGGTTGCCCTGTTCTGATGCAGTGCTCCCCAACTAACAGCTGTCTCTTTGGCAATGCCTCCTTTACGAGTGTATGGACTAGAGCAACCCACTCTTGGAGGAGGTCCAACGACCCTGAATGACCTACTCACCCAGCAGATCAGCAGAGGCGTGTGACTGCCTGCCTACTGGAGCTCCATCAGATCACTGCATTGTAGCATTTTATCCTTGGGATCTCTGGCTGGAGACCTCGGGAGCCAGCGGGCCCTTACTGTATGCACCTGCTGTGATTGGGGCACCCCTTTCCACCCCCATAGCACCATCATGGGGAAGACCAGAACCGCAAATCCCAGTCTTTTGATCTCATTGTTAAGGGGCCGTCCCTTTCGTTTGATGCTTAAGCCATAGGGACCCTGCAACACCTGGAGTCCACCCTTGACAAACACTTGCTGCAATTCTAAAAACTCCTCCAGGCCATTATGGACACTAAATCCTCACTGGAAAGAAAATTAATGCTGTGTCCCTGAATGTGGACCACCTTAAACTTGTGGATGAAATGGAATCTGCTTTGTTCTCCACTGGTCCCATTGTATGTGATCTCCAAGCCCAGTTATGCACCATAAAAGATGAAGTGGCCTCCTTGTGCTGCTGTGATGCTCGCGGCATAACAACATTACATTTTTGGCCTTCCCGGAAAGTGCCGAACATCCCATTGCAGAGCTCTTCCTGGAAAACTAGCTGACGACTAACATGCTGGGAAATAGTGTCCCTAAACTGTAATCCGGGGAAGGAGCACACCACATTCCAGGTTGGCCTCCTCTCTCGGGAGCGCCACCCTGTCCTCTCATTGCTCGCTTTCTCTATTACAGTGACCGGGACCTCAGATTGTAGCTCTTATGCACCAAGGGCCCCTGTTAGTAAAACATGAAAATCACTGCATACCCAGATTTCATTGCTGAGGTCCAGTGGCTTTGTGGCACCTACATGAAGGCAAAGCAATGCCCGTGGGAGCTGCAAATTCTCTACTCGTTGTTTCCATGAAACTGAAAGTAATGGATGGTGATACCTCCCACATCTTTTCGACCCCTGAGGATGTGTGGACCTGGCTCCAAGCAAAGGGTGTTGCAGGCTCCCCCATGTCTGACCAGCCAGAGGAAGGCTGGTTGAGGACAAAGTTTAAAAGCTGAAGGCGCAGGGGGGCATGGTCATGATCTTCCCAGGATTAGGTGGCAGCGTAACAGGCGAAAACAGTAGAGACAGCTACTCTGCACAGCACAAATCCTTTTATGGCCCTGCACCTTGACCCACTCATGGACTCTGGCACTGATACTGGCGCCTCTGGGTCTTCTTCCATATGCAGCACTCCTGACCCTAAGGTCACTCTGAGATCACCTGATGACCTGATTTATCCCACAAGACACACTTTTGGCCCTTATCGTCTCTGTTAATGGGAGGTCTCGAACTCCTCCCTGCCTTGCTGGGGGGGGGGTGGCTGTCTGTGGCTGGGTCAGGTGCTCAGCCATGGATGTCAGGCTCACTAGGTGGTCACCAGCTTTCACCACTGCATCACGCCCTAGAAGAACTCCAATGAGGACTTACCTATTTATCTTGATTTGCCTCCCTTTTTCTGTTTGTGTTACACTGCCATTATCAAGGGTCGCTCTGGGGGGTCACAGACAGCACCTCATGTTTTACCACCTGTCTTCATGCTGGGGCCCATGTTTGACATCCGCATGCTGCAATATCACACACTGACATGGAATGTGTGCAGCATGGCCACTCCCACTAAGATGTTTCACATCTATGCATATCTCTCACGCCGGCACGCACACATTTCCATGCTTCAAGAAACCCATCGCACTCCAACAGAGGTACAAAAGGTTGGTGCTAGATAGAAGGGTCAAGTGTATGACACAACCATGTCAGCTTACGCTTGGGGTCCTCATCTGGATCACCTGGGATTCCCTTTCATGGTTGATGCCCACAGGGTGGTGACAGAGGATTTCTTTGTAATCCTAGCGGGGCAACATGATGGGGCTTCCCTTTCACTGGTAACGATATATGCTCCAAATGCCAGTCTATCAGAGTTCCTGGACATCCTCAGCTCGCCACTCCTCTAGAACCCTCAATACCTGGAACTCTGAGGGAGGGGCGATTTTAATTGTGTACTTGATGTGAATCTGGACCGTTCATCCCCTCCCCTGCATGCTGCCACAAGTTTGCACCACACATCACTTTCACAACTGGACTGCAAACCGCTGACTATATGATGCCTGGCACCTTGGACACCTAGCAGACAGGGAGTATTCCTTTTATTCTTCAGTATATGACGTGCACAAAATGATTGGCCTCTTTCTCTACACAGAGCATCTAAGCCCCTAACAACACAATTGAAATGCCTAGACTGCACCCATTTGCACCATTGTCCATTACTGGCTATCTTGCACTGGAGCAGACAACGCCCCTCCATACCCACCTGGCAGCTACAGAAGGAGGCTCTCTCTGGCCCTCCATTCCGTGAGAGGTTAATGCAGTGTATTACACAATACTTTGAACTCAATAAAGGCTCTGCTTATCTCAGCTTCTGGAATGGGATGCGCACAAAGTTGTTGCACATGGCCACTGCCTGGCAGCACCCTGGCGGATACACCAGTGCTTGCTAGGGGACTTACAGGCCATTGAGCGTGCCCTACGGGCCCTGGAGCTTACAGTGGCTGCTTGCACTGCACCGGATGAACAACTGCGCAGCTGCTCAAGCAGCAGGCTGACGCTTAAGCAACATTGGGCAAACACGATTATAGATGTCGCATGATCGCTCTAGGAAGTTGTTGGCATGGCTTGTGCAGGAAGATCGTCAGTTTGCCCTGATTGGAGTGCTCCGCCTGGATGATGGCATGATTATCACAACACCGTCGGCCGTAAATGCTGCCTTTTATGAGTATTATCAGAGCTTATGCACTGCCCCAGTTACCCCAGCCCCAGAGCGCGTGCAACGCTTCTTCCGAGCATTACCACTGGGTAGACTGACCCCGCTACTATGGGATGTGCTGGATGGGCCCCTCGAAGTAGATAAAATACGGGTGGTGTTGAAGCAGATATGCTAAGTAGAAATAATTAATGAATGTTTGTGTTTTGATTAACAAAAAGTTGTTCGAAAAAGACTAAACATAGATAAATTAATGTACCCACAGAGAGTGCCGGCTTATACGAACTTGTACTAAAATGATTAAAAATGCATAAAATATTGAACATGAACAGAAATAATGGGTCCCAGCCCATAAGGTGCCCTCTGGGAGACCCTCGGGTGGTTTACTTACATGGGTTGGCAGCTCCCATAAGTGTCAGGTTGAGGAAGTGGACATGGGCTGCGCCGACTTGCAAGGCTTAGCACTATCTACCCAAAGGGAAAACCCCCTACTATTGGTAAATAAATATAGTGGGAGGGTGGACAGTAATTGTGAGTCTGATGTTCTGATTGCTCTTGTTAATATTTTATCCAGCAGATCCACCACCCACTTTATTTTAATCGCAGGGGACTTTAATGCTACTTTTGAGCATTATTCTTTTACCAAAGAGCTTTATCAAGAAGAGGACATCCATTGGGGTATCCTGCAATTAGCATCGAACAAAAGTCCCAGAATGAGTAGAACAGCCTACCAAATTGTTGATATTACACTTGCATATGGTCTCCGCGCTTGCAATGGTCACTCCTGCTCAGATGCTAAACCTTGTCCCACTTTTAGGCGTGGAGCATATAGGAGCCATATTGATGACCTCTTATTAGACATTCATTTGTGGAGGGCATATGGTCAATATGGTGGTAAAAGAACATGAAGAAAGCTACCATGATCCGCTGATTCTATCTACTAGGGGTCTGCTGCCTACAATAGAGGCCCCTGATTCTAGGGACTATGCGCAGCAGCTTATGACAAACAACAAACGTAGGCCCGTATTTATACTTTTTTTAGCGCTGCATTTGCGCCGCTTTTTGGCGCAAAACTGCGCAAACCTACAAAATACAATGGCATTTTGCAAGTTTGCGCCGTTTTTGCATCAAAAAACGACGCAAATGCGGCGCAAAAAAAGTATAAATACGGGAAGTAATGTCAGGTGGGATATTGTTAATTCCTCTTGAGGCTCTCTTACATCGATATATAGCCTTCTGGCAGACCAAATGGAGTATATGCTCCACTTATTTGAGGATGATAATAGGCTCCTGGCTGCACATATGGAATTATTAAACTCTTTAAAAAAACATTTTACTAAAGAAGTGGTCCCCAAAACAAGAAACACGTGTAGTGAAAGGTGGTTCAATCACTCATGCAGGGAAACCAAGTACAAACTACTGAGGGACCTGAGAAGGGGGATTAGGGAGCTTATAAAACAGTCAAGAGAGGGCTAGGTGGGAGCTTTCTACGGCACGTAGAAGTTGGGAGGAGAAACGGTGTGCTGCTCTCTTGGAAAGCGCAAGAGCCTATGATGCCTCTAAGTTTTGGAAGCTGATTTCAAATGATAGTGGTGATTCCTGGCCCCTGCCTGGTACTTTGGTTCTCCCTGCAGCATGGGTAAAACATTGTGGGTCACTATATACAGGGGTAGATTAACCTAATTTCAGGGAATTGGTTGACAATAGGGAATTATGTGTACCTCCAGTCAAGTTCTCTTTAGCAGAAACTAAGGCAGCAATAGCTTCCCTGAAGTGGGGAAATGCCCAGAGTCTCGATAAAATACCTAGTGATCTCTATAAATCAAATCCCGACATTTGGGCCCCTTATTTGGATAAGGTTTGGAACACAGTTGCCACAGGAGAACCTATTCCTTGTACATGGAGGGGAGCCGAGATGGTTCCCCTTTTTAAGAAAGGTAGTCCTTGTGACCCTTTTAATTATCGTCCAATATGCCTACTCAACAACTTTCAAAAACTTTTTGCGAAGCAGATTTTGTTTCATTTAGAAGAGTGGGTTACAGAGAGTGGGGCCATCTCTGACTTACAGGCAGAGGGTTTAGACCCGCGGTTAGTACAATAGATCAAGACCTGAGGTTTTTGGCAACCAAATGGAGGACTGTAGATATCGTAGGTGGGAACCTATACGTGGTCTTCATTGATCTTCGAGCAGCCTTCGACCTGGTACCCAGGAATAAATTATGGCTGACATTAACTGTTGGACTTTTGCTTATGCAGGGTCATCCCCAGTCTTTTTGCCTCCTGCCTCCTATTTTTTCTGACCTGTTGCTGTTGGCTTTTGAACTCTGAGCACTTTACCACTGCTAACCAGTGCTAAAGTGCATATGCTCTCTGTGTAAATTGTATGTAATTGGTTTATCCATGATTGGCATATTTGTTTTACTGTTAAGTCCCTAGTAAAGTGCACTAGAAGTGCCTAGGGCCTGTAAATCAAATGTTACTAGTGGGCCTGCAGCACTGGTTGTGCCACCCACATGAGTAACCCTGTAATCATGTCTCAGACCTGCCACTGCAGTGTCTGTGTGTGTCTTTTTACACTGTAAATTCGACTTGGCAAGTGTACCCACTTGCCAGGCCTAATCCTTCCCTTTTCTTACATGTAAGGCACCCCTAAGGTAGGCCCTAGGTAGCCCCAAGGGCAGTGTGCAGTGTATGGATAAGGTAGGACATATAGTAATGTGGTTTATATGTCCTGACAGTGAAATACTGCCAACTTCGTTTTTCACTGTTGCAAGGCCTGTCTCTCTCATAGGATAACATGGGGGCTACCTTTAAATATGATTAAAGTGTAGATTCCCCTAGAGAGTAGATGGACATGTGGAGTTTGGGGTCCCTGAACTCACAATTTAAAAATACATCTTTTAGTAAAGTTGATTTTAAGATTGTGCGTTTGAAAATGCCACTTTTAGAAAGTGAGCATTTTTTTGCTTAAACCATTCTGTGACTCTGCCTTGTTTGTGGATTCCCTGTCTGGGTCAGTTTGACAGTTGGGTTGTTTTTCACCTCGCACTAGACAGTGACACAAAGGGGGCTGAGGTGTAACCTGCATTTCCTGATTAGCCATCTCTGCTAGGAGGGAGTGGTGGAGTGGTCACTCTCATCTGAAAGTACTGTGCCTGCCTCTGACAATGCCGGCTCCAACCCCCTGGTGTGTGTCTGAGGCCTTGCCTGGGCAAGGCAGGATTTCACAAGTAGGTGTGAGTCCCCTTTGAAGAAAGGTGACTTCAAAGACTAAATTGGGTATAAGAAGGGCACCCAAATCTACAGACTTTAGAAACACTTCTGGAACCAAGAGGAACCTCTGCCTGGAGAAGAGCTGATAGGTGAGGAAGAAGTGCTGCCCTGCCTGTGACTGTGCTTTGTGGAGCTTTCCTGCAGTGCTGCTTCTGGCAGAGTAAGAGGGCAAAGACTGGACTTTGTGTGCCTTCCATCTTGTGAAGAAATCTCCAAGGGCTTGATTTAGAGCTTGCCTCCTGTTGTTTGAAGTCTCAGGGACAGCAAAGACTTCCTTCTGCCAGCACCTGGAGTCTCTGGAGAGACTCCTGCTCTGACAAGTGGTGCCCTATCCAGTCCCTGGGCCCTTGAAAGGAAAGCTGGTGGAATCCAAGGAAATCGACTTCGGACCGACGCCGCTGCTGAATCCGGTAACGCCACCTGCACCGGACGCCGTGACCTTCGCTGGAACGCGACGCTCTTCGCAAGCCCGACGCCGCAGCAGCCCCGCTGAAGTCCGCGACTCCGTGGAAGTCGCTGCACCACGTCGTGACCGACGTTGCTCGAAGTGCACGGATTCAACGTTTCGCACAGATGCTGCGATTCCCGACTTCGTGCATCGGCTTGTTTTCACTCTTCACCAAAGGTACTGTACTTGCGGGTCTACACGACTCCGTGTCCAGCGCCGCTGGTGTCGGCTTGTTGGGAACGACTCCATCACAACGCTGTGTTAACATCTCATCAAAGCATTTTTGTTTCTAAGCGCTATTTTTGAGTTTAGTCTTTAAAAATTCATAACCTGACTTGTGTATGTCTGATTTTTGTCGTTTTGGTCTTGTTTTGTTTAGATAAATATTTCCTATTTTTCTTAACCGGTGTGTCATTTTGTAGTGTTTTCATGAAGTTACTGTGTGTGTTGGTACAAATACTTTACACCTAGCGCTCTGAAGTTAAGCCTACTGCTCTGCCAAGCTACCAAGGGGGTAAGCGGGGGTTAGCTGAGGGTGATTCTCTTTTACCCTGACTAGAGTGAGGGTCCTTGCTTGAACAGGCGGTAACCTGACTGTAAACCAAAGACCCCATTTTATTCCTTGTACATGGAGGGGAGCCGAGATGGTTCCCCTTTTTAAGAAAGGTAGTCCTTGTGACCCTTTTAATTATCGTCCAATATGCCTACTCAACAACTTTCAAAAACTTTTTGTGAAGCAGATTTTGTTTCATTTAGAAGAGTGGGTTACAGAGAGTGGGGCCATCTCTCACTTACAGGCAGGGGTTTTAGACCCGCGGTTAGTACAATAGATCAAGACCTGAGGTTTTTGGCAACCAAATGGAGGACTGTAGATATCGCAGGTGGGAACCTATACGTGGCCTTCATTGATCTTCGAGCAGCCTTCGACCTGGTACCCAGGAATAAATTATGGCTGACATTAACCAACATGGGAGTCCCTAAAGGTCTTTTGAACCTTATTGTCCGACTTCATGAAGGCGCTTTTGCTCAAATTAGGAGTGGTAAAGATGGTGAATTAACAGACCCAGTTACCATTGAGAGAGGAGTAAGGCAAGGCTGTGTCCTAGCTCCTACCCAACTTTCTTTAATATGTAAACAACTGTATTAAGTATTTAACTGATTGCAATAATGACTCACCTAAGTTGGCGGGTAAGAAAATCCCAGGACTTCTTTATGCGGATGATACTATCATCTTGGCTAAATCACCCCTGGGACTGCAAAATTTGGTTGACCAATTCGGTTTATTTTGTAGGGATTTTGGCCTGCAAGTCAATGTCAAGAAAACGAAGGCCCATATTTATACTCCTTTTGCGCTGGATTAGCATCATTTATTTTGACTCAAATTCGGCGCAAAGCGGACACCATATTTATACTTTAACGCTAGGCCCGTCTAACGTCAAAATATCCCAGTGTGCGGCATTTTCTGGATGCGTGAAACCAACATGCGTCAATGAGATGCAAGGTAGGCGTTCCCGTCTAAAAAATAACTTAAAAACCCGTGCAACACATTTATCCAACTGTGCAAAAAAGGTGCACAGCTGGGAGGCGGAGCTGGAAAAGGGCGCAAATTCCGATTTGCACCAAAATTTAACACCTGGGTCAGGGCTACATCAGAACTCAAAACGGAAGACATGGAGGTGCTATTCATCCAGCATGCATGAAGACACAGAGCACAGGAGCAACAGCAGCAGCAGCGTCCACCACACCAACAGGGACCCCAAAGGCAACGCAGAAGGCATGAGAGGATATTCAGGACCAGGACAACCCTCCAGGGCCTCAGGGAACATGACATCATCCAAAGGTACAGACTAAACTGGCAAGCCATACAGCAGCTGCTGCGCCACATTGAGCCACAGTTGGCACCCAGCTTTCAGACACCCCACATCATTCCACCAGAGACCAAGCTGTTAGCTGTCCTGCACATGTTGGCAAGTGGCTCTTTTCAAACCACTGGTGCCCTGGCTGCTGGGATCTCACAGCCCTCATTCTCTGCCTTCCTTCCCAAGGTATTTGATGCCATTATCTCCCTTACACCCTGCCACAGCAGCTTCCCCAACACACAGCAGAAGCAACAGGAAACCAAATAGGGGTTCTATCAAATCAAAGGCTTCCGCACAAGCTTGGTGCCATTGACTGCACACATGTACGGATTGTGCCACCTGCTGCAACGGAGCATCTATACCGCAACAGGAAGCACACACACTTCATCAATGTGCAGGCCATTTGTAGATCACTGTGAATTGATCACCAACATTGTGGCAAAGTATCCTGGGAGTGTACATGATTCATTCATCTTCCACCACAGCACCATCAATCAGCACTTCCAGGATGGATGATATGGCAATGGCCTACTTGTCGGTAAGTACAGAAACCTAGAAATTTACACACAGCACAGCAACCCTGTAGGACACACAACACATACACCACTACATTGACACGTGGTCAGGAAGCCACTGAGGTTGTGACACTGGTAGTCATGTTTGATATCCTGACCCAATGGGATACACACCTATGGACAAATCACAGATGAAATAACAAGAGATGCCACTCCAGAGCCACACAGAACCAATTTAAAACCACACAGTGACAATGACGTGGCCTTAACTGGCATTGCAACTTGGAAGATGAATCTTCCAGTCTCACATCAATAACACTCAATCACACACCCTTCCAAGCAATACGTACTGTGTAAGGGGTGTGTAATGTGTTTTGCTGCAGGTCAAACACCATGAGACACACAGCATGATGATGCTGACTCTAATGAAGGTGACATGGAATCATTGAAGCAGTACCAACATCTCACATCACTCCTGGGGTGACATTGCCTACTAGCAATAAGGAAGTGGTCTGTGCTATGAAAACATGTGGCTGTGACACTAAAGCATACGGATCGAGACAGTTCCCCATATACATAACAGATGTACAGGCACATGGACCTTCTGACACTAAAACCTTCACCCCCACAACCAAGTTAGCCAGCTTGCCTGGAGCAAGTTCAGTAGTGTAGGTACATGTTTGCACATGAGCCAACTCGGTGAGGGCACAAAAATAGGTTTGCCTAGAACTTGTCACACATGGGGTAATTTTGCATTGTCAATTGTGAACACTTCAGTGCTGCCAACTTATGGAGATGTGTTGTACATTGTACCCTAGCCAAATCATAGGGCCTCACTGTTGCATTTCACATGCAATTACATATCTCTAATTGGATGTGATGGTCAGCCCATATAGTGCAACCGTGTTACCACCACAGTGGAATCGATTGTGTCTGTTGAAGTATTATGTCACCTCCAGTAAAGGCACAGGGACACTTGTTTCACATTACAGAATGCAAGGGAGATACACACTGAACAGCAAGTTTCAAAATATACCACTGATCTCAGGTCAATCAGCCAAACACCAGTTTTGATAGTTAAACAACCCAATGCAGAAAGAACATCACAGAAGCCTAGGATCCCACACAATACCACAAACACAGATGAGTCACAGACGACACAAGAGAACAACTGCCATGCAAAGTGATAATCAAGGTGCAACCAACAACCAAATATTTACCCTCATTTTCTCTTTCAGCTGATCAGGGTTACGGGATCCAGCCATGGATCATGACTCCATTTGCCAACCCAAACACAGCAGCAGAGCATGCCTATAATGAGGCACATCGTAGGACACGCACCATAGTTGAGAGGACTTTTGGCATCCTGAAGTCCAGATTCAGGTGCCTGGACATCACCGGAGGCAGCCTCCTATATACAGCTGAAATGGTCTGCAAGATCATTTTGACCTGTGCCATCCTGCAAAACATTTGTGTAAGGAGGAACATTCCCCTCTATGAACCAGACCCACAAATGCCTGAAGAGGAGGATGCTGTTCGTGAAAATGAGGGGGAACATCCAAACACTGCTGCAGGATTGCTTCACAGACAACACATCGTACTAAACTTCTTCTAACTATAGTCACCATCACCACTTTGTTATCATATGTCATTAAACACCTAACTTAATCACAAAATCATGCTCTGGGTAGTTTCTTATGTATCACATTATCCCTAGGAATCATAATCAGAGTTTAGGATCATGGAGCATTGCAGAAATACAGATTAGGATACTGAAAAAGCCACATCACATTTGATGGGTATGAATGTACAGCCAACATTACACACAGTGTAAATTACATATATCCTGTCTATTCCACATGTGAAGGGCAATATCAGAGGACCAAAGCTATGAAACACATCCATGTTGCCAACATGGTCAATTGCAGCAAATGGAACACAACTAAGACACAATCAATCATAAGGAAAAAAAAGTGTCTCATGCATGAGGGAGTGGATGTGCTATTGCATTGGTAACAGGAATGTATGACCAGACCCTTGACAGCAGTAAGTGTGACATCAGCTATCTCTGCAAGGACCATGTGTGACAAGAAGTCCATCTAAGCTGAAAATGGATAGCACGGGTGCCCCTGGTATGACAAGGATTGCTCACAAGACATGCCCTGCGCAGTCCATCCTAGGTAATAAGTCCTGCCACTGCCATGTTTTAAGTCTTTCCCCACCCTTCTCCAGGGGGCCCTGTAAATGGACTATCTGTACCCTGAGAATCCTCAGCTACACACACACATTCTGACTCCTGTGTGCTTCCCACTTCAGTATGGCATGCCATAGTCATAGTTCATCAGTCTGCATGGACTTTAGGTGAAATAATGCACTGCCTGGTAGGCAGTAAGACCTGAAATCAGCTGTCTATTGCTTCCCATGTGAAAGGTCCACTTGGCCCTTTGAACTTGATTCTCAACTCCAGGACTTTTGAGAGACTGAAGCTGCACACACCTGTGAGCACTACCATGTAGACCATCCATTTGAACCTGCCCTGCCCTTGCTGCTGCCTGGAACTACTTAGAAATTGCCATTTTCAGAATTTCCTTGTTGTGCATTGGCATACAAATCAATTGTGTACCAGATCCCTTGGGGGATTGTGTAACATTGCAGACCACAGCACAAACTGTTTTTAGTTCCCACAGTGTTGTACCAGCTTTTCACAGTCAGAGTCTGCTCACTGTGTATTTGCCTTGTTCATGTTTGTTCCTGACAGAGCCTGCATCCTGTTAGCCAGACTGGTTACTGTCTTTGCGTGAACCATAGAGGTTCCCTGTGGCTACATTTGTCTCATAGTTGCTTTCCATGCCCTCTCTTTCCTCATGGGGTATTGTGTCTGGTAGGTCTACAATGAATCCTCAAATAGATAGTATAGTTTAATCATTTTACTCGTCGTAATCAGTTCTGGGACATGTATTCAAATGACCTAATCCAGCCCCCATCCTTTGTCTGGTTTTGCATGCATTCATTAGTGCCATTCAGGGACAGTGTGCTATGGTTGTATGCATGGATTTGGTACGGTGCCTCCAGCACAACAAACAAGGCTTGCCAATGTGTATGTGAGGACAAAACATGTTTGTGCCCTGACGGTCCAGACACAGAACCACTTCTCCCACCACCTTTTGATGGTGCTTCTGTGGTGACTAGCTGCGATGATTAATTAGCACAGAGGCACAGATGTTCAATCAATCAATAATATTTATAGAGCACACTACTCACCCGTGAGGGTCTCAAGGCGCTAGGGGAGGGGGTTACTGCTGCTCGAAGAGCCAGGTCTTGAGCTGCCTCTGGAATGCAAGGTGGTCCTGGGTGGTCCTCAGGTTGTCGGGGAGGGAGTTCCAAGTCTTGGCCGCCAGGTAGGAGAAGGATTTCCCACCTGCTGTTGTGCGGCCGATGCGAGGGACGGCGGCGAGTGCGAGGTTGGCGGAGCGAAGTTGACGGGTGGGCGTGTAGAAACTGAGGCGACGGTTGAGGTATTCGGGTCCCTTGTTGTGGAGGGCTTTGTGTGCGTGGGTGAGCAGCCTGAAGGTGATCCTTTTGTTGACGGGTAGCCAGTGCAGGTGTCTCAGGTGGGCGGAGCTGTGGCTGTTGCAGGGTATGTTGAGGATGAGGCGAGCAGAGGCGTTTTGTATTCACTGAAGATGTTTCTGGAGTTTTGTGGTGGTTCCTGCGTATAGGGTGTTTCCGTAGTCCAGGCAGCTTGTGACAAGGGCGTGGGTCACAGTTTTTCTGGTGCCGGCGGGGATCCAGCGGAAGATCTTTCGGAGCATGTGGAGAGTGAGGAAGCAGGAAGACGATACGGCGTTGACTTGTTTGGTCATGGTGAGAAGTGGGTCCAGGATGAATCCGAGGTTGCGTGCGTGGTCTGAGGGGATAGGTGTGGTGCCCAGGGCCATGGGCCACCAAGAGTTGTCCCAGGCTGACGGGGTGTTTCCGAGGATGAAGACTTCCGTTTTGTCTGAGTTCAGTTTCAGACGGCTGAGTTTCATCCATTCTGCGACATCTTTCATTCCGTCCTGCAGGTTGGTTTTGGCGATGGTAGGGTCCTTGGTGAGGGAAAGTATCAGCTGGGTGTCGTCGGCGTAGGAGATGATGTTGATGTGTTTGCGTGCGATGTCGGCGAGGGGGCTCATGTAGACATTGAAGAGAGTCGGGCTGAGCGAGGATCCCTGTGGGACGCCGCAGATGATCTCGGTGGGGTCCGAGCGGAACGGCAGGAGGTAGACTCTTTGGGAGCGGTTGGAGAGGAAAGAGGTGATCCAGTCCAGGGCCTGTCCTTTGATACCGGTGGAGCGGAGGCGGGATATTAGGGTTCGGTGGCAGACTGTGTTGAAGGCGGCCGAGAGGTCGAGGAGGATGAGGGCGGCTGTTTCTCCGTTGTCCATCAGAGTTCTGAGGTCATCAGTGACTGCCATGAGGGCGGTTTCAGTGCTGTGGTTGGCTCGGAATCCGGACTGGGAGGGGTCGAGTAGGTTGTTGTCTTCAAGGAATTTGGTCAGTTGCTTGTTGACGGCCTTCTCAATGACTTTGGCCGGGAAGGGGAGGAGCGAGATGGGGCGGAAGTTCTTCAGGTCGTTTGGGTTCGCCGTAGGTTTCTTCAGGAGAGCGTTCACTTCCGCGTGTTTCCAGCTCTCGGGGAAGGTGGCAGATGCAAACGAGCTGATGATGATGGTCTGGAGGTGGGGGGCGATGATGTCATCGGCTTTGTTGAAGATGAAGTGGGGGCAGGGCTCTGAGGGGGCACCGGAGTGGATGGTGTTGATGGTAGTTTTGGTCTCTTCTGCGCTGATGTGGGTCCAGGCGTTGAGGGTGACTGCTGGGGGTGTGGGATCCGTGGTGGTAGGCTGGGTCTGAGGGCCGAAGCGGTCGTGAAGGTCGGTGATCTTTCGATGGAAGAAGGTAGCAAGGGAGTTGCAGAGATCTTGTGAGGGCGTGATGGAGTTGGAGTTGGCGTTGGGATTGGAGAGCTCTTTGACGATGTTAAAGACTTCTTTGCTGTTGTGAGTGTTCTTGTCCAGTCTGTCTTTGAAGGATGTTATCTTGGTGGTGCGGATCAGCTGATGGTGTTCGCGGGTGGCGTTTTTGAGGGCGGACATGTTTTCTGCGTGTGGTCTTTGCGCCAGGCTTTCTCGAGGGTACGGCAGGTTTTTTTTTATTCCTTGAGGGTGTCTGTGAACCATTGAGGTTTCCTGGCGATGGTCTGTATTGGGAGGCGTCTGAGGGGTGCGAGGTTGTCGGCGCAGTTGGTGATCCATTGTGTGAGGCTGAGGGCTGCGTTGTTGGCGTCGGTGGAGAGTGGAGAGTAGCTGCTCTGTGGAGATTTTGTTCCAGTGTCTTCGTGGGGTGGGTTGTGTGCGGAGGTGGAGAGTCTTGCGTCTGAAGGTGAAGTGGACACATCTGTGGTCGGTCCAGTGTATTACGGAGGAGTGGCTGAAGGATACGTGGTTACTGGCGGAGAAGATGGGGTCGAGCGTGTGTCCGCCGATGTGGGTGGGGGTGTTCACCAGTTGCTTGAGACAGAGGTTGGTGAGGTTGTCAAGCAGGGTGGTGGTGTTGGTGTCGTTGTTCTGCTCCAAGTGGAAGTTGAGGTCTCCGAGGAGGATGTAGTCCGGCGAGGCTAGGGCGTGCGGGGAGATGAAGTCCGCAATGGATTCACTGAAGAGGGCGCGTGGTCCCGGGGGTCTGTAGATGAGAGTTCCTCTGAGGGTGGTCCTGGGGTCGGTGTGGATCTGGAAGTGCATGTGTTCGGCGGTGATGGGGGTGTCTTCGGTGGAAGTGGTGACGTTAATGGACTCCCTGAATATGATGGCGATTCCGCCTCCGACTTGGTTGGTGCGGTCTCTCCTGGCGATCTTGTAGCCGTCGGGGATGGCTATGGCGATGTCGGGGCCGAGGAGGTGTTCATCCAGGTCTCAGTGATGAAGGCAAGATCCGGTGCGGTGGAGTCCAAGAGGTCCCATAGTTCAATGGGGTGCTTGTGGACGGAGCGTGCGTTGATGAGGATGCATTTGAGGTGGTTATTGGCGCGTGGTCTGGCTGGCGGGGTGCAGTCGCGGTGGAAGGTGTGCTTGCAGGTAAGGCATGCGAAGGGTCCATGAGTGCGTTTCGGGTTGGCTTGGAAGCAGGTTCTAGAGCGTCCTGGGTTGAGTGCGTGGAGGGAGGTGGGGTCGTAGCGGTCCTGCGGGGTTTGGGAGTGCTGGGGGCCAGGGGTCGTGACTCTGGGTGTGGTCTCAGACGGGCTTGCCTTTGCCAGCGGCCGCCATAAGAGGAAGGAGGGGGGGGGGCGACGAATGGGAGCAGGTGGGGGCCGGGCCGAACGGGTGGTGGAGGCGGGAAAGCAGAGGACGGGAGGCCAGATAGAGGGGAAGGGAAAGAAGATAGGGAAGAAGAGATGGATTATAGAAGACGCGAGGAATCAGAAGAAGAGAAGAGAGGAGTCAGAAGAAGAGGAGAGAGGAGTCAGAAGAAGAGGAGAGAGGAGTCAGAAGAAGAGGAGAGAGGAGTCTGAAGAAGAGGAGAGAGGAGTCTGAAGAAGAGGAGAGAGGAGTCTGAAGAAGAGGAGAGAGGAGTCTGAAGACGAGGAGAGAGGAGTCTGAAGACGAGGAGAGAGGAGTCTGAAGACGAGGAGAGAGGAGTCGGAAGAAAAGGGAGGAATAAGAGAAGAGAAGAACACAGAAGAAGAGACGAGAGGAGTACAGAAGAAGAGAAGAACACAGAAGAGGAGAGGAACTCGTAAGAACACAGAAGAGGAAAAGAACACGCAGGAAATGGAGTGCAGGAAGAAAAGAACATGCAGGAAATGGAGTGCAGGCGCAGAAGAACACAGAAGAACAGAAGAAAGGACAGAAGAACACAGAAGAACAGAAGAAAGGACAGAAGAACACGAAGGAAATGGGGTGCAGGAGCGGAAGAAAACAGAAGAACAGGAGAACAGAAGTACAGAAGAACACAGAGGAAATGGAGTGCAGGTGCAGAAGAACACAGAAGAACAGAAGAAGACGAGGGAAATGGAGTGCAGGAGCGGAAGAAAACAGAAGAACAGGAGAACAGAAGTACAGAAGAACACAGAGGAAATGGAGTGCAGGCGCAGAAGAACACGGAAGAAAGAAGAACAGAAGAACACGCAGGAAATGGAGTGCAGGCGCAGAAGAACACGGAAGAAAGAAGAACAGAAGAACACGCAGGAAATGGAGTGCAGGCGCAGAAGAACACGGAAGAAAGAAGAACAGAAGAACACGCAGGAAATGGAGTGCAGGCGCAGAAGAACACAGAAGAACAGAAGAACACGAAGGAAATGGGGTGCAGGAGCGGAAGAGAACAGAAGAACAGAGGAACAGAGGAACACGAGGGGAATGGAGTGCAGGACGAGGTGCAGAACACAAAGAAAATGGATGCCAGAGGAGGGGCAGAAAAACGAAGAAAAAAGGGACAGAGAGGACAGCAGAGGTAAGAGGAAGAAGTTGGAAGAGAGAGAGTTCAGAGGACAGAGGTGAGTAATGGGGGGCTGGACGGGGGAGCGCAGGGCGTACTTACGGTTTTGCTGGGAGGTGGCTGGAGCCTGGGCAGGTGGAGCTGCAGTGGCGGGGGGAGCGACCTACCCTAGGGTCAAGGGTCGCTGTCTCTGCCGCGCAGCGGCCGCCATAAGAGGGAGGAGGGGGGGAAGAGGGGTCAGCTGGGGGCAGGAGGCAGGAGGGGGGGCGACGAATGGGAGCGGGGGGGCGGGCCGAACGGGTGCTGGAGGCGGGAAAGCAGAGGGTAGTGGGTTGGGGGGTCAGATAGAGGGGAAGGGAAAGAAGATAGGGAAGAAGAGATGGATTATAGAAGACGTGAGGAATCAGAAGAAGAAACAGAGAGGAGTCCAAAGAAGAGGAGAGAGGAGTCCGAAGAAGAGGAGAGAGGAGTCCGAAGAAGAGGAGAGAGGAGTCCGAAGAAGAGGAGAGAGGAGTCCGAAGAAGAGGAGAGAGGAGTCGGAAGAGGAGGAGAGAGGAGGAGAGAGGAGTCGGAAGACGAGAAGAACACAGAAGAAGAGACGAGAAGAACACAGAAGAAGAGACGAGAGGAGTACAGAAGAAGAGAAGAACACAGAAGAGGAGAGGAACTCGGAAGAACACAGAAGAGGAAAAGAACACGCAGCAAATGGAGTGCAGGAAGAAAAGAACACACAGGAAATGGAGTGCAGGAAGAAAAGAACACGCAGGAAATGGAGTGCAGGCGCAGAAGAACACAGAAGAACAGAAGAACACGAGGGAAATGGAGTGCATGTGCAGAAGAACACAGAAGAACACAAAGGAAATGGGGTGCAGGCGCAGAAGAACACAGAAGAACAGAAGAACACGAGGGAAATGGAGTGCAGGCGCAGAAGAACACAGAAGAACAGAAGAACACGAGGGAAATGGAGTGCAGGCGCAGAAGAACACAGAAGAACATGAAGAAAATGGGGTGCAGGAAGAAAAGAACACGCAGGAAATGGAGTGCACGAAGAAAAGAACACACAGGAAATGGAGTGCAGGCGCAGAATGAACAGAAGAACAGGAGAACAGAAGAACAGAGGAACACAAGGGGAACGGAGTGCAGGACGAGGTGCAGAACACGAAGAAAATGGATGCCAGAGGAGGGGCAGAAAAACAAAGAAAAAATGGACAGAGAGGACAGCAGAGGTAAGAGGAAGAAGTTGGAAGAGAGAGAATTCAGAGGACAGAGGTGAGTAACGGGGGGCTGGACGGGGGGAGCGCAGGGCATACTTTCGGTTTTGCTGGGAGGTGGCTGGAGCCTGGGCAGGAGGAGCTGCAGCGGCGGGGGGAGCGACCTACCCTAGGGTCAAGGGTCGCTGTCTCTGCCGCGCAGCGGCCGCCATAAGAGGGAGGAGGGGGGGGAGAAGGGGTCAGCTGGGGCGGGAGGCGGGAGGAGGGGGGGGAGAAGGGGTCAGCTGGGGCGGGAGGCAGGAGGGGGGGCGACGAATGGGAGCAGGGGGGGTGGGGCGGGGCCGAACGGGTGGTGGAGGCGGGAAAGCAGAGGGTGGGGGGTGAGGGGGTCAGATAGAGGGGAAGGGAAAGAAGATGGGGAAGAAGAGATGGATTATAGAAGACATGAGGAATCAGAAGAAGAGGAGAGAGGAGTCCAAAGAAGAGGAGAGAGAGGAGTCGGAAGAGGAGTCGGAAGAGGAGTCGGAAGAGGAGAAGAACACAGAAGAAGAGAAGAACACAGAAGAGGAGAGGAACTCGGAAGAACACAGAAGAGGAAAAGAACACGCAGCAAATGGAGTGCAGGAAGAAAAGAACACGCAGGAAATGGAGTGCAGGCGCAGAAGAACACAGAAGAACAGAAGAAAGAAGGGCAGAAGAACACAAGGGAAATGGGGTGCAGGAGCGGAAGAACACAGAAGAACACGAAGGAAATGGGGTGCAGGCGCAGAAGAACACAGAAGAACAGAAGAACACGAGGGAAATGGAGTGCAGGCGCAGAAGAACACAGAAGAACAGAAGAAAGAAGAACACGCAGGAAATGGAGTGCAGGCGCAGAAGAACACAGAAGAACATGAAGAAAATGGGGTGCAGGAAGAAAAGAACACGCAGGAAATGGAGTGCAAGAAGAAAAGAACACGCAGGAAATGGAGTGCAGGCGCAGAAGAGAACAGAAGAACAGGAGAACAGAAGAACAGATAAACAGAGGAACACGAGGGGAATGGAGTGCAGGACGAGGTGCAGAACACGAAGAAAATGGATGCCAGAGGAGGGGCAGAAAAACGAAGAAAAAATGGACAGAGAGGACAGCAGAGGTAAGAGGAAGAAGTTGGAAGAGAGAGAGTTCAGAGGACGGAGGTGAGTAACGGGGGGCTGGACGGGGGGAGCGCAGGGCGTACTTTCAGTTTTGCTGGGAGGTGGCTGGAGCCTGGGCAGGTGGAGCTGCAGCGGCGGGGGGAGCGACCTACCCTAGGGTCAAGGGTCGCTGTCTCTGCCGGGCAGCGGCCGCCATAAGAGGGAGGAGGGGGGGGGAGAAGGGGTCAGCTGGGGCGGGAGGCGGGAGGGGGGGGGCGACGAATGGGAGCAGGGGGGGTGGGGCGGGGCCGAACGGGTGGTGGAGGCGGGAAAGCAGAGGGTGGGGGGTGGGGGGTTCAGATAGAGGGGAAGGGAAAGAAGATGGGGAAGAAGAGATGGATTATAGAAGACATGAGGAATCAGAAGAAGAGGAGAGAGGAGTCCAAAGAAGAGGAGAGAGGAGTCCGAAGAAGAGGAGAGAGGAGTCCGAAGAAGAGGAGAGAGGAGTCCGAAGAGGGAGGAGGGGAGGAGGAGGGGTCAGCTGGGGGTGGGAGGGGGGGCGACGAATGGGAGCAGGGCCGAACGGGTGGTGGAGGCAGGAAAGCCCCTCCAGATAGAGGGGAAGAGAAAGAAGATAGGGAAGAAGAGATGGATTATAGAAGACGCGAGGAATCAGAAGAAGAGGAGAGAGGAGTCTGAAGAAGAGGAGAGAGGAGTCTGAAGAAGAGGAGAGAGGAGTCTGAAGAAGAGGAGAGAGGAGAGTCTGAAGAAGAAGAGAGTCTGAAGAAGAGGAGAGAGGAGAGTCTGAAGAAGAGGAGAGAGGAGAGTCTGAAGAAGAGGAGAGAGGAGAGTCTGAAGAAGAGGGGAGAGGAGAGTCTGAAGAAGAGGGGAGAGGAGAGTCTGAAGAAGAGGGGAGAGGAGAGTCTGAAGAAGAGGGGAGAGGAGAGTCTGAAGAAGAGGGGAGAGGAGAGTCTGAAGAAGAGGGGAGAGGAGAGTCTGGAGGAGAGGGGAGAGGAGAGTCTGGAGGAGAGGAGAGTCTGGAGGAGAGGAGAGTCTGGAGGAGAGTCTGAAGAAAAGAGAGGAGAGTCTGAAGGAGAGGAGAGGAGAGTCTGAAGGAGAGGAGAGGAGAGGAGAGTCTGAAGGAGAGGAGAGGAGAGTCTGAAGGAGAGGAGAGGAGAGTCTGAAGGAGAGGAGAGGAGAGTCTGAAGGAGAGGAGAGTCTGAAGAAAAGAGGACTAGAAGAAGACGAGAGGAGTACAGAAGAGGAGAGGAACTCGGAAGAACACAGAAGAGGAAAAGAACACGCAGGAAATGGAGTGCAGGAAGAAAAGAACACAGAAGAAGAGAAGAACATGAAGGAAATGGGGTGCAGGAGCGGAAGAACAGGAGAACAGAAGAACACGCAGGAAATGGAGTGCAGGGGCAGAAGAACACAAGAACACGAGGGAAATGGAGTGCAGGAGCGGAAGAAAACAGAAGAACAGGACAACAGAAGTATAGAAGAACACAGAGGAAATGGAGTGCAGGCGCAGAAGAACACAGAGGAACAGAAGAACACAAAGGGAATGGGGTGCAGGAGCGGAAGAGAACAGGAGAACAGAAGAACAGAGGAACACAAGGGGAATGGAGTGCAGGACGAGGTGCCGAACACGAAGAAAATGGATGCCAGAGGAGGGGCAGAAAAACAAAGAAAAAATGGACCGAGAGAGGACAGCCGAGGTAAGAGGAAGAAGTTGGAAGAGAGAGAGTTCAGAGGACAGAGGTGAGTAATGGGGGGCTGGACGGGGGGAGCGCAGGGCGTACTTACGGTTTTGCTGGGAGGTGCTTGGAGCCTGGGCAGGTGGAGCTGCAGCAGCGGGGGGAGCTACCTACCCCTGGGTCAAGGGTCGCTGTCTCTGCCGCGCAGCGGC
The DNA here is from genome assembly GCF_031143425.1 of Pleurodeles waltl. NCBI lineage: Eukaryota > Metazoa > Chordata > Amphibia > Caudata > Salamandridae > Pleurodeles > Pleurodeles waltl. The sequence goes on from NC_090445.1 coordinate 516,462,042, forward strand.
TGCCATAAGAGAGAGGAGGAGGGGGGGTAGGAGGGGTCAGCTGGGGGCGGGAGGTGGGGGGGCGACGAAAGGGAGCAGGGGGGGTGTCCTGCCATTTGATAAGTTTTGTTTTGACCAATGACTTTGTGTTTCACCACTGCGCATATTAGTTGCTCAATGTTCACCAGTAGCACATGGTATGTTTTGTTCAGTTGAGCCGCCTATTGGCTTTGACATGGCATTAGCCATTACTTTCTGTATTCAGTTGAGCCGCCTATGGGCTTTGACATTGCATTAGCCATTACATTCTGTATTCTGCCTATTGGCTTTGACATGCTGTATCCAGTCTAGCCGCCTATTGGCTTTGACATTGCATTCCTATTGACTTTGACATGATGTATTCAGTTTAGCTGCCTATTGACTTTGACATGCTATTAGATATTCTGCCTATTGGCTTTGACATGATATTCAGCTCCGCTGCCTATTGGCTTTGACATGATATTATACATTGCATTTTGTATTCAGCTCCGCTGCCTATTGGCTTTGACATGATATTATACATTGCATTTTATATTCAGCTCAGCTGCCTATGGGCTTTGACATGATATAAGACATTGCATTTTGTATTCAGCTTAGATGCCTATTGGCTTTGACATGACACTAGACATTGCATTTGATATTTAGGTTAGCTGCCTATTGCCTTTAACATGACATTGCATTTGATATTTAGGTTAGCTGCCCATTGCCTTTAACGTGGAGTTAGACATTGCGGTTGAGAATCCAAGCTGTATTTTTCCAAGCTGTGTTTTTGCACCAGAGAACCAAGATGTTTTGCTCTCACAGTAGACTAGACTTGATAAGAGAGAGTACATGGGCGTTGTTTCTCTTCCCTTGAGCTTGGGAACAGGAGTAGTCTTGGAGACCTGGCCAGTCTCCAAAAGGCTTGCTCAGTTTCCCAGGTCTGAGAGGAGGGGGCACACCTTTGTAACGAATGTAACAGGCTGCAGAGAGTCAGATTCGAATCTGCCGGACCTCGTGCTGGAGCTTGGCGCAGGCTGCCAGCAATCCCGTGTGGGTAGATGAATCTCTCTTTCTCGCGGCTGACAGGGGTCCTCAGCTTGCAGACCTTAGAAAGATGAAGCTGTAAATAGTTCCCACACGGTGAAGTATTTGTTTTGCTTTGCATTCAATATCTTATACATATAACCTGCTGTGTATATTGCAAACTGATATATTTTGTTTGATTAACGCGGACTTGAAAGCTACTAATTCGTCATTCATAAATATTAAGAATTAACAACAATAAAAGTCTTCTTTGACCTCAGAAGTGCATTTCTGTTGTGTTATGTTAGTGCTTAGAAACTAAATAAGAGAAAAGCACTACAGGGGGCGGGGCCGAACGGGTGGTGGAGGCGGGAAAGCAGAGGGCGGGGGTGGGGGGTCAGATAGAGAGGAAGGGAAAGAAGGTAGGGAAGAAGATGGATTATAGAAGACACGAGGAATCAGAAGACGAGAGGAGTCCAAAGACGAAAAGAGAGGAGTCCGAAGACGAGAAGAGCGGAATAGGAGAAGAGAAGAACACAGAAGAAGAGACGAGAGGAGTACAGAAGAAGAGAAGAACACAGAAGAGGAGAGGAACTCGGAAGAACACAGAAGAGGAAAAGAACACGCAGCAAATGGAGTGCAGGCACAGAAGAACAGAAGAAAGAAGGACAGAAGAACACGAAGGAAATGGGGTGCAGGAGCAGAAGAAAATAGAAGAACATGAGAACAGAAGTACAGAAGAACACGCAGGAAATGGAGTGCAGGCGCAGAAGAACACAGAAGAACAGAAGAACACGAGGGAAATGGAGTGCCGGCGCAGAAGAATACAGAAAAACACAGGGGAAATGAAGTGCAGGCGCAGAAGAACACAGAAGAACAGAAGAACACGAAGGAAATGGGGTGCAGGAGCGGAAGAAAACAGAAGAACACGCAGGAAATGGAGTGCAGGTGCAGAAGAACACAGAACACAGAAGAACAGAAGAACACAAAGGAAATGGGGTGCAGGAAGAAAAGAACACGCAGGAAATGGAGTGCAGGCGCAGAAGAACACAAGAACAGAAGAACATGAAGGAAATGGGGTGCAGGAGTGGAAGAGAGCAGAAGAACAGATAGAGGAACACAACGGGAATGGAGTGCAGGACGAGGTGCAGAACACGAAGAAAATGGAGGCCAGAGGAGGGGCAGAAAAACAAAGAACAAATGGACAGAGAGAGGACAGCAGAGGTAAGAGGAAGAAGTTGGAAGAGAGAGAGTTCAGAGGACAGAGGTGAGTAACGGGGGGCTGGACGGGGGGAGCGCAGGGCATACTTACGGTTTTGCTGGGAGGTGGCTGGAGCCTGGGCAGGTGGAGCTGCAGCGGCGGGGGAGCGACCTACCCTAGGGTCAAGGGTCGATGTCTCTGCCGCGCAGCGGCCGCCATAAGGGGGAGGAGGGGGGAGGAGGGGTCAGCTGGGGGCGGGAGGGGGGGCGACGAATGGGAGCAGGGGGGGCCTGCCGAACGGGTGGTGGAGGCGGGAAAGCAGAGGGCGGGGGGGTCAGATAGAGGGGAAGGGAAAGAAGATAGGGAAAAAGAGATGGATTATAGAAGACGCGAGGGATCAGAAGAAGAGGAGAGAGGAGTCAGAAGAAGAGGAGAGAGGAGTCAGAAGAAAAGAGAGGAATAGAAGGAGAAGAGAGGAGTCAGAAGAAAAGAGAGGAATAGAAGGAGAAGAGAAGGACACAGAAGAAGAGACGAGAGAAGTACAGAAGAAGAGAAGAACACAGAAGAGGAGAGGAACTCGGAAGAACACAGAAGAGGAAAAGAACACGCAGGAAATGGAGTGCAGGCGCAGAAGAACACAGAAGAACAGAAAAAAGAAGGACAGAAGAACACGAAGGAAATGGGGTGCAGGAGCGGAAGAAAACAGAAGAACAGGAGAACAGAGTACAGAAGAACACGCAGGAAATGGAGTGCACGCGCAGAAGAACAGAAGAACACGAAGGAAATAGGGTGCAGGAAGAAAAGAACTCGCAGGAAATGGAGTGCAGGCGCAGAAGAACACAGAACAGAAGAACACGTTGGAAATGGAGTGCAGGCGCAGAAGAACACAGAAGAACAGAAGAACACGAAGGAAATGGGGTGCAGGAGCGGAAGAAAACAGAACAGGAGAACAGAAGAACACGCAGGAAATGGAGTGCAGGCGCAGAAGAACACAGAAGAACAGAAGAAAGAAGAACAGAAGAACATGCAGGAAATGGAGTGCAGGCGCAGAAGAACACAGAAGAACACGAAGGATATGGGGTGCAGGAGCAGAAGAGAACAGGAGAACAAGAGAACAGAAGAACAGATGAACCGAGGAACACAAGCGGAATGGAGTGCAGGACGAGGTACAGAACACGAAGAAAATGGATGGCAGAGGAAGGGCAGAAAAACGAAGAAAAAATGGACAGAGAGAGGACAGTAGAGGTAAGAGGAAGAAGTTGGAAGAGAGAGAGTTCAGAGGACGGAGGTGAGTAACGGGGGGCTGGATGGGGGGAGCGCAGGGCGTACTTACGGTTTTGCTGGGAGGTGGCTGGAGCCTGGGCAGGTGGAGCGGCGGGGGAGCAACCGACCCTAGGGTCAAGGGTCGCTATCTCTGCTGCGCAGCGGCCGACATAAGAGGGAGGAGGGGGGGAAGGAGGGGTCAGCTGGGGGCGACGAATGGGAGGAGGGGGGCGGGGCCGAATGGGTGGTGGAGGCGGGAAAGCAGAAGGCGGGGGGGTCCGATAGAGGGGAAGGGAAAGAAGATGGGGAAGAAGAGATGGATTATAGAAGATGCGAGGAATCAGAAGAAGAGATGAGTCAGGAGAAGAGAAGAACACAAAAGAGGAGAGGAACTCGGAAGAACACAGAAGAGGAAAAGAACACGCAGGAAATGGAGTGCAGGCGCAGAAGAACACAGAAGAAAGAAGAACAGAAGAACACGCAGGAAATGGAGTGCAGGTGCAGAAGAACAGAAGAACACGCAGGAAATGGAGTGCAGGTGCAGAAGAACACAGAAGAAAGAAGAACAGAAGAACACGAGGGAAATGGAGTGCAGGCGCAGAAGAACACAGAAGAACACGAGGGAAATGGAGTGCAGGCACAGAAGAACACAGAAGAACAGGACAACAGAAGTACAGAAGAACACGGAGGAAATGGAGTGCAGGCGCAGAAGAACACAGAAGAAAGAAGAACAGAAGAACACGCAGGAAATGGAGTGCAGACACAGAAGAACACAGAAGAACAGACGAACACAAAGGAAATGGGGTGCAGGAGCGGAAGAGAACAGAAGAATAGAAGAACAGAAGAACAGAGGAACACAAGGGGAATGGAGTGCAGGACGAGGTGCAGAACACGAAGAAAATGGATGCCAGAGGAGGGGCAGAAAAACGAAGAAAAAATGGACAGAGAGAGGACAGCAGAGGTAAGAGGAAGAAGTTGGAAGAGAGAGAGTTCAGAGGACAGAGGTGAGTAATGGGGGGCTGGACGGGGGGAGCGCAGGGCGTACTTACGGTTTTGCTGGGAGGTGGCTGGAGCCTGGGCAGGTGGAGCTGCAGCGGCGGGGGGAGCGACCTACCCTAGGGTCAAGGGTCGCTGTCTCTGCCACGCAGCGGCCGCCATAAGAGGGAGGAGGGGGGGGGAGTAGGGGTCGGCGGGAGGCGGGAGGGGGGGCGACGAATGGGAGCAGGGGGGGTGGGTCGGGGCCGAACGGGTGGTGGAGGCGGGAAAGCAGAGGGTGGGGAGTGGGGGGGTCAGATAGAGGGGAAGGGAAAGAAGATGGGGAAGAAGAGATGGATTATAGAAGACATGAGGAATCAGAAGAAGAGGAGAGAGGAGTCCAAAGAAGAGGAGAGAGGAGTCCGAAGAAGAGGAGAGAGGAGCCCGAAGAAGAGGAGAGAGGAGCCCGAAGAAGAGGAGAGAGGAGCCCGAAGAAGAGGAGAGAGGAGCCCGAAGAAGAGGAGAGAGGAGCCCGAAGAAGAGGAGAGAGGAGCCCGAAGAAGAGGAGAGAGGAGCCCGAAGAGGCGAAGGAGAGAGGAGCCCGAAGAGGCGAAGGAGAGAGGAGCCCGAAGAGGCGAAGAAGAGAGGAGCCCGAAGAGGCGAAGAAGAGAGGAGCCCGAAGAGGCGAAGAAGAGAGGAGCCCGAAGAGGCGAAGAAGAGAGGAGCCCGAAGAGGCGAAGAAGAGAGGAGCCCGAAGAGGCGAAGAAGAGAGGAGCCCGAAGAGGCGAAGAAGAGAGGAGTCCGAAGAGGCGAAGAAGAGAGGAGTCCGAAGAGGAGAAGAGACAAGAGGAACTCGGAAGAACACAGAAGAGGAAAAGAACACACAGGAAATGGAGTGCAGGAAGAAAAGAACACAGAAGAACAGAAGAAATAAGGACAGAAGAACACAGAGGAAATGGAGTGCAGGCGCAGAAGAACACAGAACACAGAGGGAAATGGAGTGCAGGAGCGGAAGAACACAGAAGATCAGAAGAAAGAAGAACTGAAGAACACGCAGGAAATGGAGTGCAGGCGCAGAAGAACACAGAACAGAAGAACACGAAGGAAATGGGGTGCAGGAGCGGAAGAAAATAGAAGAACACGCAGGAAATGGAGCACAGAAGAACACGAGGGAAATGGAGTGCAGGAGCGGAAGAAAACAGAAGAACAGTAGAACAGAAGTACAGAAGAACATGCAGGAAATGGAGTGCAGGCACAGAAGAACACAGAAGAACAGAAGAAAGAAGAACAGAAGAACATGCAGGAAATGGAGTGCAGGCGCAGAAGAACACAGAAGAACACGAAGGAAATGGGGTGCAGGAGCAGAAGAGAACAGGAGAACAAGAGAACAGAAGAACAGATGAACAGAGGAACACAAGGGGAATGGAGTGCAGGATGAGGTGCAGAACACGAAGAAAATGGATGGCAGAGGAGGGGCAGAAAAACGAAGAAAAAATGGACAGAGAGGACAGTAGAGGTAAGAGGAAGAAGTTGGAAGAGAGAGAGTTCAGAGGACGGAGGTGAGTAACAGGGGGCTGGATGGGGGGAGCGCAGGGCGTACTTACGGTTTTGCTGGGAGGTGGCTGGAGCCTGGGCAGGTGGAGCGGCGGGGGAGCGACCGACCCTAGGGTCAAGAGTCGCTGTTGCTGCGCAGCGGCCGACATAAGAGGGAGGAGGGGGGGAGGAAGGGTCAGCTGGGGGCGACGAATGGGAGGAGGGGGCGGAGCCGAATGGGTGGTGGAGGTGGGAAAGCAGAAGGCGGGGGGGTCAGATAGAGGGGAAGGGAAAGAAGATAGGGAAGAAGAGATGGATTATAGAAGACGCGAGGAATCAGAAGGAGAGGAGTCAAGAGAAGAGAAGAACACAGAAGAAGAGACGAGAGGAGTACAGAAGAAGAGACGAGAGGAGTACAGAAGAAGAGAAGAACACAAAAGAGGAGAGGAACTCGGAAGAACACAGAAGAGGAAAAGAACACGCAGGAAATGGAGTGCAGGAAGAAAAGAACATGCAGGAAATGGAGTGCAGGTGCAGAAGAACACAGAAGAAAGGAACAGAAGAACACACAGGAAATGGAGTGCAGGTGCAGAAGAACACAGAAGAAAGAAGAACAGAAGAACACAAGGGAAATGGAGTGCAGGCGCAGAAGAACAGAAGAACACGAGGGAAATGGAGTGCAGGCGCAGAAGAACACAGAAGAACAGGACAACAGAAGTACAGAAGAACACGGAGGAAATGGAGTGCAGGCGCAGAAGAACACAGAAGAAAGAAGAACAGAAGAACACGCAGGAAATGGAGTGCAGGCGCAGCAGAAGAACAGAAGAACACGCAGGAAATGGAGTGCAGGCGCAGAAGAACACAGAAGAACAGAAGAACAGAAGAACACGCAGGAAATGGAGTGCAGGCGCAGCAGAAGAACAGAAGAACACGCAGGAAATGGAGTGCAGGCGCAGAAGAAAACAGAAGAACACAAAGGAAATGGGGTGCAGGAGCGGAAGAGAACAGAAGAATAGGAGAACAGAAGAATAGATGAACACAAGGGGAATGGAGTGCAGGACGAGGTGCAGAACACGAAGAAAATGGATGCCAGAGGAGGGGCAGAAAAACGAAGGAAAAAATGGACAGAGAGAGGACAGCAGAGGTAAGAGGAAGAAGTTGGAAGAGAGAGAGTGCAGAGGACAGAGGTGAGTAACGGGGGGCTGGACGGGGGGAGCGCAGGGCGTACTTACGGTTTTGCTGGGAGGTGGCTGGAGCCTGGGCAGGTGGAGCTGCAGCGGCGGGGGGAACTACCTACCCTAGGATCAAGGGTCGCTGTCTCTGCCGCGCAGCGGCCGCCATAAGAGGGAGGAGGGGGGGGGGAAAAGGGGTCAGCTGGGGCGGGAGGCAGGAGGAGGGGCGACAAATGGGAGCAGGGGGGGTGGGTCGGGGACGAACGGGTGGTGGAGGCGGGAAAGCAGAGGGTGGGGAGTAGGGGGGTCAGATAGAGGGGAAGGGAAAGAAGATGGGGAAGAAGAGATGGATTATAGAAGACATGAGGAGTCCGAAGAAGAGGAGAAGAGAGGAGTCCAAAGAAGAGGAGAAGAGAGGAGTCCGAAGAAGAGGAGAAGAGAGGAGTCCGAAGAAGAGGAGAAGAGAGGAGTCCGAAGAAGAGGAGAAGAGAGGAGTCCGAAGAAGAGGAGAAGAGAGGAGTCCGAAGAGAAGAACACAGGAGTCCGAAGAGAAGAACACAGGAGTCCGAAGAGAAGAACACAGAAGAGATGAGAGGAACTCGGAAGAACACAGAAGAGGAAAAGAACACACAGGAAATGGAGTGCAGGAAGAAAAGAACACGCAGGAAATGGAGAGCAGGCGCAGAAGAACACAGAAGAACAGAAGAAAGAAGGACAGAAGAACACAAAGGAAATGGGGTGCAGGAGCGGAAGAAAACAGAAGAACAGGAGAACAGAAGTACAGAAGAACACGCCGGAAATGGAGTGCAGGCGCAGAAGGACACAGAAGAACAGAAGAACACGAGGGAAATGGAGTGCAGGCGCAGAAGAACACAGAAGAACAGAAGGAAACAAAGGAAATGGGGTGCAGGAGCGGAAGAAAACAGAAGAACAGGAGAACAGAAGAACACGCAGGAAATGGAGTGCAGGCGCAGAAGAACACAGAAGAACAGGAGAACAGAAGAACACGCAGGAAATGGAGTGCAGGCGCAGAAGAACACAGAAGAACAGGAGAACAGAAGAACACGAGGGAAATGGAGTGCAGGCGCAGAAGAACACAGAAGAACACGAGGGAAATGGAGTGCAGGCACAGAAGAACACGAAGGAAATGGGGTGCAGGAGCGCAAGAAAACAGAAGAACAGGAGAACAGAAGAACAATAGAACACGCAGGAAATGAAGTGCAGGTGCAGAAGAACACAGAAGAACAGAAGAACACGAGGGAAATGGAGTGCAGGAGCGGAAGAAAACAGAAGAACAGGAGAACAGAAGTACAGAAGAACACAGAGGAAATGGAGTGCAGGCGCAGAAGAACACAGAAGAACAGAAGAAAGAAGAACCGATGAACACGCAGGAAATGGAGTGCAGGCGCAGAAGAACACAGAGGAGCAGAAGAACAGAAGAACACTCAGGAAATGGGGTGCAGAAAGAAAAGAACACGCAGGAAATGGAGTGCAGGCGCAGAAGAACACAGAAGAACAGAAGAAAATGAAGGAAATGGGGTGCAGGAGTGGAATAGAACAGAAGAACAGGAGAACAGATGAACAGAGGAACACGAGGGGAATGGAGTGCAGGACGAGGTGCAGAACACGAAGAAAATGGATGCCCGAGGAGGGGCAGAAAAACGAAGAAAAAATGGACGGAGAGAGGACAGCAGAGGTAAGAGGAAGAAGTTGGAAGAGAGAGAGTTCAGAGGACAGAGGTGAGTAACGGGGAGCTGGACGGGGGGAGCGCCGGGCATACTTACGGTTTTGCTGGGAGGTGGCTGGAGCCTGGGCAGGTGAAGCTGCAGCGGCGGGGGAGCGACCTACCCTAGGGTCAAGGGTCGCTGTCTCTGCCGCACAGCGGTCGCCATAAGAGGGAGGAGGGGGGGGGAGAAGGGGTCAGCTGGGGCGGGAGGCGGGAGGGGGGGGTGACGAATGGGAGCAGGGGGGGTGGGGCGGGGCCGAACTGGTGGTGGAGGCGGGAAAGCAGAGGGTGGGGGGTGGGGGGGTCAGATAGAGGGGAAGGGAAAGAAGATGGGGAAGAAGAGATGGATTATAGAAGACATGAGGAATCAGAAGAAGAGGAGAGAGGAGTCCAAAGAAGAGGAGAGAGGAGTCCAAAGAAGAGGAGAGAGGAGTCCGAAGAAGAGGAGAGAGGAGTCCGAAGAGAAGAAGAGAGGAATAGGAGAAGAGAAGAACACAGAAGAGACAAGAGGAGTACAGAAGAAGAGAAGAACACAGAAGAGGAGAGGAACTCGGAAGAACACAGAAGAGGAAAAGAACACACACGAAATGGAGTGCAGGAAGAAAAGAACACGCAGGAAACGGAGTGCAGGCGCAGAACAACACAGAAGAACAGAAGAAAGAAGGACAGAAGAACACGAAGGAAATGGGGTGCAGGAGCGGAAGAAAACAGAAGAACAGGAGTACAGAAGAACACGCAGGAAATGGAGTGCAGGCGCAGAAGAACACGAGGGAAATGGAGTGCAGGCGCAGAAGAACACAGAAGAACAAAAGAACAGAAGCACACGAAGGAAATGGGGTGTAGGAGCGGAAGAACACAGAACAGGAGAACAGAAGAACACGCAGGAAATGAAGTGCAGGCGCAGAAGAACACAGAAGAACACGAGGGAAATGGAGTGCAGGAGCGTAAGAAAACAGAAGAACAGCAGAACAGAAGTACAGAAGAACACAGAGGAAATGGAGTGCAGGCGCAGAAGAACACAGAAGAACAGAAGAACGAAGAACAGAAGAACACGCAGGAAATGGAGTGCAGGCGCAGAAGAACACAGAAGAACATGAAGAAAATGGGGTGCAAGAAGAAAAGAACACGCAGGAAATGGAGTGCAGGCGCAGAAGAACACGAAGGAAATGGGGTGCAGGAGCGGAAGAAAACAGAAGAAGAGGAGAACAGAAGAACAAGCAGGAAATGGAGTGCAAGAAGAAAAGAACACGCAGGAAATGGAGTGCAAGAAGAAAAGAACACGCAGGAAATGGAGTGCAGGCGCAGAAGAGAACAGGAGAACAGAAGAACAGATGAACAGAGGAATACGAGGGGAATGGAGTGGAGGACGAGGTGCAGAACACGAAGAAAATGGATGCCAGAGGAGGGGCAGAAAAACAAAGAAAAAATGGACAGAGAGGACAGCAGAGGTAAGAGGAAGAAGTTGGAAGAGAGAGAGTTCAGAGGTGAGTAACGGGGGGCTGGACGGGGGGAGCGCAGGGCGTTCTTTCGGTTTTGCTGGGAGGTGGCTGGAGCCTGGGCAGGTGGACCTGCAGCGGCGGGGGGAGCGACCTACCCTAGGGTCAAGGGTCGCTGTCTCTGCCGCGCAGCGGCCGCCATAAGAGGGAGGAGGGGGGGGGGGGGAGAAGGGGTCAGCTGGGGCGGGAGGGGGGGGGTGACGAATGGGAGCAGGGGGGGTGGGGCAGGGCCGAACGGGTGGTGGAGGCGGGAAAGCAGAGGGTGGGGGGTGGGGGGATCAGATAGAGGGGAAGGGAAAGAAGATGGGGAAGAAGAGATGGATTATAGAAGACATGAGGAGTCCGAAGAAGAGGAGAGAGGAGTCCGAAGAAGAGGAGAGAGGAGTCCAAAGAAGAGGAGAGAGGAGTCCGAAGAGGAGGAGAGAGGAGTCCGAAGAGGAGGAGAGAGGAGTCCGAAGAGGAGGAGAGAGGAGTCCGAAGAGGAGGAGAGAGGAGTCCGAAGAGGAGGAGAGAGGAGTCGGAAGAGGAGGAGAGAGGAGTCGGAAGAGGAGGAGAGAGGAGAGAGGAGTCGGAAGACGAGAAGAACACAGAAGAGGAGAGGAACTCGGAAGAACACAGAAGAGGAAAAGAACACGCAGCAAATGGAGTGCAGGAAGAAAAGAACACGCAGGAAATGGAGTGCAGGCGCAGAAGAACACAGAAGAACAGAAGAACACGAGGGAAATGGGGTGCAGGAGCGGAAGAACACAGAACAGAAGAACACGTAGGAAATGGGGTGCAGGCGCAGAAGAACACAGAAGAACAGAAGAACACGAGGGAAATGGAGTGCAGGCGCAGAAGAACACAGAAGAACAGAAGAAAGAAGAACAGAAGAACACGCAGGAAATGGAGTGCAGGCGCAGAAGAACACAGAAGAACATGAAGAAAATGGGGTGCAGGAAGAAAAGAACACGCAGGAAATGGAGTGCAAGAAGAAAAGAACACGCAGGAAATGGAGTGCAGGCGCAGAAGAGAACAGAAGAACAGGAGAACAGAAGAACAGATGAACAGAGGAACACGAGGGGAACGGAGTGCAGGACGAGGTGCAGAACACGAAGAAAATGGATGCCAGAGGAGGGGCAGAAAAACAAAGAAAAAATGGACAGAGAGGACAGCAGAGGTAAGAGGAAGAAGTTGGAAGAGAGAGAGTTCAGAGGACAGAGGTGAGTAACGGGGGGCTGGACGGGCGGAGCGCAGGGCGTACTTTCGGTTTTGCTGGGTGGTGGCTGGAGCCTGGGCAGGTGGAGCTGCAGCGGCGGGGGGAGCGACCTACCCTAGGGTCAAGGGTCGCTGTCTCTGCCGCGCAGCGGCCGCCATAAGAGGGAGGAGGGGGGGGAGAAGGGGTCAGCTGGGGCGGGAGGGGGGGCGACGAATGGGAGCAGGGGGGGTGGGGCGGGGCCGAACGGGTGGTGGAGGCGGGAAAGCTGGGGGTGGGGGTGGGGGGGTCAGATAGAGGGGAAGGGAAAGAAGATGGGGAAGAAGAGATGGATTATAGAAGACATGAGGAATCAGAAGAAGAGGAGAGAGGAGTCCAAAGAAGAGGAGAGAGGAGTCCGAAGAAGAGGAGAGAGGAGTCCGAAGAGGGAGGAGTCCGAAGAAGAGGAGAGTGGAGTCCGAAGAGGGAGGAGGGGAGGAGGAGGGGTCAGCTGGGGGCGGGAGGGGGGGGCGACGAATGGGAGCAGGGGGGGCAGGGCCGAACGGGTGGTGGAGGCAGGAAAGCAGAGGGCGGGGGGGTCAGATAGAGGGGAAGAGTAAGAAGATAGGGAAGAAGAGATGGATTATAGAAGACGCGAGGCGTCTGAAGAAGAGGAGAGAGGAGTCTGAAGAAGAGGAGAGAGGAGTCTGAAGAAGAGGAGAGAGGAGAGTCTGAAGAAGAGGAGAGTCTGAAGAAGAGGAGAGAGGAGAGTCTGAAGAAGAGGAGAGAGGAGAGTCTGAAGAAGAGGAGAGAGGAGAGTCTGAAGGAGAGGAGAGAGGAGAGTCTGGAGGAGAGAGGAGAGGAGAGAGGAGAGTCTGGAGGAGAGAGGAGAGTCTGAAGGAGAGGAGAGAGGAGAGTCTGAAGGAGAGGAGAGAGGAGAGTCTGAAGGAGAGGAGAGAGGAGAGTCTGAAGGAGAGGAGAGTCTGAAGGAGAGGAGTCTGGAGGAGAGGAGAGTCTGGAGGAGAGGAGAGTCTGGAGGAGAGGAGAGTCTGGAGGAGAGGAGAGTCTGGAGGAGAGTCTGGAGGAGAGGAGAGTCTGAAGAAAAGAGAGGAGAGTCTGAAGAAGAGACGAGAGGAGTAGAGGAGAGGAACTCGGAAGAACACAGAAGAGGAAAAGAACACACAGGAAATGGAGTGCAGGAAGAAAAGAACACAGAAGAACAGAAGAACATGAAGGAAATGGGGTGCAGGAGCGGAAGAACAGGAGAACAGAAGAACACGCAGGAAATGGAGTGCAAGCGCAGAAGAACACAGAAGAACACAAGAACACGAGGGAAATGGAGTGCAGGAGCGGAAGAAAACAGAAGAACAGGACAACAGAAGTATAGAAGAACACAGAGGAAATGGAGTGCAGGCGCAGAAGAACACAGAAGAACAGAAGAACACAAAGGGAATGGGGTGCAGGAGCGGAAGAGAACAGGAGAACAGAAGAACAGAGGAACACAAGGGGAATGGAGTGCAGGACGAGGTGCCGAACACGAAGAAAATGGATGCCAGAGGAGGGGCAGAAAAACAAAGAAAAAATGGACAGAGAGAGGACAGCCGAGGTAAGAGGAAGAAGTTGGAAGAGAGAGAGTTCAGAGGTGAGTAATGGGGGGCTGGACGGGGGGAGCGCAGGGCGTACTTACGGTTTTGCTGGGAGGTGCTTGGAGCCTGGGCAGGTGGAGCTGCAGCAGCGGGGGGAGCTACCTACCCCTGGGTCAAGGGTCGCTGTCTCTGCCGCGCAGCGGCTGCCATAAGAGGGAGGAGGAGGGGGGGTAGGAGGGGTCAGCGGGAGGCGATGAAAGGGAGCAGGGGGGGCGGGGCCGAACGGGTGGTGGAGGCGGGAAAGCAGAGGGCGGGGGTGGGGGGTCAGATAGAGAGGAAGGGAAAGAAGGTAGGGAAGAAGATGGATTATAGAAGACACGAGGAATCAGAAGACGAGAAGAGAGGAGTCCGAAGACGAGAAGAGAGGAGTCCGAAGACGAGAAGAGAGGAATAGGAGAAGAGAAGAACACAGAAGAAGAGACGAGAGGAGTACAGAAGAAGAGAAGAACACAGAAGAGGAGAGGAACTCGGAAGAACACATTAGAGGAAAAGAACACGCAGCAAATGGAGTGCAGGCACAGAAGAACAGAAGAAAGAAGGACAGAAGAACACGAAGGAAAAGGAGGTGCAGGAGCAGAAGAAAATAGAAGAACATGAGAACAGAAGTACAGAAGAACACGCAGGAAATGGAGTGCCGGCGCAGAAGAATACAGAAGAACACAGGGGAAATGGAGTGCAGGCGCAGAAGAACACAGAAGAACAGAAGAACACGAAGGAAATGGGGTGCAGGAGCGGAAGAAAACAGAAGAACACGCAGGAAATGGAGTGCAGGCGCAGAAGAACACAGAAGAACAGAAGAAAGAAGAACAGAAGAACACGCAGGAAATGGAGTGCAGGTGCAGAAGAACACAGAACACAGAAGAACACGAAGGAAATGGGGTGCAGGAAGAAAAGAACACACAGGAAATGGAGTGCAGGCGCAGAAGAACACAAGAACAGAAGAACATGAAGGAAATGGGGTGCAGGAGTGGAAGAGAGCAGAAGAACAGAGGAACACAAGGGGAATGGAGTGCAGGACGAGGTGCAGAACACAAAGAAAATGGAGGCCAGAGGAGGGGCAGAAAAACAAAGAATAAATGGACAGAGAGAGGACAGCAGAGGTAAGAGGAAGAAGTTGGAAGAGAGAGAGTTCAGAGGACAGAGGTGAGTAACGGGGGGCTGGACGGGGGGAGCGCAGGGCATACTTACGGTTTTGCTGGGAGGTGGCTGGAGCCTGGGCAGGTGGAGCTGCAGCGGTGGGGGGAGCGACCTACCCTAGGGTCAAGGGTCGATGTCTCTGCCGCGCAGCGGCCGCCATAAGAGGGAGGAGGGGGGAGGAGGGGTCAGCTGGGGGCGGGAGGGGGGGGCGACGAATGGGAGCAGGGGGGGCGTGCCGAACGGGTGGTGGAGGCGGGAAAGCAGAGGGTGGGGGGGTCCGATAGAGGGGAAGGGAAAGAAGATAGGGAAAAAGAGATGGATTATAGAAGACGCGAGGGATCAGAAGAAGAGGAGAGAGGAGTCAGAAGAAGAGGAGAGAGGAGTCAGAAGAAGAGGAGAGAGGAGTCAGAAGAAAAGAGAGGAATAGAAGGAGAAGAGAAGAACACAGAAGAAGAGACGAGAGAAGTACAGAAGAAGAGAAGAACACAGAAGAGGAAAAGAACACGCAGGAAATGGAGTGCAGGAAGAAAAGAACACGCAGGAAATGGAGTGCAGGCGCAGAAGAACACAGAAGAACCGAAAAAAGAAGGACAGAAGAACACGAAGGAAATGGGGTGCAGGAGCGGAAGAAAACAGAAGAACAGGAGAACAGAGTACAGAAGAACACGCAGGAAATGGAGTGCAGGCGCAGAAGAACAGAAGAACACGAAGGAAATGGGGTGCAGGAAGAAAAGAACTTGCAGGAAATGGAGTGCAGGCGCAGAAGAACACAGAACAGAAGAACACGTTGGAAATGGAGTGCAGGCGCAGAAGAACACAGAAGAACAGAAGAACACGAAGGAAATGGGGTGCAGGAGCGGAAGAAAACAGAAGAACAGGAGAACAGAAGAACACGCAGGAAATGGAGTGCAGGCGCAGAAGAACACAGAAGAACACGAGGGAAATGGAGTGCAGGAGCGGAAGAAAACAGAAGAACAGTAGAACAGAAGTACAGAAGAACACGGAGGAAATGGAGTGCAGGCACAGAAAAACACAGAAGAACAGAAGAAAGAAGAACAGAAGAACATGCAGGAAATGGAGTGCAGGCGCAGAAGAACACAGAAGAACACAAAGGAAATGGGGTGCAGGAAGAAAAGAACACGCAGGAAATGGAGTGCAGGCGCAGAAGAACACAGAAGAACAGAAGAACACGAAGGATATGGGGTGCAGGAGCAGAAGAGAACAGGAGAACAAGAGAATAGAAGAACAGATGAACCGAGGAACACAAGGGGAATGGAGTGCAGGACGAGGTACAGAACACGAAGAAAATGGATGGCAGAGTAGGGGCAGAAAAACGAAGAAAAAATGGACAGAGAGAGGACAGTAGAGGTAAGAGGAAGAAGTTGGAAGAGAGAGAGTTCAGAGGATGGAGGTGAGTAACCGGGGGCTGGATGGGGGGAGCGCAGGGCGTACTTACGGTTTTGCTGGGAGGTGGCTGGAGCCTGGGCAGGTGGAGCGGCGGGGGAGCGACCGACTCAAGGGTCGCTATCTCTGCTGCGCAGCAGCCGACATAAGAGGGAGGAGGGGGGGAGGAGGGGTCAGCTGGGGGCGACCAATGGGAGGAGGGGGGCGGGGCCGAATCGGTGGTGGAGGCGGGAAAGCAGAAGGCGGGGGGGTCAGATAGAGGGGAAGGGAAAGAAGATAGGGAAGAAGAGATGGATTATAGAAGACGCGAGGAATCAGAAGAAGAGAGGAGTCAGGAGAAGAGAAGAACACAGAAGAAGAGACGAGAGGAGTGCAGAAGAAGAGACGAGAGGAGTGCAGAAGAAGAGACGAGAGGAGTACAGAAGAAGAGACGAGAGGAGTACAGAAGAAGAGAAGAACACAGAAGAGGAGAGGAACTCGGAAGAACACAGAAGAGGAAAAGAACACGCAGGAAATGGAGTGCAGGAAGAAAAGAACATGCAGGAAATGGAGTGCAGGCGCAGAAGAACACAGAAGAAAGAAGAACAGAAGAACACGCAGGAAATGGAGTGCAGGTGCAGAAGAAAGAAGAACAGAAGAACACGCAGGAAATGGAGTGCAGGTGCAGAAGAACACAGAAGAAAGAAGAACAGAGGAACACGAGGGAAATGGAGTGCAGGCACAGAAGAACACGAGGGAAATGGAGTGCAGGCGCAGAAGAACACAGAAGAACACGAGGGAAATGGAGTGCCGGCACAGAAGAACACCGAAGAACAGAACAACAGAAGTACAGAAGAACACGGAGGAAATGGAGTGCAGGCGCAGAAGAACACAGAAGAAAGAAGAACAGAAGAACACGCAGGAAATGGAGTGCAGGCACAGAAGAACACAGAAGAACAGAAGAACACAAAGGAAATGGGGTGCAGGAGCGGAAGAGAACAGAAGAATAGAAGAACAGAAGAATGGAAGAACAGAAGAAAAGATGAACAGAGGAACACAAGGGGAATGGAGTGCAGAACCCGAAGAAAATGGATGCCAGAGGAGGGGCAGAAAAACGAAGAAAAAATGGACAGAGAGAGGACAGCAGAGGTAAGAGGAAGAAGTTGGAAGAGAGAGAGTTCAGAGGACAGAGGTGAGTAATGGGGGGCTGGACGGGGGGAGCGCAGGGCGTACTTACGGTTTTGCTCGGAGGTGGCTGGAGCCTGGGCAGGTGGAGCTACAGCGGCGGGGGGAGCGACCTACCCTAGGGTCAAGGGTCGCTGTCTCTGCCACGCAGCGGCCGCCATAAGAGGGAGGAGTGGGGGGAGAAGGGGTCAGCTGGGGCGGGAGGGGGGGGGCGACGAATGGGAGCAGGGGGGGTGGGTCGGGGCCGAACGGGTGGTGGAGGCGGGAAAGCAGAGGGTGGGGAGTGGGGGGGTCAGATAGAGGGGAAGGGAAAGAAGATGGGGAAGAAGAGATGGATTATAGAAGACATGAGGAATCAGAAGAAGAGGAGAGAGGAGTCCAAAGAAGAGGAGAGAGGAGCCCGAAGAGGCGAAGAAGAGGAGAGAGGAGCCCGAAGAGGCGAAGAAGAGGAGAGAGGAGCCCGAAGAGGCGAAGAAGAGGAGAGAGGAGCCCGAAGAGGCGAAGAAGAGGAGAGAGGAGCCCGAAGAGGCGAAGAAGAGGAGAGAGGAGCCCGAAGAGGCGAAGAAGAGAGGAGCCCGAAGAGGCGAAGAAGAGAGGAGCCCGAAGAGGCGAAGAAGAGAGGAGCCCGAAGAGGCGAAGAAGAGAGGAGTCCGAAGAGGCGAAGAAGAGAGGAGTCCGAAGAGGCGAAGAAGAGAGGAGTCCGAAGAGGCGAAGAAGAGAGGAGTCCGAAGAGGCGAAGAAGAGAGGAGTCCGAAGAGGCGAAGAAGAGAGGAGTCCGAAGAGGCGAAGAAGAGAGGAGTCCGAAGAGGCGAAGAAGAGAGGAGTCCGAAGAGGCGAAGAAGAGAGGAGTCCGAAGAGGCGAAGAAGAGAGGAGTCCGAAGAGGCGAAGAAGAGAGGAGTCCGAAGAGGCGAAGAAGAGAGGAGTCCGAAGAGGCGAAGAAGAGAGGAGTCCGAAGAGGCGAAGAAGAGAGGAGTCCGAAGAGGCGAAGAAGAGAGGAGTCCGAAGAGGCGAAGAACACAGGAGTCCGAAGAGGCGAAGAACACAGGAGTCCGAAGAGGAGAAGAACACAGGAGTCCGAAGAGGCGAAGAACACAGGAGTCCGAAGAGGAGAAGAACACAGGAGTCCGAAGAGGAGAAGAACACAGGAGTCCGAAGAGGAGAAGAACACAGGAGTCCGAAGAGGAGAAGAACACAGGAGTCCGAAGAGGAGAAGAACACAGGAGTCCGAAGAGGAGAAGAACACAGGAGTCCGAAGAGGAGAAGAACACAGGAGTCCGAAGAGGAGAAGAACACAGGAGTCCGAAGAGGAGAAGAACACAGGAGTCCGAAGAGGAGAAGAACACAGGAGTCCGAAGAGGAGAAGAACACAGGAGTCCGAAGAGGAGAAGAACACAGGAGTCCGAAGAGGAGAAGAACACAGGAGTCCGAAGAGGAGAAGAACACAGGAGTCCGAAGAGGAGAAGAGACAAGAGGAACTCGGAAGAACACAGAAGAAATAAGGACAGAAGAACAAGAAGAAATAAGGACAGAAGAACAAGAAGAAATAAGGACAGAAGAACAAGAAGAAATAAGGACAGAAGAACAAGAAGAAATAAGGACAGAAGAACAAGAAGAAATAAGGACAGAAGAACAAGAAGAAATAAGGACAGAAGAACAAGAAGAAATAAGGACAGAAGAACAAGAAGGAAATGGGGTGCAGGAGCGGAAGAACACAGGAGAACAGAAGAAGACGAGGGAAATGGAGTGCAGGCGCGGAAGAACACAGGAGAACAGAAGGACACGAGGGAAATGGAGTGCAGGCGCGGAAGAACACAGGAGAACAGAAGGACACGAGGGAAATGGAGTGCAGGCGCGGAAGAACACAGGAGAACAGAAGGACACGAGGGAAATGGAGTGCAGGCGCGGAAGAACACAGGAGAACAGAAGGACACGAGGGAAATGGAGTGCAGGCGCGGAAGAACACAGGAGAACAGAAGGACACGAGGGAAATGGAGTGCAGGCGCGGAAGAACACAGGAGAACAGAAGGACACGAGGGAAATGGAGTGCAGGCGCGGAAGAACACAGGAGAACAGAAGGACACGAGGGAAATGGAGTGCAGGCGCGGAAGAACACAGGAGAACAGAAGGACACGAGGGAAATGGAGTGCAGGCGCGGAAGAACACAGGAGAACAGAAGGACACGAGGGAAATGGAGTGCAGGCGCGGAAGAACACAGGAGAACAGAAGGACACGAGGGAAATGGAGTGCAGGCGCGGAAGAACACAGGAGAACAGAAGGACACGAGGGAAATGGAGTGCAGGCGCAGAAGAACACAGAAGAACAGGAGAACAGAAGTACAGAAGAACACAGAGGAAATGGAGTGCAGGCGCAGAAGAACACAGAAGAACAGAAGAACACAAGAACACAAGGGAAATGGAGTGCAGGAGCGGAAGAACACAGAAGAACAGAAGAACAGAAGAACACAAGGGAAATGGAGTGCAGGAGCGGAAGAAAACAGAAGAACAGGAGAACAGAAGTACAGAAGAACACAGAGGAAATGGAGTGCAGGCGCAGAAGAACACAGACGAACAGAAGAACACTCAGGAAACGGGGCGCAGAAAGAAAAGAACATGCACGAAATGGAGTGCAGGAAGAAAAGAACACGCAGGAAATGGAGTGCAGGCGCAGAAGAACACAGAAGAACAGAAGAACAGAAGAAAACGAAGGAAATTGGGTGCAGGAGTGGAATAGAACAGGAGAACAGGAGAACAGAGGAACACGAGGGGAATGGAGTGCAGGACGAGGTGCAGAACACGAAGAAAATGGATGCCAGAGGAGGGGCAGAAAAACGAAGAAAAAATGGACAGAGAGAGGACAGCAGAGGTAAGAGGAAGAAGTTGGAAGAGAGAGAGTTCAGAGGACAGAGGTGAGTAACGGGGGGCTGGACGGGGGGAGCGCAGGGCGTACTTACGGTTTTGCTGGGAGGTGGCTGGAGCCTGGGCAGGTGGAGCTGCAGCGGCGGAGGGAGCGACCTACCCTAGGGTCAAGGGTCGCTGTCTCTGCCGCCCAGCGGCCGCCATAAGAGGGAGGAGGGGGGGGAGAAGGGGTCAGCTGGGGCGGGAGGCAGGAGGGGGGGGCGACGAATGGGAGCAGGGGGGGTGGGTCGGGGCCGAACGGGTGGTGGAGGCGGGAAAGCAGAGGGTGGGGAGTGGGGGGTCAGATAGAGGGGAAGGGAAAGAAGATGGGGAAGAAGAGATGGATTATAGAAGACATGAGGAATCAGAAGAAGAGGAGAGAGGAGTCCGAAGAAGAGGAGTAGAGAGGAGTCCGAAGAAGAGGAGAAGAGAGGAGTCCGAAGAAGAGGAGAAGGGAGGAGTCCGAAGAAGAGGAGAAGGGAGGAGTCCGAAGAAGAGGAGAAGGGAGGAGTCCGAAGAAGAGGAGAAGAGAGGAGTCCGAAGAAGAGGAGAAGAGAGGAGTCCGAAGAAGAGGAGAAGAGAGGAGTCCGAAGAAGAGGAGAAGAGAGGAGTCCGAAGAAGAGAAGAACACAGGAGTCCGAAGAAGAGAAGAACACAGGAGTCCGAAGAAGAGAAGAACACAGGAGTCCGAAGAAGAGAAGAACACAGGAGTCCGAAGAAGAGAAGAACACAGGAGTCCGAAGAGAAGAACACAGGAGTCCGAAGAGAAGAACACAGAAGAGACAAGAGGAACTCGGAAGAACACAGAAGAGGAAAAGAACACACAGGAAATGGAGTGCAGGAAGAAAAGAACACGCAGGAAATGGAGAGCAGGCGCAGAAGAACACAGAAGAAAGAAGGACAGAAGAACACAGAAGAACAGAAGAAAGAAGGACAGAAGAACACAAAGGAAATGGGGTGCAGGAGCGGAAGAAAACAGGAGAACAGAAGTACAGAAGAACACGCCGGAAATGGAGTGCAGGCGCAGAAGGACACAGAAGAACAGAAGAACACGAGGGAAATGGAGTGCAGGCGCAGAAGAACACAGAAGAACAGAAGGACACAAAGGAAATGGGGTGCAGGAGCGGAAGAAAACAGAAGAACAGGAGAACAGGAGATCACGAAGGAAATGGGGTGCAGGCGCAGAAGAACACAGAAGAACAGGAGAACAGAAGAACACGAGGGAAATGGAGTGCAGGCGCAGAAGAACACAGAAGAACACGAGGGAAATGGAGTACAGGCACAGAAGAACACGAAGGAAATGGGGTGCAGGAGCGCAAGAAAACAGAAGAACAGGAGAACAGAAGAACAATAGAACACGCAGGAAATGGAGTGCAGGCGCAGAAGGACACAGAAGAACAGAAGAACACGAGGGAAATGGAGTGCAGGCGCAGAAGAACACAGAAGAACAGAAGGACACAAAGGAAATGGGGTGCAGGAGCGGAAGAAAACAGAAGAACAGGAGAACAGGAGATCACGAAGGAAATGGGGTGCAGGCGCAGAAGAACACAGAAGAACAGGAGAACAGAAGAACACGAGGGAAATGGAGTGCAGGCGCAGAAGAACACAGAAGAACACGAGGGAAATGGAGTACAGGCACAGAAGAACACGAAGGAAATGGGGTGCAGGAGCGCAAGAAAACAGAAGAACAGGAGAACAGAAGAACAATAGAACACGCAGGAAATGGAGTGCAGGCGCAGAAGAACACAGAAGAACAGAAGAACACAAGGGAAATGGAGTGCAGGAGCGGAAGAAAACAGAAGAACAGGAGAACAGAAGTACAGAAGAACACGAAGGAAATGGGGTGCAGGAGCGGAAGAAAACAGGAGAACAGAAGTACAGAAGAACACGCCGGAAATGGAGTGCAGGCGCAGAAGGACACAGAAGAACAGAAGAACACGAGGGAAGTGGAGTGCAGGCGCAGAAGAACACAGAAGAACAGAAGGACACAAAGGAAATGGGGTGCAGGAGCGGAAGAAAACAGAAGAACAGGAGAACAGGAGATCACGAAGGAAATGGGGTGCAGGCGCAGAAGAACACAGAAGAACAGGAGAACAGAAGAACACGAGGGAAATGGAGTGCAGGCGCAGAAGAACACAGAAGAACAGGAGAACAGAAGAACACGAGGGAAATGGAGTGCAGGCGCAGAACAACACAGAAGAACACGAGGGAAATGGAGTGCAGGCACAGAAGAACACGAAGGAAATGGGGTGCAGGAGCGCAAGAAAACAGAAGAACAGGAGAACAGAAGAACAATAGAACACGCAGGAAATGGAGTGCAGGCGCAGAAGAACACAGAAGAACAGAAGAACACGAGGGAAATGGAGTGCAGGAGCGGAAGAAAACAGGAGAACAGAAGTACAGAAGAACACAGAGGAAATGGAGTGCAGGCGCAGAAGAACACAGACGAGCAGAAGAACAGAAGAGCACTCAGGAAATGGGGTGGAGAAAGAAAAGAACATGCAGGAAATGGAGTGCAGGAAGAAAAGAACACGCAGGAAATGGAGTGCAGGCGCAGAAGAACACAGAAGAACACAGAAGAACACGAGGGAAATGGAGTGCAGGAGCGGAAGAAAACAGAAGAACAGGAGAACAGAAGTACAGAAGAACACAGAGGAAATGGAGTGCAGGCGCAGAAGAACACAGACGAGCAGAAGAACAGAAGAACACTCAGGAAATGGGGTGCAGAAAGAAAAGAACATGCAGGAAATGGAGTGCAGGAAGAAAAGAACACGCAGGAAATGGAGTGCAGGCGCAGAAGAACACAGAAGAACAGAAGAAAACGAAGGAAATGGGGTGCAGGAGTGGAATAGAACAGAAGAACAGGAGAACAGATGAACAGAGGAACACGAGGGGAATGGAGTGCAGGACGAGGTGCAGAACACGAAGAAAATGGATGCCAGAGGAGGGGCAGAAAAACGAAGAAAAAATGGACGGAGAGAGGACAGCAGAGGTAAGAGGAAGAAGTTGGAAGAGAGAGAGTTTAGAGGACAGAGGTGAGTAACGGGGGGCTGGACGGGGGGAGCGCCGGGCGTACTTATGGTTTTGCTGGGAGGTGGCTGGAGCCTGGGCAGGTGGAGCTGCAGCGGCGGGGGAGCGACCTACCCTAGGGTCAAGGGTCGCTGTCTCTGCCGCACAGCGGCCGCCATAAGAGGGAGGAGGGGGGGAGAAGGGGTCAGCTGGGGCGGGAGGCAGGAGGGGGGGGTGACGAATGGGAGCAGGGGGGGTGGGGCGGGGCCGAACTGGTGGTGGAGGCGGGAAAGCAGAGGGTGGGGGGGTCAGATAGAGGGGAAGGGAAAGAAGATGGGGAAGAAGAGATGGATTATAGAAGACATGAGGAATCAGAAGAAGAGGAGAGAGGAGTCCAAAGAAGAGGAGAGAGGAGTCCAAAGAAGAGGAGAGAGGAGTCCAAAGAAGAGGAGAGAGGAGTCCAAAGAAGAGGAGAGAGGAGTCCAAAGAAGAGGAGAGAGGAGTCCGAAGAGAAGGAGAGGAATAGGAGAAGAGAAGAACACAGAAGAGACAAGAGGAGTACAGAAGAAGAGAAGAACACAGAAGAGGAGAGGAACTCGGAAGAACACAGAAAAGGAAAAGAACACACACGAAATGGAGTGCAGGAAGAAAAGAACACGCAGGAAACGGAGTGCAGGCGCAGAAGAACACAGAAGAACAGAAGAAAGAAGGACAGAAGAACAAGAAGGAAATGGGGTGCAGGAGCGGAAGAAAACAGAAGAACAGAAGAACAGGAGTACAGAAGAACACGCAGGAAATGGAGTGCAGGCGCGGAAGAACACAGAAGAACAGAAGAACACGAGGGAAATGGAGTGCAGGCGCAGAAGAACACAAGGGAAATGGAGTGCAGGCGCAGAAGAACACAGAAGAACAAAAGAACAGAAGCACACGAAGGAAATGGGGTGTAGGAGCGGAGGAAAACAGAACAGAAGAACACGCAGGAAATGGAGTGCAGGCGCAGAAGAACACAGAAGAACACGAGGGAAATGGAGTGCAGGAGCGTAAGAAAACAGAAGAACAGGAGAACAGAAGTACAGAAGAACACAGAGGAAATGGAGTGCAGGCGCAGAAGAACACAGAAGAACAGAAGAACGAAGAACAGAAGAACACACAGGAAATGGAGTGCAGGCGCAGAAGAACACAGAAGAAAGAAGAACAGAAGAACACGCAGGAAATGGAGTGCAGGTGCAGAAGAACACAGAAGAACATGAAGAAAATGGGGTGCAGGAAGAAAAGAACACGCAGGAAATGGAGTGCAAGAAGAAAAGAACACGCAGGAAATGGAGTGCAGGCGCAGAAGAACACGAAGGAAATGGGGTGCAGGAGCGGAAGAAAACAGAAGAAGAGGAGAACAGAAGAACACGCAGGAAATGGAGTGCAAGAAGAAAAGAACACGCAGGAAATGGAGTGCAGGCGCAGAAGAACACAAAGGAAATGGGGTGCAGGAAGAAAAGAACATGGAGGAAATGGAGTGCAGGAGCGGAAGAGAACAGGAGATCAGATGAACAGAGGAACGCGAGGGGAATGGAGTGCAGGGCGAGGTGCAGAACACAAAGAAAATGGATGCCAGAGGAGGGTCAGAAAAACGAAGAAAAATTGGACAGAGAGAGGACAGCAGAGGTAAGAGGAAGAAGTTGGAAGAGAGAGAGTTCAGAGGACAGAGGTGAGTAAAGGGGGGCTGGACGGGGGGAGCGCAGGGCGTACTTACGGTTTTGCTGGGAGGTGGCTGGAGCCTGGGCAGGTGGAGCTGCAGCAGCGGGGGAGGCGACCTACCCTAGGGTTGCAGTGTGAATTTTCAGGACCACCCTGTGTACACGTTGTGATGAAAGCTGCCTGTTACCTATTACTCATCCATAAAGTTTTTGAGAAAACCAAGGTTGCCCTGTAGTCAGCCTTATCAAAGTTCTTCAGTGCCATAGCTGGACTATCACCATGTGTGTCGTTAGATGATCTTTGGCTTTAGGTCAAATCTGCTTTGAAAGATACTCTGTTAATTGAGGGAATGGCTCCACAGACTCATGACTAGACCTGCAAGTAACTATGATAACATGGAGGCCAATACTGAAACAGGGTACACATGGCCACACATTTGAACTGGACACCTTTGTGCAATGAACCACTGGGAATATGTGAACACATGCAGCACGGTCTGCTGGTCCTCCACAGCCACAGGAGAAACATAGGTCATGTACCTGAATCAAACTGTGGTGTATAAAAAAAAAATTGGATTGGATTTGAGACTCTGTCATAAAAACTGTACCTACCTAGCATGTTCAAATGCCTGACTCATGGGTAGTATACACAAAAGTGACCATTAAGTGGTATCCAACATTTCATTAAATGTGATGGCTTACATTTCTGACATTGCCATTATCAACTGTCCTCCATCTATCCTGTGTATAGTTTGTCATGGGAGAAGTTTTGTCCTCAAAGTCAGGGAAGTTCACACAGCATAAGACACAACAGATATAACAAACACATATCATGGCTGATGTACCTCAATGAATGGCACCTGATGGTTATACACAATTACAACATATTCATACATGCACATTATGCAAAACACGTCTTGTGCCGTTCACACAGAGGCACAACAACGATTGAAATAACCAATTCACAGACTTAAACACACAGGCCATGAGTCTATTTGTTTAGTTGCTTTACCTTGCTATCCTCTATTGATGCAAAACCTGCTCAAACTAGGAAATACCAATTTTATTCCAAAAGTTTGTGTTGCTGTTCCATTAGTTAAGAGAGCTAATCCGGCACAACAACATGCGTGTTATGGTCCGCAGTAGTGTGGTCTGCTACATGTGCCCAAACACTAGAACACACACAGCAGGTCATAACATCCTATCTTTGTATAGTTTTATCCTTCATGTATGTTAATAAAAGAAAAATGACAAAAACACAGTTATAGACAGATTTTTTTAATGCAAAATCGTCAAAAAAGACGCATATGCGCCAAATTTGATGCATATACGTTAAGAAATGATGCTCACACCCATAATACATCGATTGGTCCCTAGCGTTAATTCCAACACTGCACCCCATGAAATCGGTTATCCATTAAAAATGTATTGATCCTTGAATGCCGGGGGAATTTTTAAGCATATGTGTCAAACAATATTGACGCACAGCCCGTAAGCGTCATAAAATATCACACATTATAATAAAAACTCACCGCATTTGAGACAGGAAGTGATGTAATAGGATATCCTGTATACAGAAATGGTACAGTGGGTGTACTTTCACTTTGCAGTCTGTGATTCTTCTAGACTGTGTGGCTGTGTGTCATGATCACACAAACTTGCCAAATCAAAGAAATGCTTTAGAAAAGCAAAGAGATATCCTCAGTGGAGACAGCAAAGCCCAAACTGGAAGAAGGTTTGCAGAGTAATCTTGCGCTTATTTCAAAGGAAGAATCAAGAAGAGAAGATTCAAGATGGCCGTTGTGAGTCCTGAAGGTTAGTTGCAGTTCTAGTCTTGCAATCGGTTGGTTGCTAGGTTACGAGCTCACCAGCTGGAAGCTTGGCACTTCAACTGAGGTCTGACAGGAATCAGCTGTGTGGAGAGAGAGCGCGCTTCAGAGCAGAAACTCCTGTGAGTTAAAATTACACTTGAAAACTATTTTACAGAAAACGTGATAAATATTGTCAAGGTTTATTTGAGGAGTTTGATAGTAGACCGTTCCAGTGGAGGTTTGGCAAGGCTACAGAGTTTAATGTATGAATAAACCTTATGTTTACAAGGTTCCTGTTTAAGATACCAAAGTCAAAAGAAAAACGAACTTTAACAAGCAAGTATTTACAAATACCAAGGTTATAAACGAAGGCTGAGTTTAACGGAGAAATGAATGTTAACAAGTAAGCATTTACAAATGCAACGGTAATAAACCAAAGTAGAGTTTAAAAGAGAAACAAACTTTAATAAACAAGCATTTACAAATACAAATTATCAACACATGTTGAAGTAAGAAAGAAGAAGCGAACTTTAATAAACAAGCATTTACAAATACAAGTATTGACAGAAGTCAAAGTAAGACAGGAGAAACAAACTTTCACAAGCAAGAATTACCAATGCAATAAACGTAATTGAACTCTCTAATGTAAAGTAGAAACCAACTAACATCAGCTGATTTGGAGAACGCATTATCACCAACTATATATATATATATATATATATATATATATATATATATATAGCAACATAAAACCAATCTCTAACAAAGGTTGAGAAGTTCTTCCAGAATCAGTAATAGGCATTTTTAAGAAGAGCTTATTCATAGAGAGAAGCAAGGCTACAGAGAACTCAGGGTGAGTGAAGAAATAATAGAATTAATTAGAATTAAGTGTTAAGAGTAGAAAGTGTAAAACTGATGTTGTATGTCCCTAGTAATTGTGACTGTGACTCTTGCAGGTGCTGCATCCAATCTTAGACGTGAAGAGGCAGACTGAGTACTGACGTTCATCATCTCTGTGGCAGTCTCTCTACAATCCCATTCCCCTTTCCCCCTCCGGGGTACTCGGCACGAAGGATAAAAATTTGTTGCGAGTAGCTTGGGTCGGGAGTGAGGAGTTATCTTCTGCTTCTGAGGAAATCGAATTGAAGTATCCTGACACTGTGTACAGAGTTGTGTCTGTGAATATTGTGCTTTTGTCTCCTGTGTGCTATTGCCATTGTCATCTGTTGCTTTTGTAAGTGTCTGTCTGAATCAGTGTAAGTGTGTGTTTGTCATTTTTTTAGATTAGATTTGTCTTTGTACTGTTCGGAGTGTGTTAGCGGATATTGTTAGTTGGGGTATTGTTGGGCTGTTTGTGGGTTCTTTAAGTTTCCTTTTCATACCTCCTTTCCCTGGTTTTCCCTCTCTACCCTTTCCTGTCCTTATTAATGTTGAGATGTTGGGAAGGCCACGTCTGGGAGAGTGGGTGAGGAGGAGCTGGGGACTTTTATATGGCTGGTGTGCCACTTCCTCCCCCTGATGTTGGAGGCTGGTGGCAAGGTGATACAGGGGTATCACACGGAGACGAGGAGGCTCAGGTGGGCAAAGGTGCTGTTCCACCTAAGAAGACTGTTCAACAGCCAGCGCAACGACCACTAACTGAAACATTGCTGGGCTGACCTGGTTGCCCGAGAGCAGGACCTGCTGGATCACCTGGGTGCGGTGATTGGTTGCCCTGTTGGTGAGTACAAATTAGACTAATGTGTACAGTAAAATGCTCTGTAGTGACAGTAGCAGATTTTGTGACATGCTGCATGCAATGTTTGTGGACATGTGGAATGCAAGTTGAACAAACAGTGGCCCTGATTTATACAAATTGTTGCTACGCATTACCGTCATTTGTTGACGCAAAAGCTGCACAAACTTACAAAAGACAACTTTAACTTGTAAATTAGTGCTGCTTTGACGGTAATGTGACAGAAACAAACGTATTATTCAGGGCCTGTGAGTATACCAGGAATGAGATGTATTTCACATGCTAATGCAAGTAACCAATGTAGTCCCCACATTTTTTAATACATGTCTGAACAGTATTCATGGCCATACATTCAAAGATCTTCCTAATCTCTAGTAATATCTTAGGCTGATATTTCAATTTGGTTTGTGCAGCATTTAAATTAATTATGGATGCCAAAGTAATGCACACTTGATAATATCTAAATAATTTGTGCTACTTTCGATATCTGTAGCGTAAAGAAATGAAGCAAATGCTCACATTAAAGAAAAAGAACATCTGCCCCGAAGTTCATTGTTTCTGTGTGTTTACGTCTGGACAGATAATCTTTCACATGGCCAAACGTAATTGTGCCCGGATTCTACCAGATTGCAGTAGCACAAAACAGGTTCATCTTGTGGCTTTTTCAGAGTAGGCATAGAAATCCTATTATTGAGTAGCATGGCTCAACAACATTTTTGCCTTGGTCACAATTGCTGGCACAGAGCTGGTGCATTTGCCATCTGTGTCACTTTATAGCCAAACAATTTTATAAAGTTAATGGGTCATCATGGGATCCCTGAACTTTGTGAACACATGGTCACAAATTATTTATTTGCATGATGTTGTGCAAGGGACCACTGACTGCTTTCATCATACATTTAAAGTGAGGAAATAGTTTGCTAGTTTACGTTTGTTACACCACTGCTGATCTAGTGCAGCATATGTACAATTGGTAATTTCTCAGTATGAAGGCTATCACAGACATGGTGGTGTGCTAAGATCAGCAGGCCAGCATTCCAGTGACTGCTGCCATTCCCAAGGTGTTTACAAATAGAGACCTACCTCATCAAGGTTGCAGAAGTAGGACATTTGCTAAACCATGTTTTAATTAGCGGACAGTGTCAGTTCGGTTGTATAACCACAGATCACCCAACTTGGCAATTCTAAGATAATGAATATGGCAGACTGTGATCTCCAATACCTGATATAGGTACACAGGGCCCAGAGGAACACATCTCAGGTGCAATGACTACACCTGTGCCCATGCATTCTGTCACAGATGATCATATTAGACACTGTCAGCATATATGTTTTTGTTGTTTTGATTTAGATAAATGGACAATCCATGTTTAGCGTGACATTGTCATCAAGTAACACACAGGATCCCTGCCATCATGGTGTCACAGGGGGCATATACGACTCTGGGTACACTGCCATTGTGGCATATGTAACCTACATACAACACAGGCACACATATAATGGACCATTGAAAGCACAATAATTCCTGAACAAAACTCAACCCACATGAGCATCACACAGTAACTCATTGTCCCTTGATGCACAAGCCACAATACCTAAGTGTATGAGGCTGGCCTGGCTTGTAGTGGGTACCAAAGGTACTTACACCTTGTGCCAGGTCCAGTTATCCCGTATTAGTAAAATGGAGGTGTTTCTAGCAGCTTAGGCTGATAGAAGGTAGCTATGGCAAAGCAGCTTAGGCTGAACTAGGAGACATGCAAAGCTCCTACTATACCACTTATATCATATGCACAGTATCCTAAGAAAACATAATACACAGAGTTACTAAAAATAAATGTACTTTATTTTTATGACAATATGCCACAAGTATCTCATTGAGTACCCTCAGTAAGAAATATACACAAGTTATATGTACACAAACCACAAACAGGTAAGTAAGAGTCAGAAAAGTAATGAAAACAGTGTAGAATTACAATAGGTTGAAATAGGCAGACATAGGTCTAGGGGCAACACAAACCATGTACTCCAAAAGTGGAATGCGAATCACAAATGGACCCCAGACCTATGGGAGCTTGTAGAGGGTCACTGGGACTGTAAGAACACAGTCAGGGTGTCCAAAATACCCCACCCCAAGACCCTGAAAAGTAGGAGTAAAGTACACCTACTACCCCAAAAGAGCACAATAGTTGTGATAGGGGGATTCTGCAAGAACAGCAAACACCAGCAGTGCACTGAAAACGGATTCCTGGACCTGAGGACCTACAAAGCAAGGGGACGAAGCCCAATAGTCGCGACAGTGTCCGGGGGGGAGGGGGAGGAGACCAGAAAATCCCGGATGAAGGTGCAAGGAAGCTGCCTCCGGATGGAAGAAGCTTGGAGTTCTGTAAGAAAGAAGAGGACTAGGAAATTCTCCTTTGGATGTCCCACGTCGCGATGAAGCTTGCAGAGGTGTTCCCACGCAGAAATACCACAAACAAGCCTTGCTAGCTGCAAGGGTCGCTGTAGAGGTATTTGGGTGCTGCTGAGGACCAGGAAGGACCAGGATGTCGCCCCTTGGAGGAGGAGACAGAGGGGTGCTCAGCAACTCAGAGAGCCCTCACCGAAGCAGGCAGCACCCGCAGAAGTACCTGAACAGGCACTTGGAAGATTTGTGAACCGGAGTCCACGCAGAGTTACAAAAGAGGGTCCCACGACGTCGGAGGCCATCTCAGTGGGTTGAGCACGGCAGGACGGAGTGCTGGGGACCCAGGCTAGTGTGTGCACAAAGGAAATCCTGGAAGAGTGCACAGAAGCCAGAGCAGCTGCAAATCACGCAGCACACAGGTTTGCAGTCTAGCGTGGGGAGGCAAGAACTTACCTTCACCAAACTTGGACTGATGAGTCACTGGACTGTGGGAGTCACTTGGACAGAGTTCCTGTGTTCCAGGGACCACGCTCCTCAGGATGAGAGGGGACCCAGAGGACCAGTGATGCAGTCTTTTGGTTCCTGCGTTAGCAGGCGTAAGATTCAGTCGACCCACAGGAGATTTCTTCTGAGCTTCTGGTACAGGGTGAAGGCAGGCGACCCCCAGAGCATGCACCACCAGGAAACAGTCGAGAAAGCCGGCAGGAAGAGGCGCTTCAATGTTGCTGGTAGTCATCTTGCTACTTTGTTGCGGTTTTGCAGGTGTCCTGGAGCAGTCAGCGGTTGATCCTTGGTAGAAGTCGAAGAGGGAGATGCAGATGAACTCTGGTGAGCTCTTGCATTCGTTATCTGAAGAATTCCCCCAAGCAGAGACCCTAAATAGCCAGAAAAGGAGGTTTGGCTACCATGAAAGGAGGATTGGCTACCAAGAAAGGTAAGAGCTTATCAAAGGGGGTCTCTGACGTCACCTGCTGGCACTGGCCATTCAGAGCAGTCCAGTGTGCCCCCAACACCTCTGTTTCCAAGATGGCAGAGGTCTGGGACACACTGGGTGAGCTCTGGGCACCTCCCCTGGGAGGTACTGGTCAGGGGAGTGGTCACTCCCTTTCCTTTGTCCAGTTTTGCACCAGAGCAGGGCTGGGGGATCCCTCAACCGGTGTAGATTGATGGGAACAGATGGTGCCCATCTCTGCATAAGCCAAACATTTCAAGAGGCTGGGGGAGGCTACTCCTCCCCAGCCCTTCACACCTATTTCCAAAGGGAGAGGGTGTAACACCCTCCCTCAGAAGAAATCCTTTGTTCTGCCTTACTGGGCCAGGGCTGCCTGGACCCCAGGAGGGCAGAAACCTGTCTGAGGGGTTGGCAGCAGCAGCAGCTGCAGTGGAAGCCCCGGAAAGGCAGTTTGGCAGTACCCGGGTTCTGTGCTAGAGACCCAGTGGATCATGGAATTGTCGCCCCAATACTAAATTTCCATGATCTTAGACATGTTACATGGCCATGTTCGGAGTTACCATTGTGACGCTATACATAGGTAGTGACCTATGTATAGTGCACGTGTGTAATGGTGTCCCTGCACTCACAAAGTCCGGGGAATTTGCCCTGAACGATGTGGGGGCACCTTGGCTAGTGCCAGGGTGCCCACACACTAAGTAACTTGGCACCCAACCTTCACTAAGTGAAGGTTAGACATATAGGTGACTTATCAGTTACTTATGCGCAGTGGTAAATGGCTGTGAAATAACGTGGACGTTATTTCACTCAGGCTGCAGTGGCAGGCCTGTGTAAGAATTGTCAGAGCTCCCTATGGGTGGCAAAAGAAATGTTGCAGCCCATAGGGATCTCCTGGAACCCCAATACCCTGGGTACCTCAGTACCATATACAAGGGAATTATATGGGTGTACCAGTGTGCCAATGAGAATTGGCAAATTTAGTCACTAGCCTGCAGTGACAAATTTAGAAAGCAGAGAGAGCATAAACACTGAGGTTCTGGTTAGCAGAGCCTAAGTGATATAGTTAGGCACCACACAGGGAACACATACAGGGTACATACTATGAGCACTGGGGTCCTGCCTGGCAGGATCCCAGAGACACAAGGGCTAAAACAACATACATACAGTGAAATATGGGGGTAACATGCCAGGCAAGATGGTACTTTCCTACACTGGTATTGCAGTGCACCAGGAATGTGGCTTTGCATATCTCTCATAATAACAAATGATGAAATGGAGTACCCTCTAGAAATAATTAAGCACAACATTGAGTAATCATGTTTGGCACCACATAGTTGTTAGGGCCAGTGCATGTGTGCATATGTGTGTCTATCACTCACTTGAGTGACAGTGTCAATGCATGTTTGCAGTAGTATTTCTGTTGGGGTGTCTACATGCCTGAGGTGCTGCTCTATCATATAAAATGTCACACACAGTAATTTGTTGATCCAAGTTTTGTACAGGGAGCCGACATTGAGCACATTTCACCCTTCCATGTTTTACAGGTGGACCCGCCCCCCTGTACAATTGGTGAAGGGGCTCTATTAGCGGACCCAGACCTATTCAGTAAGTGTTAATGTGTTTGTTGTGTGTTGTGTTTGCAGCTGTTGTGTGATTGACTCCTGTGTGTTGGACTCATTGCAAGGTATGATGTGCTAGCACACAATCTGATATGTGACTTGACTGGAGGTTGAAATTTTGTTCCATGTTTGAGTTGGACATTCTGTGGCAGAGAGTCATATATTGGGAGTCGAGTGCTTTGCTATAGGCATGTGCAGGTGAACATGGTGATTATTTGCTACATGTATGCCAATTATTAATCTGGAGGTGGCCAGTTTCATGATTTAGTCAGCAAGTCATACCCTGGTTCACACAGACCAGTGATGCCGAAGTCTTACCCACAGACATGAGCATCCCTGTTAAGTAATAAACATGTAGGACTGTATGTTTGACTTCCTAGCAGCATCTAGCTCCACATGTGCTCCGTTTATGTGGCACTTGAGTGAAATGTCATAGGCGTGCATGCAGGTCAAGGCCAGATGGGTGCTTGCATCAATGTGCTTGTTTTTGGAAAGGTATCAGTGAGATCTGATGATGTTGACAATTGTCCGCAATTAGAAAAATAAATGTGGATGTGATTGGCCAATGTTTGAGTCAATCCTAGTTGGCAGCCCTCCTTACCTGTGGTGGACTGACTAAACCCATGGACAAAAAGCTTCCTGGCTGCCCTTGATGTTTGAAAGTATGTGTTGCATGTTCATCCCCCCCGAGGCACAGGGTTAGGAAATATGTGTACCTAGGTGTGAGGATACCAGTGTAGAAGACAGACATGTAATGCAAACATTCATGTGTTCCAATCTACGATGCCCCCTCATGATTAGCAACTGCATACCGTCTATGCAGTTCCATTTACAAATCACAGGTCTTGTGGGACTTGATCGTCATCCAGAAGATAATCATTAGTTGGCCTGACACATGTGGAGTACTTACAGCATTTGTTATGTGACTAATAGCAGTACAAAGATGCACAGATCATTTAATTAGGTACACCCCTTGTTGTGCATTGCTGTGCTGTTAGATAGTAGATGTGTAGGCTGCATTGGCATGTCATTCCTCAGGGACATTCTATAATCTGTACCGTGATTTGGAATGTATGTGCTGTTTTTGAGGAAGTGTTAGAATATCATCTGTAGATGTATCACACAATGATGTCACTAATGTTTGGCTTTCTCTATTTTTGCAGCTGCCAACATGAATGCCCATGAGATCAGGGAATTCCAGAGGCGGGCAATGCATTACCGCCACATACTAGATGTGGAGGCTGGGTTCCGCAATATGGCACGCCGTTATAGCCATGTGGGAGCCACAGGGGTCTGGAGGGCATTTGCCCAAGGGGGGCTAGCTTTGCCCACAACAGCCACCACCACCACTACAGCTCAGACCACAGTCGCCAAAAGGATGACAGCCACTGAAGCAGGTCCCTCAACCTCACCTGCTCCAGGCCCACAAGGAGCACCTCCTGCACCTCCCCCTCCAACCACGGCACCGGCACCAGCAATGACATCAACAAGTGGAACACAAACAACCCCAGCTGCTGTGATAGATAATCAGGAAATACCTAAACGGAAACGTGACATGCAAAGAATGTTGCGCAGGATGGACAGGCTGCAGCAGGAGGTGTCCCGCAATAGCAGGAGACTGCGGGGTATCCAAAAAATCCTGCACAGGGCCAATTTGTAATTAATGGATCCTCACCCATGATTCCCACCCCTCCCTCCTCTTTCCTCGTACTTATCTTTAGTGGGTTTAAGGGGCTTAGTGTTAGATTAGAGTAGGCCGTTAGTTTAGTTAGTATAAGTGGGTTGGGGGGTTGGGGGTTTATATTATTACATGTTGTTTTTGTGGGTGAGTGGGTGGAGGATGATGTTGGGGCTTATGTGTATATAAAATAAAAATACAAAAAAATAAACATATAATAAAATAAATACAAAAAATATATATATTTGTTTAGGATAAGTTAGTATGTGTTTAGGTTAGTATATGTTGTCCTACATGTGTCCCGTCATATAAGGGGGTTGGAGAGTTGATGTTTAGAGTGTTTAGTTAAATGTGATAAGTAAGTTTAGCTTAGGGTAGTTAGGGTCAGTTGTGGGTAATGTATAGTTAGGATAGGTTAGGTTAGTTAAGGTGTTTCCCCTAGTTTAAGTATAATTTATTACTGTGAAATAAAGTTTTAGGTACTCCTTTACAGTATGTGCCATATGCTTGGGGATCAGGGCCTTGGCACGGGTGTACAGTGTCAATTTAGTATTTGCATTTCTGTTCCATTCTGCATCAGAATCCCATTATTGACATGGTTATTCCGAATTCCAAATGAGCTGTCACATTGGCAGCTACACCAAAGCTACTTCTCTATGCATCTTCCATCCATTGCACCCACCACTCAAGGTTACTATGGTTCCCAATGTGTTGTGAAGGGTGGATGTGTTTTTAAATATGTCATTGTTTGAGTCCTGAATTGGTATCTTGGGCACTGTGGGACGTCTGCCTGCAGCCTGATGTTCATGTGAACCCTGATAAGCTGAGTGATGTTATAATCTTATGTAGTATTGTATACATAAATTACACCTATCATTTCTTACATTGTACTCCCAGGTTACATATTTGTCCATACACTCGTACACATCCATTCCTGCTGTATGGTGTGTGTGTGTGATGAAAGTTTATAGTCAGATGTCACATGCATAAAGATTGTCTTGAAGGGAATGTTGGCCACATTGAGTTTCAGCTTGTACATACCTTGAAGCTGACTTTTTCTGTCCTACACAGCATTATACTGCTTGTTTTCATTTCACTTCAGAAATAAGCCTAAGGAAGCACAGATGATGATAAAATCCAGACCCCAATGCATAGTTATCAGCCCACAGTCTTTTAACACTGTTGTATTGACAATCTATGGCTATTGACATGTGACATACATCACTAATCTACAAAGTTGATTTGTCACATTACACAGAGACAAAGTGGTTGTGTAAGTGCTATTTATTTTAAAGTGCTGTAGTGCAATATTTACATAGTCCAGGATTGTGAGTCCATTAGTGTGACGCCTTCTATTGTGATGCAACACAAGTGCAATGGGACATGTCATTGTACATGCTGGGGTGAAGTGTCATACAGTGCAGAGGAACATGAATTACCAATGAGGTAGTGAGAGACAATTACAGAACATAGTGTCAAGGTAAACAGTGTGCTAGAGAACAGTGCATGTGACCAACTGTAGCAGGACTGGCATGTTAACAAGCACAGGACCTAGGATATCAGTGCCCATGTGACATGGACTAGTGCTACCGGGTACTCCTACGGGTGAAGGTGATCTGTTCCACGTCTTCATCTTCTGATGTGTGTGTCGTCTCCTCTGCCTTTGGTGGTGGTGGGTTTGAAGGGGCAACACACACTTCAGTGTTTGAAGACGTGAAGTCAGAATTCCTGGTAGCTGCTAATTGTGGGGCTATTAAGGGCATTACTGCAGCAAGGAGGAGCTGCTGGTTCTTGAGTATAGCAGCTACATCACTGTGTTGGGCAGCCAGGTCGGCCCTGAGGGGGTCATGATTGCATTCGTGCACGCAGTGAAAGGTTTGGGATGCCAGGTGTTGTGGCATCTCCCTAACTGCTGTGGTGAATTCCCTTACACATTGTTGTAGTCCTTCGCAGGAGGGATGGTTGCGCTGGCATGGCTGCTGCCTGTTCTGCAGATGACATCATGCACGTGCGCATCTCCCAAGACTGGCTGCCATATTTTGCATCCCCACCCGCACCTCCTTGGCCAGCTCCCGCTGTACTCCCACTATTGTCCTCTCAAAGGTGGTACCAGTGTCCTCAGAGTTCCCAGCTGGGTTGGAGCTGCATGTCATACTATTGGGGTGGTGGGTGTTTCCTCTGTGATGGCTGCTGTATCTGTACTCCTCCTTGTGACTGAAGGTGGGGTCTGGAGGGTTCCAAGGACATCTTGGAGGGTCTGCTGGCTAATGTGTGTCAGCTCATCATCCATGTCATCAGGGAAGTCCAGGACAGGCACATCCCCAGGAGAGCCACCGTCCTCTGCAATGAGGTATTGTACAATTAGTGTGTCTGTGTTATGGCAGTTGTAATGTGACGTTACTGACTTCCTAATAGTGGAACATTGTAATCTTGGTTCCTGTTCATTGTTCCTGTCATTTATATTAGCAGTCTCCCAGGCCTATGCCCCACCTGCATGTCACATGTAGTGTGGGCAGTTTGGGGAATTGTCTGCGTCACATCCTCTAGGTGTAGGTTCGGTCCAAATTGTATGTTGTCACCTTGTTGTCCTACTCAACCCTCCGTCTACTTCCAGTAGCATGGTGAGGCCTTGCAATGGCTGTGGGTGTTCTGATGCCACTGGCACCACACTTAACAATATGGAACTGACCCAGTCTCGGATATTTCACATACACCCATATGTTGCTGAGACCTACCATATACTATGTATAGCATTGGCATGGCACCATACAGGTGTCAGCATTGGTAGTGTGTAATGTTGATGTTGGGGAATGTATGCTACATTGGATTGCACTGATGGGCCTGGCAGTGTTCCATTTCCTCTAATGATGGTGCAGGTGTATTGAACTAGCTAGACACATATGTCCTCCACCTCAATGCGGTTGTGTTAGCAGTATGACAGTTGGGATGTTGCAAGGTGGCATTGCAACTATTGTAACACAGGCACGGGGTAGACCCTGAAATGTGCAGCATGGGTATGATATTACTGCTGTGTACTTCATAATGTAACAAAACAATACCTGATGTTTATAGCGTGTATAGACAGGAGCATTTGACAGGATTTGCACTTTGTTAGGAATTACAGGGATTGATAACGTTGTCATACTGAACCCTCTATTTTGGGTGTGTTTGATCCATGGGCACGTAACTGCCATTAGCTACTTGACCTGCACACACAGCACAGGTGGTAGTGGCAACTGTTGTCAATGGTAAATACCACTGGCGGATATGGCCCGAGACTGGAAATTGAGCCCTAGTTCATGTAGCGACAATATCAGCTGTTGTGTGACAGCAGGCCAGTTTTACGTTGTACCCTACCCTCCTGGACTGGCTTTGCCTTTCCAACCTCCTTGGCATGGCAGAGCATGCAAAGCTTGTTGGTGTAGTGTTGTGCTGTGCCCCTGGTTTCCTCTGCAGAGCCCATGCACCCATGCCCCTTTGCCCTTTCCACTACCTGATTTTCATGGCTGACATGCATTGTGTAGTAGTTATGCCCCCCCCTGTTTACAGTTTACATTTAGGCAGTTTTGTCCCCCATGCAACTTACCCTGCATCTGTGTGGTTTCCTGGTAGTCTGCGCTGTCCTGTACTTGAATCCCTGGGACGATCTCTTATGAGATGACGGCTGCCACCATCTCCTCCATCTGGTCCTGGGCCTCCTGCGGTGCTGGACTCCCTCCTCCAGTCTGCAGTGCTGTCTTCCTGTTCCTTGCCATCTTTTCCTTGGTCTTGCGCTTGCAGTCATGCCAGCGTTTCTTGCACTCAGTGACTGTTCTCCGTACATCTGTCACACTGTTTATCTTGTCTACAGTTTGTTGCCAAATTGCCTCCCTCTTCCCAATTGGCAATTTAGAGGTGACAAAAAGTTGATGTTGGTGTTCCGTCACCTCTTTCACCAGTATTTCCTGCTCCTCTGCACTAAACAGACACTTCCTTTTCTTCTTCTCCCTCTCCTGGGTCTTGTCTGGGTCCTCCTGGCTGGTTCCTGGTCAGTTGGATTCTTCCTGGGGTCTCTCATGGCTTCTGGGATCCATTTTGAGGGCTCCTTAGCACATTTTGCTGTGCTTGCACTGCTTTTTGGCGCTACTGTGGGG
Organism: Pleurodeles waltl; assembly: GCF_031143425.1. Classification (NCBI taxonomy): domain Eukaryota; kingdom Metazoa; phylum Chordata; class Amphibia; order Caudata; family Salamandridae; genus Pleurodeles; species Pleurodeles waltl. Next base: position 516,500,883 of record NC_090445.1, read on the forward strand.
AAAAATGGCGCGTATCCAGTTTGAGACATCGTAAACTGGATTAAAGTCATTTTCACCACGTTAATGTCATTTTTTTAATGACGTGGCACAATGGTTAGAGTAAAAAAAAAAAAAGAGTCTAACCCGTGGTTTGCACCACCGAGCATCAAAGTATAAATTTTACTTCCGGGTGGTGTTAGCCGTCATTAAACGTTTTGACGCAAAACTGCGTCGGCGCAGTTTTGTGTTAAAAAGTATAAATATGGCCCTAAGTTCATGATTTGCAGCTCACGAAAGAAGAAAGTAAAAGCTAGTATACTAATGAATTCTACTCCACTGGAAAGGATCAAAGAGTATGATTATTTGGGGATCAGGCAGATGGACTCAGGCAGTTGGGATGCACATATCAGAAAAGGAGCACATATTATATGCCAAAGAGGAGGGGCATAGGGACGCAAAGACAGAGCTGTAATTAGCCCCCCATTAAACCCCATTGCTGAAATTTACAAAGTTCAGATCCGAGGTGCTGCACTGTATGGTGCAGAGCTATGGGCTTTTCAAAGACAGCTGGACGCTCTACAAATTAAAGAAAATAGTTTTATTGGACACCTAGCCAGGACGGGGAAGGGCACTCCGATGATGCCCCTTAGACTTGTTCTTGGAATGAATAGCATCAAAGATGTAGTGGGTCTGAGGCCTACCTTATACTGGACCCACCTTTGAACTGGAACCTTTTTGTGAGGCAATCAAAGACCTTATAAAGAATCAATGCAGCTGTAAAAAGGTCAGTTGGCTGAGGGAGATGAAATCAGTCTGGGATGATTTGGGTTTCCCCAATTTTGGGAGAGGCCCGAGTCGATCCCTGCTAATGCTATTTCACTGGTCAAACAGAGATATCGGGAGAAGGCCAACGAGCAGATCATCCACAGTAACGGGGTGGGCCGCTTGACATCAGAGTTTCTGCTCGTTAAACAGGAGCCATGACCTGAGCAATTTCTTGACCTCCCAATACCTGCATGCGCTTGTGCCTTACTCCTTCAGTTCAGATACGGCACTCTACCAGTTAACAGTTTTACTGCCAGATGGTCGACGAATAGCTCTGTGGCCAATAAGTGCATAAACTGCAATCCATGTGTGGAGTCAACTGAACATGTGCTGTTCTTCTGTCCCCTATATAAGAGTCCAAGGGAAAATTTGATTATTCCGTTGTGCAAGGCTTTGTTTTTGTATGACCGTGCCAATGTTCATAGAATTTGCAAATATGATTTATCCGCATGGGTAGTTATTGCCGTCACCAAATATTTGACAGCAGCCTGGTCTGTTCGCCATAGGGCTAATATAGCATCATACCATTTTCAATGACTGGGAACGCCGTGAGATGATTCGAACACGGGTTCTGTATTCCCGTGTTGTTATTAGCACACTATAATTAAGATTGCGTACAATGATTTCTACATTACTAGCTCTGACTTGTGAAACTAATGCATGGATCACACAAGATTGCGTACAATGATTTCTACATTACTAACTCTGACTTGTGAAACTAATGCATGGATCACACAAGATTGCGTACAATGATTTCTACATTACTAACTCTGACTTGTGAAACTAATGCATGGATCACACAAGATTGTCTTAATCAGGAGTAATGTACTACTAATCACAGGACATACCTGATTCCGAGCCCTGATGAAGTCCGTGAGAGGGATCTCTCTTTGGACGAAACACGTGTTGGCTGTGATGGCTAATTGTATATGATTTCCGAGGACGTTATCTAATTATGAATGAACTGATCCAAGAAATAAATTTATCCTGAACCATTCTTGGCGTGATTGCCTTTTATACTGAAGATTTGTTACATCGCTGAAACTCCGAAATTTATCCTCATGCGTGCCCTGACAACTGTTTGTTGTTGCTGTTAGTTTCCCTTGAAACATTGGAGGAGTAAGGAAGATCCTCCTGTCAGGAGCACCGTGACATATTTGATCTGTGGACTTTACTATATGGACTCACTGTGAGCGCCCTTTGTCTATGACCTACTTCCTAGTTGCTTTTTCTGTCTAATATAGCATCAGGTTTTAGTGTCTAGCCCGCGCTATGGGCAAATAATTATTTGGACATGGCTTTGGAACAGATTTCTTTTAGATAACAAGCGGGTAATTACCCGTGTCTCGGTTATTTCCGTAAATAACTACTTTTTAAGCACTCGTTTGGTATTCATGCCATTTTATTATGAATTTGACATCTGTTTTAAGTCACAATGTAAGATTTTAGCCACATAGTGCGAGTGCTTTTAACGACTTGATAGCGTTTAAATCTGTTTTCATGACTGTGCAGGTAGCAGGTTCCTTCTGTCAAAATATTAATGGAACGGCATCATTCCATAACATCAACTTATTATTTTAAATCTCGGGTTGGACTGCTTGTTTTTATGTTTTTAACTTGATGATGGTATTATCTTGGAAATCTGAATTTAAAATTTGTCTCAGAAACTTGGACATTCAGATGTTGAGTTATGTATCGGGAATATTGGAGAATTATAGCAGGCTAAGATTTCTGATTGACTTTCTTTTTATCTACTGCTTTCATTTGATGGTTTTAGAGAAGTTATTTCTATATTTAATTGTATTTTAAGCCAGTGTGATAGCACAATAATAACAAATGTACTTTCTCTCTCCTTTTACTTATCTCATCATTTTATGTGTAACTTTTATGACCTATGGTCGAAATAAAGTATGACTTGACTTGAACAGAAATAATGTAGTAGTATGTCATATTAAGATGTATAACCTATGTTTTGCATTATATTGTAGAGTTCACTTAGCCGAAATTGTGGCCTAGTAGCCAGGCCTCATGCAGAAGCTGAATTTCTAGCGCACTGCAGAGAAGCTGGTGCGTTGAACTGTCCCTGAACTACATACGTTAATAAATAAAATCTGCTTAGCTATATTTTTCTGCAATGTATCAACGAATAGGAGATGAGGGACTAGGATATGTAACAACTTTGGTGTAAGACAGACTCGATGTACTTTCCCAGGACTTGAACGATAGAAGCACTGACTAGAGAAGAAGATGCAACATTTTCGATACCTGATGAGCCGGATGATGGGGACATCATACAGTGAACCAATCAATGAACTGAGAACGGTGAAATATTAGAATTCATAGGTTTGTAGAAATAATATTATTGGTTTATAATTGGTTAGGGTAATAACTGGTGATTGACTGACCAATTAGGAATTAGGGGGATGGACTGGAAAACCTTAATAAAAAGTTATGACAAGGGGCAGAAACTTCAGATGCGATGATCTGATGTGAGGGGTGAATTGCTGATGCCAGGAGACGTGATTCGAGATTCTGTCATTGGGCTTATGCGCTTGAGAGCCTGATGCTTTTCTGATCAATTGATGACCTGAAGACGAAGAGTGGCTTTGTTGCTGATCCATTCTGTGGATAAGTAGCTATGACAATGTGACTGTTAACTTTGTGCTTTTCTTTCTAGGTACCAACTGCGCTGTTTGAATATGTTTTTCTTCTAGCTAGATGTTTTCCTAATTTGTGTTTCTAAATTGTTTTTCGCATGAAGTCCCACGTGCTAATGCTAATCTGGGTTAGGTAAAGTATTGTTTAGGTGACGCAGACCGTGACAAATGATTGAAGAACTGTTTGCTGAACTCTTCTATTAATGTCAGTATATTCATCTTGGATTGCTTATGCTGAAGCATTAGAGAATATGGGGGACATTACAACATTGGCGGTAAAAGCCGCTTACCGCTGTGCAGAAGACCGCCAACACACCGTCGCGGCTGTGGATCGGCCACAGCTATTATGACCCACATCTCGTAATCCGCCAAAATTCAGACACCCACACAAGTCCGCCACACCAAAGGTCAGTGAGAAACTGGTGAAAACAAAACCTCCACCCTCGCCAACAGAAACACGCCCATGCTATGACGACCCACGAATCCACGCGGCAGTCTTTCAAACGCGGTATTTCATTGGTGGTACACACTGCCGCTCTCAAAATACACACACATTTACAAAACACAACCACATTGGATAATAACACACACCTGAGACACATACACACACCACTCCCACACAATCAATACTATATAAAACACACACCCACATCACCCACAAACCCCTACGACCAAAAATGTAGACGAAGGCCAGAGAGACAGCACAGCATAGACAACCACACCATACAGAGGCACACAACACCATCACCCACACTACTTCCACGCACAAAACACCACACACCACTACATATCACCACACTCATCACCACATACACCACCCCCCACATCACCTACACCACCCCATGGCACAGCAAAGACACCCCAGGTTCTCGGTGGAGGAAATCGTACGTGTAGACCCACAGCTATTTGGATCACAGGTGCAGCACACCTCCATAGCTAGGAAGCTGGAGCTATGGCAAAGAATAGTCGACAGGGTCAACGCAGTGGGACAGCACCCAAGAAATCGGGACAACATCAGGAAGAGGTGGAACGACCTACGGGGGAAGGTGCGTTCCGTGGTCTCCAGGCACAACATCGCGGTACAGCAGACTGGCGGCAGACCCCCACCTCCTCTCCCACAACTAACAACATGGGAGGAGCAGGTCTTGACTATTATGCATCCTGAGGGCCTCGGAGGAGTCGGTGGCGGAATGGACTCTGGTAAGTCAAATCTTAACTATCATATCCCCCACCCTACCTGCATGCTATCACAGACCCTCACCCTCTCCCCTATCACTCCAACTCCTCACTAATGTACTAATAACACAAACCACACATCCCAACACCAAGCCCTGCATGCAGCAACAAAGCATGGACACCCATCACTAAAGCATGCCCACTACACATACCCATAACACCCCCCCTCAACCATCATCACACAAGCTCCCACACAGGAATGCTAGCACTGGGGTACACACTCACCCACCCATTGCACACCATGACACACACAGATGCAATAATCATGCTTTTATACCCCTGCAGGACCCCTACCCAACGTCACCAGACAGGAGGGTCCAGACATCTCCACCCCACCCACAGAAGAGGCCCACAGTGATGACAGCAGCTCCGTCCAACTGGATCCAGATGACCAGCCCGGACCATTGTGGGCTTTGGGACAGTCGGTTCCCCACACCCAGTCACAGGCCACCACAGACCTTCCACCCTCTGGTAACACCAGCACAGCACCCACCCAGCGGGCCCATACCTCCGTACCCAGGACACGTCAATCAGCTGTGTGTCCACCACTACAGGGAACCCAGGATAACCCACCACCCCAACAACAACAGGGACCTGGGGGCAGTGGTAGTGGGAACACGGTCCAGGGGATGGAGGCACAGGAACACAGGAACTGGGAGGGCTGCTGTGCGACAGGGGGTGGACAGGCCTAGGGAACCCACTCTCCACGAGGCCCTCTCCTCCATCATGGGAGCATACCACCACTCCCAGGAGACGATGGCAACGGTCCTGGCCAAGTTTCAGGAGACCCAGTGCATGCAGGAGGAACAGTATTTGGGGTTCAGGGAGGAACTCAGAACCATCAGCTCCGCCCTGGGCACCATCAAAGGGGTGCTGAAGGAGATACGTAACACCAGGAGGGACACCGTGGCACTCCAAGGGGCCCCTGATATTAGCATGGACGACGAATTGCCCACCACCTCCGCCGGCGCTAGTGGACAGGACGCACCGCCACAGGACCACCCCACCCCCTGCAGACGGAGAACCACCCCGCAAGTGGTCCCTGAGATCCAGGAACAGGACAGAGCACGTTGCCAAGGCCCCAGCCAAGAAATTAGACCACCCTGATTGTCATCCCACTGTCCCACTTTGTAACCCTGTCCATATTGGAGCTGCCCCAGCTCCACTTCCTATGCCCATATGAGCAGTGCACCTATGAGACTAATAGACTGGACTCTGCCATGGACATTCCTCCACCATCACCATTTTACCACCCCCCTCCAATATTTAGCACTTCAATAAACACCCTTGAAGCACAAAACAATCTGGAGTCAGTCTGTGATTATGAAAATGTGTATTAGCAATGACAGTGACAAAATCTGTCCTCAAATGTAATGTCAACATACCTATGTCACACATCTCAAGTCCATGAGGAATCTAAACAGATGACACACGTTGGTAACCACACCTGTGAAACCGTAATGGAAATGTACAACTCCGTTACCATATACTGGTTGAAATCGACAGACAGGATAGAGATAGAAGTGCGAAAGTACTTGTAGTAGGCAGGAATGTGTTCTCACCTGTGTGTCACTGGAAATATTGCTGGATAACTGAGTACCTGTTGTCAATGTCTTCTTCCTCTGCTTCCTCCTCCTCACTGTCCACAGGCTCCACAGCTGCCACAACACCGTCATCTGGACCATCCTCCTGCAGAAAAGGCACCTGTCGTCGCAAAGCCAGATTGTGCAGCATACAGCAGGCCACGATGATCTGGCACACCTTCCTTGGTGAGTAGAATAGGGAACCACCTGTCATATGGAGGCACCTGAACCTGGCCTTCAGGAGGCCGAAGGTGCGTTCGATCACCCTCCTAGTCCGCCCATGGGCCTCTTTGTAGCGTTCCTCTGCCCTGGTCCTAGGATTCCTCACTGGGGTCAGTAGCCATGACAGGTTGGGGTAACCAGAGTCCCCTAATAGCCACTGGGGTTGACCCATCACATAAGGGATGCTGCTATATCGCAGGATGTAGGCGTCATGCACAGAACCAGGGAACATAGCATATACCTGGGAGATGTACTGGTCGGCCAAACAGACCATCTGTACATTCATCGAATGATAACTCTTCGGGTACACCTGTTCTCTCCTGTGGGGGGGGGCAGAGCTACATGGGTACCATCAATGGCACCAATAATGATAGGGATATGTCCAAGGGCATAGAAGTCACCTTTAACTGTAGCCAAATCCTCCACCTGAGGGAAAACGAGGTAGCTCCGCATGTGTTTCAGCAGGGCAGACAACACTCTGGACAACACGATGGAAAACATAGGCTGGGACATCCCTGATGCCATGGCCACTGTTGTTTGAAATGACCCACTTGCAAGGAACTGGAGCACAGATAGCACCTGCACTTGAGGGGGGATCCCTGTGGGATGGCGGATTGCTGACATCAGGTCAGGCTCCAACTGGGTAAACAGTTCCTGGATTGTGGCACGGTCAAACCTGTAGGTGATGATTAAATGTCGTTCCTCCATTATCAACAGGTCCACCAGCGGTCGGTACACCGGAGGATTCCGCCATCTCCTCACATGTCCCAGCGGACGGGGCCTAGGAAGGACAACAGCGACCACAGAGTCAAACAACTCAGAGGTATGTACCTACAGTCTACAAAGAATGCGAAACATAATCCAAAAAGTTGCCTGTTTGCGTGTTGAGTCTAGGCCTAGGTATGTGTGACGCAGTTGAAAATGAAGCCATGTGGGCCCCAGAAATGGCGGCTGCCTGACCTCTAAAGTGGGACAATGGGATGTGAGGTAACTGCGCTGTCGTTGTACACCGTCGCAGTAGGCAGACGAAGACCGCGGCACAATGCTGAATTGGTTAACCTTGGACCCTATGGGTCCCAGGAGCCAATGACGAAGTGCGCTGGCAGTGATGATACACACCACCGCGGACGGCACCGCCATTTTCTATCTATTGAATCACTCGATACCTGATCTTCAACAGGAGAGGACCTCCACTGCAAGTGCTGCTGTGACCTCGGTCTGGAAGAGACAATGGCTCATGCGTCTGGGGAAAGGGCCCCTGCCTTCACTGCACAGGAGTTGGAGAAGCTCGTGGACGGGGTCCTCCCCCAGTACATGCTACTCTACGGTCCTCCAGACCAACAGGTAAGTACACAGGGAGCACATTGTATGAGCTATGCCTGAGTGTAGAGGGCTGGTTGTAAGAAGGAAGGGGCCACAGTTCTGCGTGCATGAAGGACTGTGAATGCATGTGCCACATGGTAAGGCTAGGGATGTGGGCCACTCACTTCGACGGTGCAGTTTCTTATGACTTCTCTTCTTCCCCTGTACATTTCATGTAGGTCAGCGCCCACCAGAAGAAGGATATTTGGCATGCCATCGCCAAGAACGTCCGGACCCTGGGGGTCCACCACAGACGGAGCACCCACTGCTGTAAAAGATGGGAGGACATTCGCCGCTGGAGCAAGAAGATGGCGGAGGCTCAGCTGGGGATGGCCTCCCAACGTGGGAGGGGTGCCCGTGGCACCATGACCCCCCTGATGTTCCGGATCCTGGCAGTGCCCAACCGGTCTTTCTTCTGTCGTCCCCCCCCCCCTTTTTTTGGTCTCCCTGTTCTTGTGTGCATCAGCATCATCAGGTGGAGGTACAGTGGCACCGGAGCACGAGGGAGCTGCATCCCACATGGCCATGGAGGGCCACACCATGGACTCTGAATACACCAGTGGGGCAGAGGGCGAGGGGAGCTTCACGGCGGTCACAGGATCTGCAACCAGCGATACGGACTTGTCCTCAGATGGAAGCTCCCTTGTGGTGGTGGCAAAATCTGTGTCCCCCACTTCTACAGGTACAGTTGCCACTCCCCCTACCAGCACTGCCCTCCCAGCAGCCCCTCAGCCTTCGCCCCGTGCCCGCTCACCCAGGAGGATGGGCATTACCTTCGCCCCAGGCACCTCAGCCCCTGCCCCTGTCACCTCTGCTGCCCTCAGTGATGAGGCCATTGACCTCCTCAGGTCACTCACTGTTGGGCAGTCTACCATTTTGAATGCCATCCAGGGTGTAGAAAGGGAGTTGCAACACACAAATGCATTCTTGGAGGGCATTCATTCTGGTCAGGCTGCCCTTCATCGAACCCTGCAAACTCTGGCCTCAGCACTGATGGCAGCCATTGTCCCTGTGTCTAGCCTCCCCCCTCCAACTTCCTCCACCCAGACCCAATCCCCTGTACCCAAGCCTATCCCAAGCACACCTACAGACCAGCATGCACATACGTCAACACACAAGGGAAGCTCAGGCAAACATAAGCACCACACATCCCACAGGCACTCACGCAAGCATCACACACACACACATACAGACACAGCAACATCCACTGCCTCCACTGTGTCCCCCTCGTCGTCGTCTCCCTCCTCCTCCTCCTCGTCGTCTCCCTCCTCCCTCCCAGTCTCGTCTACACTCTCACCTGCATGCACTACCACTACAGCCACTAGGTCCCGCACCAGCACACCCACCACCACACCCCGCTCACCTGCACTCACCACCCCCACTACCATTTACACATCCCCTGTGTCCTCTCCCAGTGTTTCTGTGACGCCCCTTCCCAAAGTACACAAACGCAGGCGCACACACCCACCCAACATACATCCACCTCCAGCGCATACACCTGCACCCAAAGCCACAAATGTTACACCTCCTACAACCACCTCCTCTTCCTCCACTCCCAGACCCCCTCCAGCTACCCGTCCCAGTGTTCCTAAGAAACTTTTCCTGACCAAGCTTGACCTCTTTCCCACCCCCCCTCCAATTCATAGGTCCCGTACTAGCACCTCAGCCAAAAAATCTCCTGCACCAGTGGTGTCTGTTAGAGGTATGTGGAGTGCACCGGCCACCAGGGCAGCCAGTGTGACACGGAGCCACAGCACAGCCAGTCCCCCCCTGTGAAGCACCAGAAGTTGGACAGTGCCCGGCGGGAGTGGGGGAAGACTCCAGCCAGCAAAGCTGCTCACAAGGGTCCCGGGGGGAGTGTCCACTCAGCTGTGACTCCACCCAAGGTGGGGAAGAGGCAGAAGAAATCGCCAAAGTCTGGGAGGAGCAGCACGGCGGAGAAGACCACCATCATCCCCTCTGCCCAGGAGGCCACCACCAGCCCCATCGTCACTGGCCAGGAGGCCACCGCTAGAGTCAGTGCCCAGGAGGGCAGCCCCATCGTCACTGGCCAGGAGGCCACCGCCAGCCACAGCCCAGCTGCCCAGGAGGGCCCCGGCAGCCCCAGCCCAGCTGCACAATGAAGGACCGCCAGCCCCAGCCCAGCTGGGCAATGAAGGACCGCCATGGCCAGCACCGCTGAACAGGGTAAAGACCGCTGAACAGGTCAGAAACTGCAAACTCAAGCACCGCTGAACAGGGCAAAGACCGCCATGGCAAGCACCGCTAAACAGGGCAAAGCACAGCTGAACAGGGCAAAGACCGCTGAACAGGTCAGAAACTGCAAACTCAAGCACCGCTGAACAGGGCAAAGACTGCTGAACAGGGCAAAGACCGCCATGGCAAGCACCGCTGAACAGGGCAAAGACCGCTGAACAGGTCAGAAACTGCAAACTCAAGCACCGCTGAACAGGGCAAAGACCGCTGAACAGGGCAAAGACCGCCATGGCAAGCACCGCTGAACAGGGCAAGCACCGCCAACTCAAGCACCGCTAGCCCATGAGCGGCAGGGGCAGTGACGCAACTGGGACCGTCACGGGGAGAGTGATGCACTCTGGGCACCAGTCCCCCTCCAGAACCAGTGGAGACATGCATCCACTCCGTCTGTCCTTAACAGGATGAACCACTCTGGGCACCAGTCCCCCTCCAGAACCAGTGGAGACAAGCATCCACTCCGTCTGTCCTTAACAGGATGAAGCACTCTGGGCACCGGTCCCCCTCCATAACCAGCGGAGACTGTTATCCGCTTGAGAGACTGTGCCTTTGCACTCCCCAGGATGGTACAGTGGGCATACCAACCACTGTAGAGACTTGAGAGACTGTGGCTTTGCACTCCCCAGGACGGTACAGTGGGCAAACCACCCACTGTAGAGACTTGAGAGACTTTGGCTTTGCACTCCCCAGGATGGTACAGTGGGCAAACCACCCACTGTAGAGACTTGAGAGACTGTGGCTTTGCACTCCCCAGGATACATCAATGGGCATGGAGCCCCGTCGTGGATCTTGCGTGGTGCACTCATCCGGCTGAGGTGCCCCCCCCTTCCCTTCCCCCTGAAGTGCCTGTTGTATTTCTATCTGATGCCCCAGCAGTGTTCTCTCCGTTTTGATCAGGTATCTGATGTGGGCCTCGCCCATGCATTTTGGGCCCAGTGGTCCACGGACAATGAATGGTGCATTACCTGCACTACTAATCGTGATGTATATTTTGTTGAATGTGTAATTATATCTGTATATATTTGGTTACTGTATTCTGATATATTACAATGGTTGAACTCATTTCCTTTTGTGTTAGCATTCTTCCGGGGGGGTTGGGAGTTGTTACTGTAATGTTTGGATATGCATTGGTGTGTGTGTTGTAGTGGGTGGGGGTCGGGGTGGGGGTGTTGCGTGTGTGTGTCCCTGACTTTTGCCTCCCCCTCCCCTATGTCGTAGGTGCAGTACTCACCGTTGTCTTCGCCGCCGGCGTTGATGATGGTCGTATAGGAGCAGGAAGACTATCGCAGGAAGTATTTGGAGTTCCAGTTCCATGGTGTCAGCTTTCCTCGTGGGGTGTGTAGAGGTAAGCGTTTTCCCTTTGAAATGGATGTTTCCGCCGTGTTTTTATCTGCGGGGAATCCACCCCGGAAAAGGTGGCGGATTGGTAGGTTGTGATGCTGTGGGTGGTACATTGTCTTCTGCCTGTCTGTTGGCAGTGACCGCCAAGCTGTTTGTCTGTACCGCCGTGGCGGTCAGAGTGTTAAAGTGACTGTCTTTGTTGGCAGTTTCCGCCACGGTCGTAATAGCAAAATTTTTACCGCCGGCCTGTTGGCGGTCTTACCGCCGCTTTAACACCGTCCGCCAGGGTTGTAATGACCACCTATGTTTTCTCAGGTTCTGATTGGATTATGTTATTGGTGGTCATTAATGAACTAATTCTGGGCTAATTGAATTAAGTTTGAATTAACCTCATGACTTAGTATTGTAACTAATAGGGAAATAAAATTGATAAAACGTATAATTGAGTTGTGGTTATTCATGAAATGTTGATATATTGTCTCATGCTTAATGATTCACTTAGTGGTTATTGATTGATTACATTGATAGTTGATGTTCATCGATTACTACATAGCTAGGATACTCTGTGCGATCCAAAAGGTTATTCGGCCTATACGCATCCCCTTGTAAGTTTACTTACTAGGGACCAGGCTTCTAGCAGTTTTTGGTAGTAGCTTGATGGTTAGTTTCCTTGGAGAACTAGTTATGTGGTGATTGGTGGTTATGGTGGTAGTTTAAATTAGGGTTAGTTATTCATTTTATGAGGTTTGAATTTTGTTTTTCTGAAATGGCAATTGTAGCAAAGATGATGTCCCCTTAAGCCCAAAACTGACCTTCCCAGATCCTGCATCCCGCTAGTAAAAGATGGTTATGTTCTCGGCGTTCTAGTAATAGTGTGAAAGTAGTAGGTTGCGCTTGCAAAGGCTTATGCAGACCGCAGGTGAATTGAGATGTATGTGAGGGAAGAAGGGAGTTTGCGTACTCCAATTGAGGTTTAGTAGGAGTGTGCGTACTCCATAGTATGAGATTAGGGAAGTTGTCAAACTTCATATGTGTGTGTCGCTTTGTGCTAAAAAATTGTCCATGTGGTTGTTGGTGATGTATGGACCCTGCGTGGTCTAACACTCCGGAGTATGTTGACAAGTGTAGGAGACACGTGAGTATATGTTGTAATCTATCTGGTTTAGTAGGTTGATCGGGCGTGGTCAACAAGTCGGTGTGTAAGTTAAGAGAGTAAGGGAAATCTTCGACTGAGATTTGGTGAGTCCTATGTGCACCAGGACCGACCCATTGATCAGCTGAGAGTGAAATTCGCGGGTCGAATTTTGCTTGCGAATGTGGGAGACTGAGAAAGAGGAATAGCTGCATGAGTGAAAGTGCCATCAGTGAAAATCCATAAGGTCTCTGAAGCAATTGTGTACCTTCCTGTAGTAAACCAGCTGATTTGTTTTGGTTATTGGTTTTTGGTTAGTGCTCGCAATAATTTTTCATTAGTTTCATGTGAGTTGAAGATCAGGAGGACAAGCCACAAGATTTTGTCAGCCACAGTGTGTGAGTGTGATGTCTTAGTGAGCCGCGCTGGGATAGGTTGGTTAGTGAGAAGAGTTGTGAGCGGATTGGCAGCCGTCCGTAAGAGGCAATTGGTTGAGTAAGCAGGGAGTAAGTCATTTCCTTATTGAATGGAATAAATACAAAAGAAAAGATTAAGTTTTTCAAAGTGTTTAGGAGTGCCATGAAGGGTGATAGTTGCATTAAGGCAGCAGTGGGGGAGCCGACCCCACCTGAGAATTCTCCGGCTTATATTGTGATGGAGGCGCTAGGTGTCGCGCCATGTCTTTGGTTAAAGCAGTGGTGCAAATTGACAGAGAAACAGGGAGCTTTAGCGTTTTCAGAGCATGGAATGTTCAATTTGAGAATTTTGGATCAGTTGCAAATGACATTATATTAGACAAAGCCACTTCCGAGACTAGCACAGTTTGAGGTTTTAGCGGTTTGGGAGCTCATAGCGAGACAACAGCAAGAAATGAAATTCCAGAGGAGAATAAGGAAGTTAGAGAAGTCTCTAGCAGAGGCAAGAATGGATTGGGAACAGAAAAAGTGGAGAACTGAGACGTTGCAGTTAAGTTAAGTTCTTTCCTGCAATTACAGAAGAAGATGAGTCAGAAGAGAAAGAGGATACTCGTAAGGGTGAGAAGAGTTCATCAGGGGGTAAGAAAAAGAAAAAGACTTATGTGGGAGTAGAAGTTTCAGATATTGAGGACCTTATTACTCAGGTGTTGAGGGACCGACCTCCACCATATGTGGTGCAGGAGGGGGGTCCAAGTACTAGTTCTGCTCCAACTGCCCAAGTGTCGGGGACAGCGGGACCAGTACAGATAGAAAATGGACAAGTACAAGGGGTAGTGCAAAGTACTCCTAATGCAGTCACTACTTTGGTGGTCCAAGCGCAGATGCACCCACCACCGATACAGAGAATTTATCCAGAGATACCGATACTCGAGACAACCCCGAAATTAGTGGTGCCGACGGAGCAAATCGTTCCGAGGCCAGTGTTAGTTCAGACTGAGCCCACTCCAATGTTGTTGCCTCAGGCACAGCCACAGGGTTTGCCAAAGTTCACACCAATGACAGGGATACAGACAGCCAGTGATGAATCAGAGCATGGGAGTAGCCCTTCCCCAAAATGCGGGTGTCAGAGCGGCACCAGATGCAATATCTTTGCCAATTACTCTTGGTCCAGCAGTACCATTGTTTGCGCAGGATAAGTCGATTGCAGTACAGGGTGAAATGTCACAAAGCCTCGTGAGGAGGGGGGTGAGAGATCATGTGCAGGTAATATCATCGATGAGTCAGACCTTTGATGGATCTATACCATTAATGGATCTTAGTCCACTTGTTGCGCTTCCAGATGTGGTAAATGGACCGAGTGCAAGTCAGAGCTTGAAACATTTGACACCGCAAATTCCAGGTGCAGTGGTACAACAGGTTCTATTGCCAAATGGAAGTAACATCTTGTTACAGGGATTGACAGCACAGCAATTGAATGAGTGGTTGTGTAGTCTGAATACTCCTCGAAACACATCCACTGGGGAAGAACAGATTAATCGTGTAAGATTGGCTACAGAGATAACTGAGTTAGTTAAAGGAACAATGGGAGTGAATAGGTTAGAATCCTATACAGAAGAAAAGCTGAGATACTTGTGTCAGAGAATTACGAGAGACGTGGGTAAGATACATCAGAAATTGGCAGGTCTGGCAGATAAACATGACATAGAAATTGAGAAAACAAAGCATTTGAAACAAAGCTATAGGTTAGATTTCGAAGCAGGAGATTTTAAACACATGAGGTCAGCAGGGATGAAAGCGCACCTTTGAGAATTATTGCAGAGTGCTCAGATCTGGGGAGCCTTAGAGAAGTGGAAAGGCAGATTAGCAAAGAAGAAGGATAAACAGAAACAAGATTCACAAGAAGGATCTGAGAGTGCTCAGAAAGAAAAGGATCCAGTAAAATTTTTACCAATGAGGGAAATTCCAGGAAGGGCAATTTGTTCATGTACCTTGGCACAGGAGTGAAATTCTGCCATTCACAAATGATTATCCAAAACTGAGGGAGAAACGGCTTGAGTGGTATCAGCAGACAGATAGATTTGTGAAGCTTTCAAAATGTCTGTGGGAAGACTTGAATACTCTATTGGAGATAGTGGTTCCACCTGATTTGTGGGCTGACTGCAAGAGAGCAGTGGATTAGCCAATGAGTGAACCAGAAAGCGATACAGTTACAGGTGCACCATCACCTGAAGTGATTAAACATTATTATAAGGTGATCGAATTCCTGAAGACGAGAATTTCACCTAAAAATATTGATAGGCAGAGGATTCACAGGACAGTGCAAGATGTAAAGGAGTTGATACATACCTACTATGAGAGATTGCTGAAAGCATTCAAGGAGTACAGTGGCAATGAAGTGATTGAGCCGAAGGACATGTTGCATTTGTGGTCAGGTTCATAGAAAGATTGAGACCTGAAATAGGACAGATGATTAAGAGTCATTTGATTTGCTGGCAAGCGATGCCGATTGATGAGGTGTTGCAGTATGCGAAATACTGTAGCGATGAGATTGAGTTGAAGCAGAAAAAGTTGAAGGAGAAGGTGATAGTGATGCAAATTAAAGCAGCTCAAAATGGAGTGCAAGGAGCTTTAGTGCAACAGATGCCGCAACAGCAGGGAACTGTCATGTTCCAATCCCAAGTGAGAGGTAGGGGTTGTGGAGTCAACATGAATCGTGGTCCAGATTTGAATACTGTAGTGGTTCAGAATGATGTGCAAGGGATGAAAAAGATGCTACTGTGTCATCTGTGCGGAAATGTGGGACACTGGAAGTGAGAGTGTCCGTTGATGGTGCAGGATGGTGTTGTTCAGCAAGGTGGCGATGTCAATACATTTCAAACTGTGAAAGTCCCTAGAATGAGGATTTAATCTGAATTTTCAGAATTAAGTGCAGAATTTTCAACCCATGGAACAGGTGCAAGTGCCGCGTGCACAAGTGACACAGTTGCAACCAATGCAGCAGCAAGTTCCTATGGTACCTAGACAGCAAATGCAGATACCTCAAGCCCCGATGGAACAGCAACAGGTGATGCTTACTCAGCAGGTCACAGGTCAGAGACAAGACAGAAGTAGTGACACAGTGCACCAATTTCCATTACATAGTGAGAAAGATCTAAACGAAGAATGGATGTGTGAGAGTTTGGAAGAGCCATGTATGCTTGCAGCATCCTTAGAGGTAGATCAGAGAGGACCCTTTGTAAAAGGAAAGGTGATGGGTCATAGGGTCTCATTTCTAGTAGACACAGCAGCTATGCATTCTACAGTGAAACGTTCCAAACTTACCTCTATCAGGCAGAACAGTCCGGGTTGTGGGGGTAGCAAACAGACAGCTGAGAAATCTGATCACAGATCCAGTACAGGTTGAGATTGGCAACTTCCAGGGACTGCATAAGTTTGTAGTATGTGACTCAAGTCCAGTATCTCTACTGGGAAGTGACTTGTTGTGCAAAACCAGATGTTCAATTAGTTGTTTGACTGCTGGAATGGAGGTTCAAACTAATAGTGATGATGAAGAAGAACAAACTCCTGAAACTGAGACTGAAAACATTGATGAAGAGTACCCATTGATTGAGTTTTTCCCGATGTTTACTGTGAAAGAATTGCATGCAGATTTACAGGGAACAGTACAGGAGAATGTGTGGGACCTGACAGGTAAAGAAGTGGGTTTGATCAAAGGAGTGGAACCGATTAAGATCACTTTGAAGCCAAATGCAGTGTTTTCGCAGCTTCCACAGTATAACATGGCATAAGATATTCTGATGAAAGTGGCGCAAATAACTGGAGATTTTCTGAAACAAGGGGTTTTGAAAGAAGTGTTAAGCAGTCCATGTAATTCACCGATAATGGGCTTAAAGAAGCCGTGTAGGAAAGTGCGCATTGTGCAGGATTTGCGAAAAGTGAATGACATGGTGGTCAAGTGTTGTCCTGTAGTGCCGAACCCAGCAGTGATACTGTTTCAGATTCCTTGCGATGCTGAGTGGTTCACTGTGGTTGATTTTGTCACAAGCTTTCTTTTCTGTGCCTCTCCATGAGGATAGTCAGTTTATTTTTAGTTTCAAATTCCTAGACAGAGTCTACAGCTGGTGCAGGCTTCCTCAAGGGTATACGGAGTCACTGTCTCTGTTTAATCAGATTCTGAAAAAGAATTTGGAGTCACTGGAATTACCGTACCAATGGAGTCTAGCGCAGTACATTGATGATTTCCTGATCACGTCCAAAACAAGGGACGAGTGCAAGTACGACTCAATTGCCCTGTTGAATCATTTGGGGAAATTTGGACATAAGGTGTCACCTTTGAAATTGCAGTACTGTCAGACGTCAGTGAAATACTTGGGATACCAAATTGAGAAGGGGTAAAGGAGAATCTCCACGAGAGGATTACAATGATATTGCAGAGACGTCCACGGACTTCACAGAGAGATATCAGGATGTTTCTGGGAATGGTAGGTAATTGTCGTCAGTGGAGCCCAAATTTTCCTTGGATTGCTAAACTATGGCAGCAGCTGACACATAAGGAGGTTACAGATCCCATAACCCTGGATGAGGATCAGATGAAGGCATTTACTGAGTTGAGAGAGAGTTTGTGTAATCAGGCATTCCCAATGCTGGAGCTCTGCACAAAGCCATTCACATTGTTTTGTCATGAACGTGATGCTTGTTCTTTGTCTGTCTTGACACAGGTCCATGGAGGTGCTTATCGCCCAGTAGCCTATTTTTCAGCTACCTTGAACCCAGTCGCAACAGCTCTACCAGGTTGTCTGTGTGCTGTTGCCGCAGTTGGTCAAAGCCTTTCACAATGTGAGTGAGTAGTGATGGGGTACCCTTTGACTGTAATGGTAACTCACTCTGTTGAGATCTTACTGACAAGGACGAAAACACAGTATTTGACTGGTGCCAGATTGACAAGGTATGAGACGAGCTTTCTAAGTGCTCCAAATGTAACATTGAAAAGATGTACAGTGCTGAACCCGGCAACATTACTTCCGAGTGATACTGTTGAGATTGAAAAAGAGGAAGACATTGAGCATGATTGGCTCGAGGTAACTGAGCTGTGTACAAAACCAAGACCAGATATCAGAGATACACGATTGGAAGTAAATGACCAAATTGTCTTTGTTGATGGCTCATGTCTCAGCGATGGTACAGGAACATTGAGAGCAGGATATGCTGTATGAACAATCACAGGTACATTAGAAGCTTCCTGGCTTCAAGGTGAATATTCTGCACAAGTGGCACAATTGGTAGCTCTTACTAGAGCGTGCCATGTTTCTGCAAGACTGAGAGTCGCAATCTATACTGACAGCCAATATGGATTTGGAACTGTTCATGATTTTGGTCAATTGTGGGTGCAAAGGACTTTCTTGACCTCTACTGGTTCACCAGTAAGAAATGGTGACAGAATAAAAGAATTGATATATGCAATAGTTACCTGAAGAAATTGCTGTGGTAAAATGCAGTGCACATCAAAAGACGCAAGACTACATCTCACTGGGAAATGGATATGCGGATCAAGTCGCAAGGTTTAGCGCACTGAAGTGTATATCGTTCAAAGACAAGTGGGAACTGATGTCAGAAGAAGATAACCCATGTCCGAGTTTGCATTGAAAGTGATCGATATTTTGGAAGAATTGAAAACATTGCAAGATAATGTTGACAAAGAAGAGAAACGACTCTGGTCGAAATTAAAATGTGTCCAATGTCCTGATGAAATTTGGGTTTCTGAGGAGGGTCAGATGGTCCTGCCCAATAAGTTATTGTCACAAATGGCCAGGTATTACCATGGTCAGGCACACATTGGGAGGGATGCCATGGTTCGATTGTTCAAGATTGACTGGTTTCATCCCAAGTTTAGGCAGGCAGCAGAGGCAGTATGTCATTGTTGTATAATTTGTCAGCAGCTAAATGTGGGAAAAGGGACAGTGGTGAACTTGAGCCACATTGGAAGAGCAGGAGGTCCATTCAGCAGAATGCAATTGGATTTCATTGAAGTGCCTGCGTGTAGAGGTTTGAAGTACGTGTTGGTGATTATGTGTGTTTTTAGTCACTGGATTGAAGCATACCCCACAAGAAGAAATGACAGTCTCCCAGTAGCAAAGTTGTTACTTAGGGAGTTGATACCACATTTTGGGCTTCCGATCGCTTTAGAATCAGATAGAGGAACTCACTTCAATAACGAGGTGATTAAACTCTTATGTGCAGCACTAAACATTGAGCAAAAGTTGCATGGTAGTTACCGCCCTGAAGCATCAGGACTGGTGGAGCAGAAGAATGGTACCTTGAAATCAAGAATTGCAAAGATATGTGCAGCTACGAATCTCAAATGGCCGGATGCATTGCCTTTGGTGCAGATGTCGATGAGAAATACACCTGACAAGAAGACAGGGCTGTCGCCCCATGAGATCCTCATGGGCAGAGCAATCAGATTGCCAGCAGTTCCAGCAAATGCACTTTTGAATATTACAGATGATGTGGTGTTGGACTACTGCAAGGGTCTGCCTGATGTGATTCGCTCTTTCTTGCAGCAGGTGCAGGCCACCATCCTGCCATCTATCCACTATCCAGGGCCCAACCTGAGAGCCGGTGATTGAGTCGTTGTCAGAAAGCATGGGCGCAAGACCTGTTTGGAACCACAGTGGAGGGGTCCTTATCAGGTGGTGCTAACAACTACGACAGCTGTGAAGTGTGCAGGACTTCCAAACTGGATACACGCAAGCCATACCAAGAGAGTGGTTTGTCCACAGGATCATGAAGAAGTATTTTTGAGAGCTCCAACAACAGAGAAACAGGTTGCCGCACGTGCACCAGAAAAGGAGCCAAGAGAGCCTGAAGTTGACCCAGAACTGTTGGAAGATGGTTCTATTTCCCCTATAAGAGACGAAGGTGAAGAATTACAGGAGGGTGCAGAAGAATCTATCTCAACGGATACAGCAGGAGAGCCAAGCTCAGCAGAGGTTCTCCCAGAGGCAGACGGTACTGAAAAGCAGACAGAGCAAGCGCCAGACCAAGAGGGGGAAAGAGTTGAGACGGATGAAAGTCAAGGTGATCCGACTCCTCCTGAGCCCGTTGCAGGTCCATAAAGAGAAAACACCATAGAGAAGGAGAAGAGTCCAATCCTGAGAAGAATACTGACAGAAGGATTGAGAAAAGGAGATAATTGGCCTGAATCGCAAAAGGGGAAGAGAAAATAATTGGTGATAAATTAAACAGTAGAGGAAGGAGTAGACACCACAAGAAAAGAAGAATTGAGTGAAGGTGAATTAAGTAGAGATCGAAGGTTAAAAAGAAAGAGAATAGCAAGTCAACATTTCACAGGTCCTGAATGGGCGTATACAACTACCAATGAATGGCAACACAAGCTTATGTCCTTTTGTTTTGATAGAGAGGTTCCGAGTCAGTATTTTGATATAACCTGAAGGGAAACAAGAAGCTGATTTCTTGAGCTAATCTGAAAAACCTAAAAGAGACTGTTGACAAGGAAAAGTTTTCCTGGATGTGAAACTGAACTGTGAGAGAATAATTTTTCCCTTATGTTTGATTTTTACTGCACCTTATAAAAGAGATACTTCTGCTTTCTGATTCTTTACAGATCATGGCTGAGCTAAATAATCAAGGTAGAAATGCTGGACGCTGTAGATATGAGTGTTGGATTAGCAATCATGTGTGGAATCTTGTTTATAGTGGTGATTGTGGGAATGTCTGTTCTTGATGTGAAGGGAGCCACTCATACTGCTGCTCCTGAAACCACTACACTAACGGCTTTGGAGAAGTTTAAGTTACTTGAGAAATATTTGCATGATTATACTAATGCTCAAGGAGAGCTTTCTTCTAACATCTTCTACCGCTTGTTGAGTGATGATGTTGAGATGATGGATACAAGGGATTGGCTTGTGTCTACGCAAATTCCTTCATCAGTACAGGAAGGAGTTACATACCACAGTTTACCATTAACCTATGGAATAAGCTGTAGCTTGCTACTAACAAGGATATACACCCAAGAGTACATACAATATTTTTATTCCAATCATGATGTCGTGTTTTCGTTTGTTCCTATTTTTTAGATATGAGTAAATTAGCTAGAGAACATGACATAGTACTAGTTAGAGGATTCTTTGAGCCTACACTAACATTTGGAACAGCCTATGCACATCGAAACAATCTAACATGCTTGCTTACACCTTTAGACAAGAGCTTTACAAGGCATACTGATGATAGAAGAAAGGCATTAAAAGAAAAATTTGAAAAAGGTTTAGAGAAAAGAACTTACAAGAATGATTATGCTTACACCGCAATTAAAACGCAAGGGAAATTAGCATTAGATGCATTACATGTAGGGAAGCTTTGTATATGTAGGCCAAAATCATGCACTGACACTTTATTTGTGGGAACAAGTGAATGTAGGCATGTGTTTTTGTTTCAGAGTAAGTGGACTTTTATGCTGAATGGTCAAGACCCTGCGATTCCTGGAATTTATTATATTTGTGGACTCAATGCTTATTATCGTCTTCCAAGTTTTCCCAAACATTTATCAGATAGATGACTTAAAGAAGTTTCCGAAATTGACTGAATTGCATCATAAGTGACAGAGGAGGGAAACTTCTTCTGCAGTTGTGGGAGATATCTTTGGTGCAGTGATTCCTTCAGTGGGTGTCATCCTGTGTTCGATCAAGTAACAAAAGTTGTCTACTATTGTGGATAACATGCTGACAAATTTTACAGGAGCAATACTCCTGATAGATACTGAATTAGCCGCGGATAGAGCTATGAAGCTTCAAAATAGGCTTGCTTTAGACGAAAGACTGCGGAGTCTGTAAGATGATTAATGCTAAGCATTGTTGTTCCTATATACCGGACAATGATAGGGAGATAAGAGACTTAGGGCCAGATGTAGCAAAGGGTTTTTCCCATTCTATGTCAATGGGAAAATGTGTTCGTACATATGGCCCTTACTTACTAATCTGACTAACTCAAGTAAAGACTTAATAGAATTGAAAGAACAAGGTGTTTTGGAAAAGGTTGGAAAATTATTTGCTTCAGTGGGAAATTGGCTTAGTCAAAGTTGGAATGGAGTATTGTTAAAAATTATACGGGAAATATCAATTGTGATTGCTTGCATATTATGATTATGGGGTTCAAGTAAATTGTGTCAAAAAATAACATTGAAAAGGTCTAAAAATAACTAGAGGAGGGAAGAACAAAACAAGGAAAGAATCTATAGAGAAGATTTGAGAGGGAGACAAGATACAGCAGAAACGGAATTGTGAAATGTGATAAAGAATGATGTGATGACATATTTAGTCATCAGAGGAGGGACTGTTGAAGCAGATATGCTAATTAGAAATTATTAATGATTGTTTATGTGTTTTGATTAACAAAAAGTTGTTCAAAAAAATCTAAACGTAGAGAAAATAATGTGCACGTTTTAAAATGTGCCCACTGAGAGTGACAGCCACCTTATACGAACTTGTACTAAAATGATTAAAAATTTTATAAAATATTGAAAATGAACAAAATTAATGTAGTAGTATGTCATATTAAGATGTATAACCTATGTTTTGCATTATATTGTAGAGTTAACTTAGCAGAAATTGTGGCCTAGTTGCCAGGCCTCATACAGAAGCTGAATTTCTAGCTCACTGCAGAGATGATGGTGATTTGAACTGTTCCTGAACTGCATACGTTAATAAAAGCTGCTTAGCTAGAATTTTCTGCAATGTACTGATGAACAGGAGATAAGGGACTAGGATATGTAACAACTTTCGTGTAAGACAGACTCGATGTACTTTCCCAGGACTTGAACAATAGAATCACTGACTAGAGAAGAAGATGCAACATTTTCGATACCTGATGAGCCGGATGATGAGGACATCGTACAGTGAACCAATCAATGAACTGAGAAAGGTGAAATATTAGAATTCATACATTTGTAAAAATAATATTATTGGTCAGGGTAATATCTGGTGATTGACTGACCAATTAGGAATTAGGGGGATGGACTGGAAAACCTTAATAATAAGTCATGACAAGGGGCAAAAATTTCAGATGTGATGGTCAGATGTGAGGGGTGAATTGCTTATGCCAGGAGACGTGATTCGAGATTCTGTCATTGGGCTTATGCACTTGAGAACCTGATGCTTTGCTGATCAATTGATGACCTGAGGATGAAGACTGACTTTGTTGCTGATCCATTCTGTGGATAGGTAGCTATGACAATGTGGCTGTTAACTTTGTGCTTTTCTTTCTAGGTACCAACTGCGCTGTTTGAATACGTTTTTCTTCTAGCTAGATGGTTTCCAAATTTGTGTTTCTAAATTGTTTTTCGCATGAAGTCCCACAGGCTAATGCTAATCTGGGTTAGATAAAGTATTCTTTGGGTGACGCAGACAGTGACAAAAGACTGACGAACTGATTGCTGAACTCTTCTATTAATGGCAATATATTCATTGCTTATACTAAAGCATTAGAGCATATGTTTTCTCAAGTTCTGATTAGATTATGTTATTGGTGGTCATTAATGAACTAATTCCGAGCTAACTGAATGAAGTTTGAATTAACCTCATGATTTAGGGGGTGATTTTAACCTTGGCGGACGCCGGAGGCCGTCCGCCAAGGTACCGCCGTGAAATGACCGCACCGCGGTCAAAAGACCGCGGCGGCCATTTAAACATTTCCGCCGGCCGAGCAGAAATGCCCCTG
Organism: Pleurodeles waltl; assembly: GCF_031143425.1. Classification (NCBI taxonomy): domain Eukaryota; kingdom Metazoa; phylum Chordata; class Amphibia; order Caudata; family Salamandridae; genus Pleurodeles; species Pleurodeles waltl. The sequence goes on from NC_090445.1 coordinate 516,524,620, forward strand.
CAACGAGGACGCCGGCTCAGAATTGAGCTGGCGTAGTTGCAGGGGTGCGACGGGTGCAGTTGCACCCGTCGCGTATTTCAGTGTCTGCAAAGCAGACACTGAAATACTTTGCGGGGCCCTCTTACGGGGGCCCCTGCAGTGCCCATGCCATTGGCATGGGCACTGCAGGGGCCCCCAGGGGCCCCGCGGCACCCCCTACCGCCATCCTGTTCATGGCGGGTTTCCCGCCATGAACAGGATGGCGGTAGGGGGTGTCAGAATCCCCATGGCGGCGGAGCGCGCTCCGCCGCCATGGAGGATTCCCCCGAGCAGCGGAAAGTCGGCGGGAGACCGCCGACTTTCCGCTTCTGACCGCGGCTGAACCGCCGCGGTCAGAATGCTCGTGGGAGCACCGCCAGCCTGTTGGCGGTGCTCCCGTGGTCGGTGGCCCCGGCGGCCACCGGCCGCCAGGGTCAGAATGACCCCCTTAGTATTGTAACCAATAGGGAAATAAAATTGATAAAACGTATAATTGAGTTGTGGTTATTCACAAAATGTTGATCTATTATCTCATGCTTAATGATTCACTTAGTGGTTATTGATTGATTACATTGATATTTGATGTTCATCGATTACTACAGAGCTAGGATAATCCATGCGATCCAAAAGGTTCATCGGCCTATATGTGTCCCCTTGTAAGTTTACTTACTAAGGACCAGGCGTGCTAGCAGTGGCTATTTTTCAAATAAATCCCTGGGCACTGATGGTACTACTCCACCTTTCAGACACAAACCACTCAACGTCTGTTGGACCTGTACGCCAGGGAGCTGAAATGTCTCCTGGCCTTGATCCACAAGGCCCTGGTTGTGAGCCTCCCTACACTGGGCAGGGACCCACTGGATGTTCATTTGTACCAAACTTTATCACTCTTAAACCTTGACTGTAAGATCATGGGCAGGGTATTGGCAAACCACCTTCTCCTTATAATCTCTGGTACACTTGGACCAAACAGGATTCATACCGGGGTGTAGTACCTTTATTAATATCTGCTGATTGCTACGTTTAATATATGGCACCCCTGCGGATGCCTTTGACCATGTGGTCGTGTCCTTGGAGATCAAGAAGGCATTTGACACCCTCAGTTGGGATTTTCTCCTTCTCACCCTTGAATCCATGGGATTCGGTCCTGGCTTCTTAGGTTGGATCGAAACTCTATGCAATAACCCATTGGCAAGGATTAAGACTGGCCAGTTGATATCCATCAGTTTTGACATACAGGGAGGCACAAGACAGGGATGTCAGCTATCTCCGTTCACCTTCGCTCTAGCCATGGGGCCGCTGGCCCACCACCCTTGCCTATGAGCTTGCGACTGGGGTATTCCAGAGCTGGATATGCACCACGTCATTTCACTTTATGCGGATGATACACTGGTGTGTCTGTGTGATGCAGATGCCGCCTTCCTGGGCCTCATGCTCTTGGTGGATGACTTACGTGTCATTTCAGGATTGTGTGTGAACTGGCCTAATTCCTATCTGTTCTCTCTGGCTCTACACCCTTCTCTGCATAGGTCCACTCCCGATGGAACTTGTCTCCAATGGTGCTATGACACCTTTAAGTACTTGGGATTCCAAATTTATCACTCAGGAAGGGATACCAAGGAGGACAACATGGTTAGAGCTGTGAGGTTGATCTGTTGTTTTCTCCCTTACTAGTGCTCACCCCTTTGTCACCGTTGGGCTGAGTGAAGATATCTCAGATGCTGGTGCTCCTATAACTACTTTACTTTTTTTGCTGCGCTCCCTGTGGTGTTCCCTAGGAGTTTCTTTCGTGAGCTGCAAGGCTTTCTGTTGGAACTGATTTGGAATGAGGGGTGATGTTGGATTGTACTCACCACCCTGCATTGGCTGCTGTCTGGGTGCACCTAATTTTGAGTTATATTATGTGGCAGCGCAGCTGCAGTGACAGATGGCCTGGCTCCATATGCCAACAGGCTCTGAAAGTGCATTAGTCTGTACAGCACCGGGCAACATCCATATTTACACATGGCTATCTGACTTAAATATTCTCCTCCATTGTGAAACTCAGCAGATGACTGTGGCCCACACCTGTTCTGGGACCTGCCACTCCTTGGGGATGTGGTGCGCTGACGTGACACACACCCTTGAAGGGAAGCAGGACTGGACCAGCTGGAGGACCTCTACCATGAAGTCTCCCTCATGCCCTTTCAGGATATCATAGATATGTACGGCATAGGTGCTGGACAGTTCTTGGCATCCCACACCATACAAAATATTATACCTGCTACATGAGGCTTTTGTGCTCGGGAGCTTTCCATTTATGCTGTGCTACATCAACATCTGACTCACAGGGGCACACCTCGGTGCTTACACAGTTGCAGGGAAACACCAGAAGGCCTGTGACCTAGTTTTCTCTTACTCTTGATCCCGGAGCTTCTGCACTGCCAGGTTGCCTTAAAGCGGTGGCAGTCAGTGTCAGCACAGAGAGGTGTAAAAACATAGTCATGGATTACCCACTGTTTGTTTTGTGACGTTACTGTTAACAAGGACTAAAACCCAGCATTTGACAAGTAGCCGTGTTGCTAAGTATGAACAAACTATACTTGAGGCAGAAAATGTGACTGTCAAGTGCTGGTCTGTTCTAAATCCTGATACATTGTTGCCTGTTCTAGACAATGAATATGATGATTGTGAACTAAGCACCAAGCCAAGACCAGATATACCAGGTGAGTCGCTACATTAATCTGATTTTGTGCTATATGTGGATGGCTCCTGTTTACGAGATAATGAAGGAAGTTTGTGAGCTGCCTATGCAGTTTTCACAATTTCAGGAGTTGTTGAAGCTTCCTGGCTTCAAGGAATATTTTCTGCACAAGTGGCTGAACTGATTGCTCTTACTAGAGCCTGCTGTGTTTCAGACCAGCTGAAAGTGACAATTGTTACTGGTAGTACGGCCTTGGTATTGTGCATGACTTCGGACAGTTATGGTCCAAGAGGGGGTTCATGCCATCTTCCAGAACACCCATTGGGATAGGTGAACATGTGAGGAATTGTCGAAGTCTGACTCTTGCTCTAGGCAAGACTGCTGGTTCAAGGATGACAGTACTTATGTTTGTAGGTGACTATGCCAATCCTACAAAAGATCGCAACTGTCGTCCCAACCCTCCAGGCTTACAAGCAGCACATCAACAAAAACCCAAACAGTAAAAGGCAGCCTTAACGCATGGACTCAAGAGTGTGACATCTCAGGGAGTGTTGTGGTTAAACGGAGAATAACCCTTTCTCACATGAACAACATGTCTCAATCAAACACAGGCAATGAAGAAGATGCAGTAAGGTTTCAATAAGTTTTATTTAACAAAATTGCAATCTACCATAAGTTGCATGGGCTGCAATGATTAGGATAAAGAATAATGCAAGAAATAGAATGGTGAAGAAAAGAGTCATTAATACAAAGACCCCCACCATCTTGCAATGACATGAAATTACATAAAGTATGAGGTATGTCCTAATACCTTAATATGATGTACCTATTCTCTAACCTAAAAGAGATCTAGGTGTGTTAAACCTAATCTACCAAAGCCATGTCCATGAGATGAGCCCCCCGTCCCTACGGTGTCTCTAGCTCAGACTCCGTAGGGACACGAAGACTGGGTCAGCGTCAAGGCGACGTACAGCATCGATATCAGCGATGGCATCTGGTCAGAATCCCTCTGATTATCTGTCTAAGTGAGGTGCATTTATACAGACCAGCTCAGACCCCTGACGTAGGTACCTTCCCAAACAATAGATAACAAGACATTCTTGAGATGGTAATTTAAATAAACAATTCCTTAGAAGGCGTAAAGAGGGAAAGTACCTAATGTGAACACCTACAGTTTATTCATCTTTGTTGCTTAATATTGCCGCCTTAGCACAGTGGCACTGATAATGTGAAACTAAAACATGGGACTAACTAAAAACAAGGCAGCCATCTTAAAATATATAATTAAATAAATGTGCTAAAATACAGCCAGCTAAGTAGGGTAAAAGTCACTAGATGACAGGGCAGATGTCTGCAAGCCAAAGGCTAAGCTAACTTCTGTTTCCCATTAAAACAAACTTGGATTCACTACAGAATCTTCTTGAGGTGTTACAATTGCTATAAAGGGTTTCAGGGATCTAGTGCCCTAAACACCGTAGTGTTAATGATCATGTAACATTGGGCCATAAATAAGTTGTTGAGGTCACAAAGTACTGTGCTCGCAGTGTCTGAACTTTTATTGGAGGCTATACCAATGGGGGAATGGATGAAACCAATGATAACTTTTTGTTAACAACTGCGGACTGGAAAGACACAAAGATGTTTCAGGAAGAGATGTCAGAGGAAGAACAGCAGAGGTGGGTCAGAGCAGGGTGTGTCAATGGAGAGTATGATGACATTTGGATTTCAATGGATGAAACACCTATGTTGCCAAATAGTTTGTTACCCCAAATGGCTAGGCATTTTCATGGTCCAGCTCATGTTGGTAGAGATGCCATGGTGTGATTGTTTAGGCAAACATGGTTTAACCCCAAGTTCAGATTGATGGCTGAAGCTTTGTGTCACAGATGTGTTGTGTGCCAGCAGAACAATGGTGGAAAGAGAACTGCAGCAACACTAACTCACATAGAAAGATCAGGAGGTCCCTTTAACAGGATGCAGTTAAACCTTCTTGAGATGCCTCTGTATAATGGGCTGAGATATGTCCTGGTGGTCATGTGCATCTTCTTGCATTGGGTTGAAGCTTACCCGACCAGAAGGAATGATAGTCTCACTGTAGCAAAATTGTTCAGAGAACTGATCCCCAGGTTTGGGTTCCTGACTTCTTTAGAGTCAGACCGAAGGACTCATTTTAATAATGAGGTTCTGAGATTGTTGTGTGCAGCATTGCAAGTGGAACAGAGACTTTATTGCAGCTATAGACCTGAGTCTTCGGGTCTTGTTGAACAGGTTAATGGAACGCTAAAATCCAGATTGGTAAAAGTGTGTGCTTCAACACCTTAGAAATGGCCTGATGCTTTTCCCCTTATGTTGATGAGTTTTCACAGTGTACCTGATTGGATGACAGGACTGTCTCCCCATGAGATCATCATCAGCAGAGCTATGAGATTGCCAGCTATACCTGCAAATGCACTTGTGAGCATTACAGATTATATGATCCTTTATTACTGTGAAGGACTAGCTGACATCAAGCGTTCTGTGTCTTAAATTGTTAGAGCAGCCACAGCCCCTTCGTATCAAAAATGGAGCCATGACCGCAGTCTGGGCAACTGATTCCTAGTGAAGAAACATGTAAGAAAGATGTGTTTGGAGCTTCGTTGGCTTGGGCCGTATCAAGTCATCTTAGGAACAATGACAGCCATTCAGTATGGCGATATATCTAACTGCACACTTTCCATACTCACAGAGTTGAGTGCCTTCTTGATATGACAACAGCTGTCCCAGAAGTACGGTGGTGACAGAGAGACAAAGGGAGCAGTTCAATCAAGCTGTCGGTCTCCAGAGCGAGCAAGGAAAGCCTGACACAGCACATGCTTGGTATGAGGGGAGTCTAGAGAGATACACAGTTGAAGCTGAGATGGTAGAGTCTTGTCCTGCAGTGGTGAGTGAGTCAACTTCAGATTCAGACCCTGACGAAGGGGCTTGTGCTGTGAAAATGTGAGAGGAAGCTGGAGTCCATTGGCACGGAAGGCAAGAAAGAGGGAAAATTAATTTACCCAATGTATGTGTGACTGCAACAATTTCAGAGGACACTGAGAACTCTGATCTTAGTGAAAATGAAAATTAAGGATTGGCACTGAGGAGTTCTAAAAGGACTAGAGTGCCCTGTTGGAGGTACTCTTCACCTGAATGGACATACCATGCTGCAAATGACGGCAATAGAAAGTTTTGAAAATTGTGGGATAACACTGCAGATCCAACTGAACCTCCTTGAATTGAACATTGTATTCAAATTCTACTTTGACTTTTTCTGTGCTGTTGGCTAGACTGAAACATTTCACACCGGATGCGATTATTATGGAATTTGAATTGTGCCTTATATAGAGATTTTGCATTGACATTGTTAGGGTATTAAGAAGAGAACCAAGGCTGGAGTATGCATAAGAAGAGAGGGTTGTCCTTTAGAAGAACACGGAGAAAGGCTAAGGAAGACTCATGAAGACCTTTGTAAATAAATCTGTTGCAATTTATCACATGGACATTGTTTTGCTGCTTTGCACAGTGAAACTTAAGTGAGCCATTAGTGCTATGTTTTTATTAAAACAGGTCTGATTTTAGAGAAATCGTGTAACTTGGAAACAATGACACTAGTAGACCTAGATACATAATTACAGGAGTGTTAATTGTAACATTTATAGTAATAATCGCTTTGCTTATAGGATTGAGTTTACCTACACAGTCTAGGGGACATTAGCTCTACAACGGTTCCTAAGATTCCATTTCCCACTAATGATAGAATGTACTCATTAGAGGAGAACAATTTGCACGTTGACACTTCTAGAGAAGATCTTACACTAAATGCTTGTTAAAAGTTGCTTTATGGGTATATTGACACTGGATGCAAGGGATTACTACGTTTGTACAGAATTTCCTGTTTCAGTTTCACAAGGCATCACCTATCATCATATATAATTCTTTGACTTATGGAGTTTCCTGTAGTCCTTTATTGAGAATATTTTGTAGACCGGATAGCTTCCAATATTACTTCTTGAATTATAGTTTAGTTCTTCTAGAAGTTCCTTTGTTTAAACACCTACATTACAGTCCTTATTTCAAAGGTGCAGAAATAGCAGGATCTGTTACAACACTGGACACTGTATATGCACACAGACATAATTTGGCTTGTGACATGACAGAAGTAGAGAAGATGTTTTTGAATCAAGAATAAGACAGAAGGAGAGATCTGGGATCTAAGTCTGAAACAGAGGATGACCTTAAGAGACATCACAGGTGGAATGGAGAAGAAATTGAATACCAAATGAAGGGAAATCAACCAGCATTAGCTTTAATTTGGCCGTATAAAGGAATGTTGTGCACAAGAATTGACCAAAGTTATTTAGATCTATTATTTATTGGAAAGAGTGAATGTGACTACACCTTTAAGGTTCGGGGAAAGAATGAGATCCTTTCAGATGGAAAGGATCATGTGTTTCCCGGAATGTACTTAATTTGTGGAAGGAATGCTTATTTCAAATTGCCCAAGGTACGGTATGGTACATGTTAGTTAAATATCATATTTCTGAAGTTTTATCATGTGGAACATTTTAATGAACCTCTATGGGAAACAGAAAATAGACATGGGAGGTGTGTTAGTGCTGGAGAAGTGATGGGAGATATTTTAGTGCATTGATTCCGTCTGTAGGTGTGATTCTGAATGATTTGGCAACTAGGAAGCAGGGACATAGTGAAAATGAAAGCAGTCCCAGCAAACTTCGTCATACCAGCCCTCATAAGTTGTATCGCGAGTGAGCCTGACCACTAAAATGGGGCTTTTCTCTCCCCCCAAGAAAATGTTGGTAAAAAATGACAAAATTGGTGCATTCTACAACACAGGTTTCATTATATATTCAATTGTATTTGTTTTAAAGCCTTACATAGCACCAGAATATGGCAATCTTTATTGGGGGTCTTCAATGATTCCCTCGCCATCACCTTATAACAGTGCCTATCATCTCCCCACAGCCCCTCTCTCACATGTAGTTCATTTATTTTATAGGGCCTCGTTTACCAGCATAGGGTGTTGGAGCACTTTATATCACACATACACACAGAGACAATGAATCATTAATGTGTAAATCTGAGTATAGAAAATGTTACATAAGACAAAGGGGACTACAAGGTGTAGGACTCACATGTCGCCCATACTGGTAGGCATTTTGTAAGAGTGCTTGGTCTGGGAAAGCATAAACTCAGGATTCAGAATGTAACAGTTGTTTGGGTTGACTTTACAAATAACAATTTATTTATACCCAAACACTTTTAAGCAAAATTAGGATAATCAAATACTGGGAAAAACCATAACTTTCTAACTTGTATCATGCAGTTTTCATGCTGCTCTTTCATGGCAGTTCATAGCTTACTGTGCTAGATTGTGATTGTAAGTTATGATCTCCAAGGTAACAAAAGGATCTCTGTGACAAAAGCAGTATCGAACTGAGCTATGCACATGAAATACTATTCTGTGATCTGTATAGTATGTACTCTTTGCAGCAGGCCTATTAATCCTCTGTTGTACCTTAGATGAGTCAAAAAAGGATCTCTGTGACAAAAGCAGTATTCCACTGAACTATGGACATGAAATACTATTCTGTGATCTGTATAGTATGTGGTCTTTGCAGCAGGAATATTAACCCTCTGTGCTACCTTAGATGAGTCAAAACTGCCACTGGGCAAAACTCCAATCTCTCTGCAGCAGATCCATTAATCACCAGAGTTATCTAGCCACTTTTATTGTTGCCTGAAAACGGTCAGGTATACAAGGAGCTCTGCAGTGCTTTTAAAACTGCTGTACTTCCTCAAAACCAGCCCCCGTAACAAAAGTGGCCCCCCACCCTTCCAGTCTCCCACAGACATGCCCAATGACCGTTAGGGCCAGTCTGGCCTCATTAGGAAGTTGTCTACAAAAGTGGATAAACTGGGAACTAGTACAGCAAATTCCTTATTGCTTGTGAATACTGATATGGTATCAATACAATCTATGGTTTTGCAGAAAAGATTTGCTTTAGACCTTCTTCTTGCACAAGAGGGCAGATTCTGCCGGATGCGAAATGTTCAGCAATGCTGTACTAACATCTCAGACAAAAGTGAGGATTTAGAGAAATACATTGAAAACATTACTGACTTGAAGAAGGATTTGGAAGGGTTGGAAGCAATAGGTGCCTGGGAGGCTACTGGGAATGGGCTTGCTGCTGTAGGCAGATGGTTTGTAAATTTAGGAAGAGGAATTTGTGTTTTGTTTTGAAACTGTTGTTCGATATTACCATTTGTGCAGTAGTTTTAGTTGCAGTTTTCAAATTTTTCCAGAGGCTGAAAGCTAAACAGGTAGTGAAATGAAAGTGAGCAGATGTGGACAGGAAGAGAATCAGTGTAAATATTTGGACGACATGAAGGTCTGGTGGAGCCTAGATGGAAGCTGATGAAAGCTACAGGGTTTTATTCGGTCTCATAAAAGGATTTCATCATTATTGTGATGACTACATATGTCACCGGGGGGGATTGGTAATGCATAATTTTGGTTGTACAATTATGTTTTACAGAACGGAAGTAATAATGTAACCGACAATGCATATATTGTGTGCTTTAATGTTACTGATGTAAAGTGGAGCATCTAAATTGTATTGCTGAAGGTACATTCACAATATAGGATTAGAAATTCATATATATGTGTGTTCCAATGTTTGATTTTCATCACCTTTATATTTGTGTACCCTGATTATAGTATCATGAGGTGACCACATATATAATCATGTTTCATGTAAAATCATGTTCCATTAATAATAGCACAATGCATTTCTAACCATGTATTTTGAATGTACATTCAGTGCCTTATTAAGTTAGCACAACCAAAGGCCTAAAACATGTGATTCCTGGTGTTTAACCTTCAATATGGAGTTTTGCTTGCATTGCAATATTCTTACTTTGCAGGTATATCAATGAGTGTCCTCAGTTAATGAAAGGCATGTGTGTGTATTGGACATAGTGGGCTAAGGGAGGATACTTTGGCAAGGACAAAGGAGCACTAACAAACTGAGAAGAAAAGACTCCTTTTCATGTACCAGACACCAAGAGACCATCAAGGCCGTCCTCTTGTCCAATTCATGAGATGTGGGGTTCGATGGGAGTTGCCAATTTCAACTGTGCTGGAAGGTGGATTGCTAATGGTTTGGATGTCGTAGGTTTCTCCAAGGTTCTGTAGGTTTAATTGGTATTCACCTAGCTAGACAGGAGCAGATTCCCTTGAGGCTCGGAGGGGTACAGACTTCTCTACTCTTTATTCTTTTGTGTGGCTTTATGCTAGGCATCACCGCTCTATTAGAACTTCTTCTGAGGTTTCTACTGTGCTGACATTTTCCTATATATCCTGTGACTTATTTAGGGTTCTCTACAGCTTAGTCTAGGGTATTCAGAATTACCTAGATTCTCCAATGATTAGGCAGGAGGACTGCGTTTTATATACAGATCGTCAGATTCTGTTTCACATCTTTTGTATTGCTTCAACTGAGATTCTTGTATGCCTTTTAAAATGTAACCCCATTCAACACTTTATTTCACCTATAGCATGTTTTTGAGATTAATTTATCAGTTTGGCTTTAAATTTGTAATGCATTTTTGAACTTTGTCATCTGCCTCCTGAATTTAATGTGTGACCAAATAGGTTACATTGTCAATTGAATTGAAAGGTTGATGTGGAGATATTTCCTATTATGTGGTGCTTACTGGAGTGTGGAATGTCATGAGGTAAGCTGTGAGGTCAAATGGAATAGGGGAGACTGGAGAGTGAAATTCTTGGAAGGAGAGGAAGGCAGAACAGTGGATGGAGGAGCTGTGCTGAAGGTGTCACGTCAATACAGAAGCTTAATAAAGATATACATTGAAAAGAAGACTTGGAAGATTGATCTTTACATTGGTGACGAGGGACTTCCATGCAGGAGATGGATTCTAATAGGACACCTTCACTCCTGGATTTACTAACAGCTTCTTGAGGCTTGAGGATTTCATAAATTCTTCACATCTCAGACTCATATTGAGGTCAATTTGGTACAGGATTGTACCTTAAGAATTAATTCATACCTTAAAAATTGGACAAGTACCAATCATACATCGAGTGCGCTGTGCGTGTGTAAAGACATTGAGAATAGCATTCTAGATAAATAAAAATGAATACACACCAAATGTGTGTTCGCTCTAGCATAACGCACAAACTTTGATGCTGGACTTCTCCTTGGTGGTTCGTTCATTGAGATGTATCATTAACTAAGGACAACTCTAAATAAATATTGTGTGTGTCAGCAGTAGCGGGCATTTCACTTGAACTGTGCCGGTGTTCACTCGAGCATAGCGCACTGTCTGCTTAATCCTTGCGACAGACATTACAACAGTGCGCTTATGCTGCATCGTTTTTTTTTAAACATTTAGCCGTAAAATTATCTTTAAATCACAGATTGCGTATTTCGTATTTTAACCGCAACCTGTTACGGACGCGCTCACGCGCACAAACACTGAGCGCACAGTTGCGCGATCTTCTTAAAAAAAAAAACGGGTAGCAATAAAAAACTATGCGTCTTTGCTGTTGTACACACAAAGCATAGATACTGATACGGAACATCAAATTAAACGGAGCATCAAATACGGAGCATCAAATACGAAGCATCAAATACAGAGCATCAAATTAAAGAAATATAACGTACCTGGTCTAATATTGAACGCTAGCCTCAACGATCCCTCTCTGCTTCAGTTCCTGTTATCAGCTTACATTTCCTAGATAAAAAGAGAAGAAAGACTTTAGCAAGGCTACCCTCAACTATCCCTTTCTGCTTTGGTTCCTGCTTCTTAGGAAGAAAGGGAAGAAAGACTTTAGCAAAAATATGGATGACTAAATGAAAGACTTTAAATATAGAATAAATATATAAAAGACATATCACAAACTGTGTGTGAGGGCAACGAACTAAAAAAAAAAGGGAGTCAGAAGAGGGAATTTAAAACTTAGTAAAAGTTAAAAGAAAAAAAATATATATATATATAATGGGGGACCAGAGTATGTCTGCACCGCCTCCCTTTTTGGCAACTCCTGGAGAACCACCTATTCCATGGAAACAATGAAAAAAAATATTAAACACTTATATGCTGGCAATTGGTGGTGATCGCTTATGATCCTCTTAGGAGACAAGCCATTCTTCTATATTAGCTTGGTATTGAAGGTAGAAGAATTTATGAGGATCTACTCGAAGTATCTTTGGGAATGAGAGATAGCCAACCTACAAATGTGTTTGACATGTAAGATATACAATTTACGCTGAAAACTAATCTTGCCTTGGAACGCCACAAATTCTTTTCAAGGGTGCAAAGAGCAGATGAATATATTGCATCTTATGTTGCAAGCTTAATAGGACTTGCATTGTCTTGCCGCTTTGACCAGCTATTGGATTCCCTAATAAGAGATCAAATTGTGAGATGCACATGTTACAAGAGAATAAGAGAATAATTGTTAATGAAAGATCTAATTCTGGAAGAGGCAATACAGATAGCTAAGAGGATGGAACACACAGCTATCTGGTTACAAGAAATGGATGGAGTCAGCAAAGAAGTGAAACAAGGCATTGTTGCTGAAATTAGTAAGAAAGATGAACCGCAGACTACCGTGGAGTGGTACAAAGTTACGAAAAACTCTGAAGGAGTGAAAGAAAACAGTGGAGAAAAGCAGAGAAAACATGGGTGGAGAGAAATAAAGTGTTATCGTTGTGATGCTCCAGGGCATGTAGCATCCAGCAAGGCATGTGCAGCAAGGAATGCGATCTGTCGCAACTGTGGCAAAAGAGGACATTTTGCCAAAGTTTGTAGGTTCAAGTCCAATGTTGAGGGCAAAACAATTCAGGAAATTCAGGATGTGTGTGAAAGTGTTGAGGATATAATTCTGACTGTGAATGAAGGCCTTGGTCATCGCAGCAATGGAAATGAGAATTCATATGGAGAATCGCTGGTTCAACAAGCCAAGATGAAGAGCACTGACATGTTTGAAAAATTGCATGCCCAAGTGTTTTTAGACAATGTACCAGTCAAACTGTTGGTGGATTCTGGGAGTTTGTTCACTCTCGTCTCGAAGAAGGTGTATGAATCTGAGTGGACAAGCTCAGCGAATAAAAACTTGATGGAACCTGACATAAAAGCTGTAGGCTACGCTGGAAAGAGAATCAAAATAATTGGAATCCGACGGATGACAATTTTCTTTAAGGGAAGAGCTGTTCAAGGGAAGGTGTATATCCCGGACTATGGAACAAATCTCTTGGGTTGGTGTCGTCAAAAAGACCTGGGCATAGTTTTAGATCCCAATGCCAGAAAGCCGGTGATGCTTACTGATGAAAAGAAGGTTGAAGAAGTGACTGTGAGGCCACAGCATGGTCTGATTGCAAAACACCCTGAGGTCATTTCATCGAAATTGGGTCTCATAAAGGGTTTTTCTGACAAAATTGTGTTAAAGAAAAATGCAAGACCTGTAGTTCATAAAGTGAGAAATGTTCCAAACTTAATGAGAGAACCTTTGAGACAGGAGCTGGAAAAATTGTTGCGCAATGACATTATTGAGCCAATTGAATCTTCGGAGTGGCTTGCTCCGATTGTGGTGGCACCGAAGGAGGGTGGAAAAATGTGTTTGTGTATTGACCTTAGAGATCTAAATAGAAACATATGGGTTGACAGGCAACCATTCCCAAACATTTCAGAGATGCTATCCGTAAAGGGAAAAGGGAATGTGTTTAGTGTGTTGGAAATGTCATCTGCTTATCACCAAGTAAATCTGCACGACGATTCAAAACATCTGACATCCTTTGTGATGCCTTTAGGGGCATTTTGTTACAAAAGGATGCCTTTTGGTCTAGCCTCCGCTTCAGCTGTCTTCCAGAGGACAATGGGAGAAATCTTTTGGGACATGGCAAGTGTATTGGGTTTCCAAGATGATATATTGATTGTGGGAAGCAGTGAATCCGATCCTGATCTTCTATTTGAAGAAGTAATGTGTAGACTAAAAAGAAAAGGTTTAACTATTAAGGAGGAAAAATGTCAGATTCGGAAACAGGAAGTGACATATTTAGGACATACTATAAATAGTTATGGTATTAGACCCAATAAAAGCATAGTGGCTGCAGTTGAACAAGCACCTGAACCTAGTTCTAAGGAAGAGTTAAGGTCATTTTTAGGTCTTGCAGAATACTGTTCAAAGTTTATAAGGAACTTTACAGAAATAGTTGAACCTTTGAGGAAGCTTATGAAGAAGGGTATGGTATATAATTGGGATGAGGATTGTAAATACTCATTTGAGGAAATAAAAACGTGTATCTTGAAGGCCCCTACCTTAGGAGTATTTGATGTAACTGCAAAGACTTATGTAACCACTGATGCCAGTAATGTAGGCGTTGGAGCAATATTGACGCAAGTTAAAGATGGGGAAGAATACATAACTGGTTTTGCTTCAAGGAGGTTGCGAGGTGCAGAGATCTCATATTCTGTAATAGAAAGAGAAGCCCTAGCTTGTTGTTGGGGAATCAATCATTTTTTGTTGTGGGGATTACCTTTCAAATTAAGAACGGATCACAAGCCATTGACATATGTTTTTAAAGGTGGACGTGGGTTAGAGGGTAATGTTACACCACGTATCTCTAGATGGTTATTGTCTGTGATGGATTACAATTTTGATGTGGAGTTTGTCAAAGGAAACAAGAATGTGGTGGCAGATTATCTTTCAAAGATGCCAGTAAGTGTGGAAGAGATTGTGGAGGAAGGAATGGAAAATATCATACGAACAATTTTGGGTGAGTTAACTATAACAGTACAGGAATGAGAAAATACAGAAGCGAGTGATCCTGTCATGCGGAATGTGAAGGATAAGGTGGTTAATGGCTGGAGAAATGAAGATGTATAAAGTAGTGATCTGGCTGGGTATTTCAGGGTCAAGCATCAGTTGAACCTGCAGAATGGAAAATTATTGAGAAGAGATCAAATTATTCCTCCTATTGATATACAAAAACACATCATTGAAATCACTCATCAGGGACATCTAGGTAGGGGAATGATGAAGTGGAAGGTAAGGCAATCATTTTGGTGGCCAGAGATGGATAAGCAGGTGGAAGAAACTGTAAAAAATTGTGCTGCATGTGCTAATAGCGATAAGACTAAAGTGTTAAGGCAAGCCCCCTTGGCACCTATGGAATTTCCAGATGGACCCTGGGAGAAGTTGGCAGTGGATTTTATAGGACCAATTTCCAGGTTGGGTGCGAAGTGTAAGTACATAATATTGATGGTGGATTATCACACTAAGGGCCAGATGTAGCAAACGATTGCGACTCGCAAACGGGCCGAATCGCAATTTGCGACAGTGCAAAATCGGAAATGGGATGCAAAAAGCCCATTTCCGACTCGCAAAAAGCGATGGGACCCGTTTGCGAGTCGCATCCGGTGCGACCCCATTTTGCGACCCGCAAATTGCAAGTCGCAATTTGCGAGTCGCAACCCATATGCAATTGCAACTCGCAAATTGCGACTAGTCGCAAAAAGCCCAGTTTGCATGTCCCATTTACCACTAACTCAGAGCAGGTGGTAACCATTACCAAAGTATAAAAGGGGACCCAGAAGGCATCTGGGTTACTCAAGATGGCGGAGATATACCTGATAGCAGTGAAGAGGAGAGTCTACGCAGCCCAGCAGAGGAGGAGGAGGGGCCACAGACATTGAGAAGATATATAGAACCAGGCAGACTCTTTTTCAGCAAACTGAAGAGGAGATCTATGACAAATACCGCCTTAGCAGCGCAGCCATTCTAGAATTAATAGATTTACTGAAACCACAGCTAGAACACAAGACTCTGCGTGGCTGCGCCATCCCTACGCATGTGCAAGTACTATGCGCACTGCACCTCTTGGCCTCAGGGAGCTATCAGGGGGTCATTGCCGTGGCAGGTGGGGTATCCCAAAGTGCAGTGTCAAGGTTCCTCAGGGCATTCCTAGATGCCTTAGTCACGCACATGTCTCACTTCATATACTTACCAAGGAATGAGGCAGAAATTAACAGCACCAAGCTGGACTTTTACCGCATTGCCCACTTTCCTCATGTCATAGGGTGTGTAGATGGGACACACATTCAAATATGCCCCCCTGCTAATCTGGAACTCATTTTCCGCAACAGGAAGTGTACCCACTCACTCAACATACAGGTTGTTTGTGATGCCCATTATGTCATCACGGACATCGTAGCTAAGTTTCCCGGCAGTACCCATGACTCATACATTTTTAGGCATAGTGGGATACATCAACGCCTGGAACGTGGGGAATTTGGAGACGGTTACCTCCTAGGTAGAGCCACAGACACTTGCAGACATACACACAGGTCACTGTGCACGACAATCTGGACTTCCTAACCGTGTACTTTTGTGCCCAACAGGTGACAGTGCATATGCTCTCAGGCCTTGGATCATGACTCCGTTTTTAACACCCAGAACTGAATCAGAGAGGCAATACAACAGTGCGCATAAGAGGACCAGGAACCTGATTGAGCGCACCTTCGGACTGCTGAAGGCAAGATTCAGATGCCTCCACCGCAGTGGAGGCGCCCTCCAATACACCCCCATTACCGCTTTCAAAATTGTGGTCGCATGCGCCATCCTCCACAACATAGCCACCCGACGTGGGCTACCTCTCACCCCTGCAGACCCAGATCCTGATGATGAAGAGCAAGAACAACCACATCGCCATCATGGGGATAGGAGTCTAGCTAATCAAGGCAGACTGAGACGGGACCACATTGCAACGCAATATTTTGGACGGTACGTGTCAACTCCCACCATCCTCACCTATTAACCATTTGTTAAGTGTAACAAAAATAACTGTTTTATTAATGTCATGAAGAAACTATATACAAGTTGAAATTGTCCATGGGCAGGAAAATGCCAACCAGTCATGTGGCACATTAACGCCATGTGCCACATTAATCTGTCCTGGCTGTTATCTATGATCTCCTGCCCCTCCTGCCAGCCTGGCTGGTCCCTGTTGCGTCCATGGTGCTGTGCCTACCACTCCTCAGCACCCTACTGTCAGTGGCAGAGACACTGCTCACTGTTGAGCCCTCCTCCCAGGTGTATTTGTTAACTTCCTGGCTGTGATGTCATCATCATGTGCCAGGAAGTGTTTCCAGAGTGTTCTGGTATGCTTTCTGGAGTGTTCTGCTGCACCTGCAAGCAATTTTGAAGGTAATCGCAATTTGCGACACCCACTCGCTAATTGCAAGTTCGTTTTTTGCACACTCGCAAACAGCGACCTCGCAAACTGCGGACTCGCACACAGCGTTGCGAGTCCGGCTGCGAGTCGCAAAATCGGATCGCTTTTGTTTCTGACATTCCAATTTACGACTCGCATTTTGCGAGTCGCATCAACTCGCAAAATGCGAGTCGCAATTTTTATTTTTGCTACATCTGGCCCTAAATGGTTTGTAGCAAAAATGGTTGATCATGTAAATACCTCTAAAATATGTCTGTGTACCACATCTGGTTGTACACCAAATCGGCACTGTATTTCATGGGTGATACTTCATGACTGATGCAAAGGTGTAGCCCGGTTTGCGTGTAAAATTTGTGGTGCCTCTGCAATCTAATACCCCTTTCTGTGATACTTGAATGTGTTGAAGATGCGCCATGTTTACCGTGGCAAATCACTGATCCTCATGCATCGTAGCCAACTCGTCACATTTGGGGCAGAGGTGGCCAGTACACCTTCCAAAATTGGTCTCAAGATCTGGCTTGTCATGCTTCGCATAAAGAAGCATTTGCAGCAATGCACTATGCAAATAAGAATTAAAATGTAATATCTCTTCTAACAGCTCTTCCCTTCAATCTATGATGTATTTGTGATGCTTTAAGATGTTCTCTGACTCGCCATTCCATGTCACGCTCCGGATCTGAGCGCTTCGCTGTGGTTATCCTTCTAAGGAGATGGGGTGAAAGGGACAACTCGAGCAGCAGCTTGATAGGGATACAATGTTTCCTTGGCAGTGACTAAACACGGCTTCCCCTCTTGGCTAGAATTAAGGCATAAAAAAGGACGCCGGTGCGTGTTCCTTTTTTCCCCGCGAAGCGTGTTCCAGCCACAACCTCTTGAAGGCTGCCGTTTATTGCATCAAGTTGATGGTTTAACATTAAACGCAAGGGACCGCAGCAAGCAAGGAGAGAATGTCACCCACGCCAGTAAAAAGTACGGTAACGTAGCGCATTTAAGAAAGACCGCGTCGCGAGCATCTCTCCGTAGAATGAGTACCCTGCGGCTGAAGAGAAGCTGCTGCGTAACGACGCAAGAAGGCGGCTTTAACATATTTTGTATTGATTTGTTATTGGTCACTTTTCTAAGACAGGGGGTTCTGTTTAAGTGTTCCATAAAAGTATTTATTGTAGCACTGGAGGCCTCCGGTTGCGTACAATCATGTCCTGTTAATGTGTTTTTTCTACCTTGTACGTGCCCTTTGAGAGAATCAGGCACATGAAATGTAATTGGTCAAAGCACATTGCAAGACATTTATCTCTGTAAATTGAACATATGGGAGGGATGGTATATTATTCCTGCAATATGTTAGGAGGGCTTTTATGCCCCAGCGTGCTGATTAAAATGGTGCTGGCAATTCAGGGATGCGAGACCCATGCAGATCACGGGAGGGAAAAGTGGAAGGAAACATTGCACAGGAAGGACGTAAAACCTAGATGTCAAAAGATTTCCTTGAAAGTGACATACGTAACTAAAAGCACGTTTTTGGCACGTAGGTGAGATTCCAGGGATGATGAAAATAGAAAAGTACTCTAGAAAAACACAATGTAGGTTTGCAATCCCCTGCCCCTTCCTGATGGATAGATGCTTTCCAGGGTGAACATTTACAGTTGTGTGTCTCTGAGTTATCTATCCAAGGAATTATTGGGTGTTTTAAGGAATTACATTTAATTATTTACAGATACGTGGCTCTGTATTTATGTGCCAGGGAATTGGTTTGCAGTTAATTGAGTGCATTCATGTGTGTATACTCATTCTGAGTGCACGAATTAGTGTATAAGAGAGTGGATAGTGGAGTCCGGGAGTACTGGTTTGCTGTTGGCTAGTTTTGAGCTCATATGTTAGGGCGTTATTAGATGGTAAAACATTTTCTAGAATGCTGGCTGCAATTACATGGTAATGTGCGCGTGTGCCAGGTGATTACTGGGTGGTCAGTGGCTTTTCAGTATGATTGTAAACAAGGACATGAAGTAACTTTGTTCAGCCTGCAAGAATTACAGGAATAGCTTGCTCGCAGTTATGCCCCAAATGTAGGAAGCGTAGGAATGTAGTGCAGGAGAAACGGACTCAGGGCAAGGCGAAAATAAAAACATGGCCCTGTTGAAAAGGAAATAAGTTATTACAAGGTCAATCACCAAGTATTCTCAATTATCTACAGGGCTCAAAGCATTCAAGCATCTAAAGTCAATGGACATCACATACTTAATATTATTATAGGTCTTTGACTTAGAAATCAAACAACTAATGACTTCATTTAGAGTTTGAGGGTTGGCTTGCCATCTGCAAGGTGCAGCGCTTATAATCTTCAGTGCTCTGGTAGACTACCACCAGCGATATTTAGAGATCTCTGCTTGCCTGCCTGGCAGAGGAGCCACAGCACCTCCTCTGAAGGCATTGTTAGTTTGCTGAGTGATTGCCACGTTTCATGCAGGCACTCAGCAAACCTTTCTGTTTTTCAACAACAAACATCCAAGCTGGAAATCTTTTTTTGTAAGACAAAAAATGAATGGCTTTGACACCATGGGGGGTACCTTTCAGGGCGTGGGGGTTATTTTGTATTTTTTCTGTTTGGGATCCTCAGGCTTTTCTTGGTGGTCCCAAACAGGGAGGGCCATCTGCTTTATATTTGGCAGATGGTCTCAGGGCCTCCATTGTGCCATCAGTCTAAGGTTTCCACTGGCAGAGACAGCAGGCCACTGCTGGTGGAGAAATAAGGGTCTGCCTGACACTAAATAGAGCTGATAGTTAGTTTAGCAGAGGACCCTGTCTATCAGACCCTAAATAAGCCCTTTAGTGCCCTTGTGTACAGGAACAAAGACTCAATTGGCACTTGTTCTCCAACTTGTAGATGGCTTTTTAGAAACGGGCATATTTAATTAACAAACACTCTCTGAGCTCTCCTCACAGTGTCTTCGAATCAAATTCTTCTCCAATTCTGAGGATTCACTTGGTCCCAGGTGTAATGAGAATGCTAAATTTCTGGCTAAATGTTCTTAAACTGATTAAACAGTTTCTAAGAAATGACTCGTAGGCTGGATCGTGAAGTGAGCATGGGTAATGCCAACTTAAGACATGTTTGTATGCCATGGCGTTATATTGACTAGAACAGGGTCCTCTAATCTGTTCTGTAGCAAGAGCTACTTATGTTCAATCAATATTATCCTGAGCTACTAATGTTATTAATGTTGTAGTAATGACCACATGAAACAAGATTATATTAGTGGCCATCCTATGCAAGATTACAAGCAAAGATCACCACAGTAAATCAGGCACCATGACCAGCAGTGGTGTAAACAAGTCCTGGTAAGTGACTGGCTTTTCTTTCCTCTCACTTTAACTTGGGGTCTGATCCATTTGAACAGAATTGGGGCACACCTTTGGATATATATATATATATATATATATATATATTTCATTATTTTATTATGTAGTTTGAGCATTTAGATTTTTAATTTATATAATTTGCTTATGATTTAGAGCCCTGAAGAAGTCGGTTGGGAGTTAAATATTTCCCAGGACGAAACACGTGTTGGCTCAAAGGCTTGAAGTGTATCTTTATGGACGATTGCTGTACATTGTGAAGACGTGATTCAATAAAACTTGGAATTAGATTGGACATTTTATACAATTGATGTCAATTCATATGATTGTTTCCTTGAAGATTACTCACTAGAGTGATAATATATCTCAACTTGTGAAGTGGTTAACAGTAGGACGGGGGGCCTCACACTGTCCATACCAATTGTTTGGTTTATCATTAACCTTCAAGGGATGGGTGTTTTCCCTTGTGTAGGCACCCCGACATTATACACTCGGCCAACTTGTATCCTGAGCGCCATTCGTCCCCTGTAATTACACCCCAACAATTTTTATAAAATAAGTCCTGGTAAGTACCATAGGTTTCACGGATGTGATTAATAATAAGCTGTTTTTTGTTTTACGTTGTAGCTTGGTGAGCAGTTGTGAAATATAAGTTACTGAAACTCTGTTAAAGTGCTGTGACTTGTTTATTGAGAAAGGCAAAATATTGTGCTGTTATTGGTAGTGCTATAAAGCGGAGAGATTAGGGAAAGTTCAAAGGACAAAGAAAAAAAACATGAACTGACAAGTACGCTTAAAGATTGGTGTAGCCATGGGGAGACTTAGTAAAGGGCAGAGGAAATAATGAAGGAGACAAGCTAATTTTGTTGCGTAGGCAATATAGAGAATGTGGTGTCATTTGTATAACTATTGTGATACAGTGAACATTAGGTACGTGAGGGAGTGCAACAGCTACATATGATAAATGGGAGGTTGACACAAGGAGATTCCACATTTGGGCCCCGATTGACATAGTTTGCATCAGGTTTGTGTTAGTTTACAATATACAGCATACAAGTATACAATCCTATGCAGCCATAAAGAGACATGTATGAAATGCTGGACTTTAATAACAGCCAACCTGCAGTATTTGCCTGCACCCATGGTGATATAACATAAAGAACAAAGGACAGAATTTGAAGCATATGCAGCTTTAAATAAAAATGTCTGACATCCATGATTTTTTTCAATGGGCAACATAAACTAAATGTGTGCTGCCACAATTATATGCAAGCATAAATGAAAATCTCCTTGTGAACATGCAGCATACCATAAAAACATACATTCAGTAAGGCTAACACAGGGTGATAAGGTGAAGGCCAGAGAATATTACTAAATTGAAATGCAGCTCACAATATTCAGCATTCATATTGTAACCCTTCAATACATTTAAGCAATGCATATGCAGGCATAAATAAATGTGTGCAATGTCCATAAGTTGAAAGGGCAACATAGAGTAAATGTGTGTTGACTCGATCTTTTTCATCTATAATTAAAAATATAGTATCCAATGTCCAGGAGTATGTGCACAGACAATGGGAGATTAGATAAAGGGCAGAGGAGAAACCAAAAAAATGCATCCAACAAACATGCTTTAAAAGTGTACTGCCACGAGACGATGAGTTAAAAGGTGTTGGACCTGGCCCTTTTTACAGGGTCATTCACCAAACCTTTTTTGCCTTCCTCTTCCTCTGTTTTCAGAACCTTTTTGTTGACGTTAGGACTCTGGGCACTTTACCACTGCTGATCAGTGCTAAACTGCATGTGCTCTCCCTCGTAAACGTGGTATGATTGGCTTACACCTGATTGGCACATTTAATTTAACTGTAAGTCCTTTGTACAGTGGTATCCCTATACCCAGGGCCTGTAAACTAAATGCTACTAGTGTGCATGTAGCACTGCTTGCACAGCCCATGGAAGTAGCCTTTCAAACCTGTCTCAGGCCTGCTAGCACAGGGCCTGCATGTGCAGTTTGCTGCCACAGGGACCTGGCATCTAAATTTACTTGCCAGGCCTGGAGCTCCCCTTTTACCTCATATGTCACCCCTAAGGTAGGCCCTAGATAGCCCTATGGATAGGGTGCTATGTATGTAAGAAGCAGGACATGTGCCTGGTTGTGTGGCCTGTCCTGGTAGTGACAAACAGCCTATTTGGTTTCTCACTGCTGTGAGTGGTGCCTTCTCATAGAAGTGCGTTGGAAATGCCTTGCCTTATGTCTGTGTGGTATTGTCTGATCTATGAGGGGTGGCGTAGGCATGTTTGGTATGGTTGTAATGGTAGTGAGAAATGCTGGTTACTGGTGTAGGTGGATTTTTTTATTACCATTATAAAAATGCCACTTCTATAAAGTGGGCATTTTTCTGTGCTTTTGATTCTGGTGTCTTGCAGCTTGACTCCAATTCACATCTTGGGCAAAGTGACAGCTGGCCTTTGTGCATACTTTTCAGACAGTCTGTACACAGGGAGGGTGGAGGTGTCACAGAGGTTCATCTGCATATTGAATGGTCTTCCTGGCAGAGAGAAGGGGAGGTGGGGCACATCTGCATTCGTAAAGGATGCATCCTGGCCTCACACAAATGGACCGTTTACCCCACCTAATGACTGGAGCCTGTGCTGAAGGAGAGAGGGGACACTCCTAGAACCAGTTGGAACTGGTTGGAGTCTCTTCACCCCCTCTTTATAAGTGTTGTGCAAAACTGAGTAAAAGTACAGGGGGTTTTCCCCATGTTAGAGAGACACCTTGAGACAAGAAGAGACACTGACCTGGACACAGAATGCTGCTGGAGGGACTCACCAGGAACCGCCTTGGACTGTTGCTGCTGTGCTGACCTGTGTCCTACTGGGTCAGTAGGAGGAACTGACACTGACTGCAGCTCTTTATGCTGACCTGCTTGGGCCCTTCTGCCATGTGCTCCCTTCTATTGTCTCCAGGGGCTGGGTGGTGTGCCCCCTGTCACCTGCAACCCTTCTTGCCATCCAGCGCTAAAGCGATGCAGCTAATTGCCTTGTGGTGCGGGTAGAGCGTGTTTGCTTACAGTGCAAGGGCAGCGCTATATTTGGAAGCTCCTATGTTGGAGCATGAGGAGCTCTCTTCTTTATTTGTTCCAAGCACATTTGGGCGTTTCCTCACGTCTGCCCAAGGGGAAAAAACACTGCCACGACTTGGGCAGGTTGCAAGGATCGAGTGCAGATGAACTGCTCTGTGTTTAGTGCCCTTAGGGCACTGGAAAATGGAGAATGGACCAAGTGCAACCTTGCGGTGCCTCTCTGAGCAGAGTGCCCCCATAGCACCAGCAGACACCAATTTTCACCAAAATCACTGTGGTTGCCCAGGAGACTTGCGTGCCGGATCGGGTGAGGGCATGTGGAAGAGCGGCAGCAGGAGGGAATGGAACCTCATCGGAGGACCCTCCAGGCCGCTGGACTGCCCCAGGGCATACGTTGTGGGGGTAGCGCTCTCGGGGGATATGCATGGTTCTGCGATGCACAAGAGGCTGCAGGAGCCTCTCTCCTCCTACCAAATATGTATCTAAGTAAAACAAGACCAACAAAAAAAACATCCAACATTCACAAGCAAAGATATTACTTTTTGAAGCTTAAATCCCAATAAAGTGCTTAGAAACTCAATAGCTTCAACTGGGGCTATGACAACTTCTTTGAAAGAGTTGTTCCCAACAGTCCGACGCCACTCACAAAGGAGTGTGACACCGGTCACGGAGTCGCAAGGACCCCTCTTACAACATCCTAAGAAACAAGGAAATCAAAGACATTGCATGGAGTCGGGGAGGTGAGGCATCGCTGGAGCCGGTGCGGTGTTGGCTCCTTACTGCTACAGGGGAGGTGAGGTGTTGATTCCTTACTGCGAGGCAAGGGAGGTGAGGGTCAGTTCCTCGCAGTTGGAGGGGAGATGTTGCGGTATTGGTGGTGAGGCGTTAGTTCCTTATTATCCGGCTAGGTCGATGAATCTGGAAGGTCAAGACATGATGGGGTGACCTCTCTGGGTTGCTGTCACACCACAGGCCCACAGGCGCCATTGCAGAGTCGGGTGGTAAGGACGTCGGTGACACGGCACTCAGAACTCACAATGTCACAGGACTTCAGAAGAACTGCAGCAGCTTTGGGCCAGAGGTGCCAGTTCTGCAGCATTAGTCACGGTCGTTTCACTTCACCGGGGACCACGGCTTCGGGTGCAGGCGGAGTCAGGCAGCAGCACAGGTTCTGGAGTCGTACGGAGTCATTGCACCTAGTTCTTCTTGTTTCTAGGTCAGCGTTCACTCCCACGGGCCCAGCAACTGGACTGGGCACTACCTGGCATGTCAGGGTCCTGAGCAAGGGAACCCATAGTCTGGCAGGTGAAGTCTTTGATGCCCCTGAGACTTCTTAACAGGAGGAAAGCTCAGTCCAAGACCTTGAAAAAACTTTACAAGCAGGATACACAGCAAAGTCCAGTGTTTGTCATCTCCAAAGCAGAAGCAGCAACTGGAGGCCAACTCAGCAGAGCATACACAGCAAAATCGCAGTACTCCTCACAGTTCTTCTCCTTGGCAGAGTCTCCTCTTGAGCCAGAAGTGTTCTAAAGTTGTGGGGTCAGCAGTCCAATACTTATACTCATCTCTGCCCTTGAAATAGGCAAACTTTGAAGGAAAGTCTTTGTAGTTCACAAGACCTTGCTTTCCTGCCCTTGTCCCAGACACACTCTAGGAGGTTGTAGACAGGTAATGACAGGCACAGCCCTATTCAGATGCAAGTCTCAGCTCCTCCTAGCACTGCATCCCAGGACGACCCAACAGGAATGTGCAGGTCACACCACTGCTCCCTTTGTGTTACTGTCTAGCGTGAATTCACAAAAAGCACTGCTGTCATCCTGACTCAGACGTGTATTACAGCAGACAGGCAGAGGCACAGAATGGTTAAGCAAGAAAATGCCCACTTTCTAAAAGTGGCATTTTCAAACTTAAAATTTAAAAACCAACTTCACCAAAAGATGCATTTGTAAATTGTGAGTTCAGAGACCATGAACTCCATGTCTCTAACTGCTCCTAGTGGGAAATTATGTTTAAATATATTTCAAGGCAATTCCAATGTTAACGTATGGGAGAGATAAGCCTTGCAATAGTGAAAAACACATTTGGAGTATTTCACTATCAGGGCATGTAAAACAAACTAGTCCATGCCCTATCTTTTAAATACACTGCACCCTGTCCACGGGTTACCTTGGGCCTACCTTAGGGGTGCCCTACATGTACTAAAAGGGAAGATTTGGGTGTGGCAAGTGGGTGCACTGGCCAGGTCGACATGGCAGTTTAAAACTGCACACACAGACACTGCAATGGCAGGTCTGAGACATGTTTACAGGGCTACTTATGTAGATGGCTTAATTAGTGCTGCAGGCACAATGGTCACATTTGATTTACATGTCCTGGGCACACATGGTACACTACACTAGGGGCTTATTAGAAAATCAAATATGCCAATCATGGATAGCCAATCATAATCCTAATTTGCACATGGAACACTTGCACTTTAGCAGTGATCAGCAGTGGTAAAGTGCTCAGAGCACCAACACCAGCAAAAACGAAATCCAGCATACAGTCAAAAATACAGGAGGCAGAGGCAAAAAGACAGGGGAAACCATGCCAAGGATGCCATGTCCACCAAACACTAATCTTAAATTAGGATTTACAAATCCTGCAACAGTGTGGCTAGAAGCGCTGCTTGGGAACAGGCTTGAGAGAAGGAGCTCTCACTCTGATGGATAAGGTATGGGTAACTCAACATCAAGGAAGAAAGACCTGTATGGAGCATGAGAAAAGTACTTAAGGCGAAGTCGGGGTGAGAGTGGGCTACATAGAGCTGTAATGAGTTAACTGCTATCCTGTTAAGCCAATTCCACTGTGGGCCTTTGACCTTACCTGGTCTGTATTACCCTTTGTGGAAAAGCCTTACTGAAAGAGGCATCGTGAGAAATAAATTTCATCCCCCTGACCATATTGACTCAGATTTCTGTGGCGCAGAAGAAACTTTAAGTGACTACAACAGAGACATCATAGACGTGGCTTGATCAACCTCCCCACGAGGGTGAGCACTGTCAGTCACCAACTCTATTCCTCACTGGAGTCCTGTAGGTTACTTGCATCATCAGTTTGGTTTGGGCATTTCCTTCCATTTAGTTTGCTGGTTTTGTTCAGACTGGATGACCCTTCTAGGGGACGCACACTGAAGATTTCCCCCCAGCTGTGGACATTAGGAGCAAGAGATCCTCGGTTGGCAACATCAGGGATGTATTCGGCTTCTGTTCCAGGTGTGGACTGCTGTCCAATAAACAAAGTGGTCTGCGTGCATGCACACCTAAATGATGCTGATCGTCTGCTGCCCTGCACTGCCAGCTGAGGTGTACCCTTGCCAAGGAGGTGGTGAGATGTGAATGAACCAGCTTATTCTTTGTAGCAAACCCAGAATCCCTAAACACTAGGCAGTGTAATACCTGGGTTGAACAACCCGAATGGGTGGCTGCCTGACAGGAATACTGCCTCTAGACTTCTAGTCCAAAGGTGCACCAGGACAGCATAGCTGAAGGCAGAAAGATAGTGGCAGTGATGTAGAATGCCATTCAGCCTAGCATCAGTGCCATTGGTGTTCTAACGTGTCATCAGCAATGTTTTAAAGGATCTTCCTGGGGTTCCGGTATTTCAGGATGACATACTGGTGTACAGGGAAAATGTAGAGGAACATATGATAAAATCAGATGCTGTCCTTAATGCTCTTAATCTTAATATATTAAGAAAGGAGGTGTTTTTTGAAGCAAAGTATTGAATATTTAGGACATGTAGTGTCAGGTAAGGGCATTGCTCCATGTCCTGGGTTGTAAAAGGCAATAGAAGAGGTACCTGTTCCCACCAATCATGAAGAACTTCAGGTGCTTCTAGGAATGTGTGACTACTATCATAAATTTATTGAGCATTTTGCAACTAAGGCTGAATCTCTGCCCATGTTACTTAAGAAGAATGCAAATGTGGTGAGGAAGGAGGGGCAGGCCCTTGCGTTCAACAACTTGACCTCAGGGACATATTTATGGCCTGATTTGTGTCACTCTGGCACCACTCAACATGGTTCAAGAGAGACACAAACTTTAAGTGAGATTTATGAAGCCATGCAAGGCTGTCTTGCATGGCCCTGTGTGGCTTCATAAATCTCAAGTAATGTAGCACAGCACTAATCACTGCATTACATCGCTGTTCTCCTGGGAGGTGTTTCTATGGGTTTGGGGGGTGTTCCCACACAACATCCATGGATTTTGATGCATTTTCAGATTTACAAGAACTTGGTAAAGGCTCTAAAAAGATACACCTCCCCAGGAGAGGCGTAACAGGGAGAACTATCTTTATTTTGCCTCGTTGTTTCCTCTTTCTATGTGTGTTGCATTCTGAAGTACACATAGAAATAGGAAGAGCCTCTCAGGATTGTTTTTGTGCAAGAAAGTTTCCCTTCCACAAAGCCAGCCCATAAACATGTGACTTAGGTAGCTCCATTATTGAGTCCATTTTTACCTGAAAAGCTGCTTCGTATCATGGTCAATACAATTGTTGTGGGTTTAGGGGCTATTTTATCCCAAGGGAAAGGTGAATCTGAGCGGGCTGTAGCATTTGCATCACACATGTTATCTAATCCAGGATGCTCATATTCTGTTATTGAGCATCAAGTGCTTGCATGCACTTGGGCTGTTGAGCATTTCAGGAACTATGGGCCACATGTACAAAGATCCGGTATTGCCACTCGCATACTGCGAGTCTTAGCGACTCGCAATTTGCAAGTCGCAGTACTGGATGTATGTTACACTGCTTGCGATTCCCAATGGGGTCGCAAATGACCTACCTCATGAATATTCATGGGGTAGGTCGCAATTTGCGATTCCATTGGGAATGGCCGCTCTCACAGGGATGGTGGCCTGCTGGAGACAGCAGACCACCATGTCTGTGACTGGTTTTAAATGAAGCAGTTTTTTTTTTTTTTTAATGCAGCCCATTTTCCTTAAAGGAAAACGAGACTCATTTCAAAATCAAAAATGAAACGTTTTTCGCTACCATTCACAAAGGGGAAGAGGTCCTATGGTTACCGAATCGCAGTTTGGACTTTGTACATCCCAAATAGCATTATTCAAGTCGCAAACGGGCTGATTTGCTGTTTGCGACTTGAAAACTGCTTCTTACATCTGGCCCTTACGATGGGGCACAACATTTCTGATTCACACAGATCATAAACCATTAGTTCTGATTCTTAATGGTACAAATGTGCATTTCACCAAAGCCTCAGCCAGATAAGTCAGACTAAGTGTGAAATTACTTGATAGTTATTTTGACGTAGAATACATTCCTGGTGGGAGAAACAGAAGAGTGGATTTTTTCTCATGCTTGCCACATTCCTGTGTAGTAACTGATGATAATAGTGAGGCGGGATCTCAAGATGTCGATAGTCTGATAGCCAGTGTGTTTTGAAACAATGGTGATGGCAAAAATGTAAGTGAGGAGTGGTGGAGGAATGTTCTTGAGAAGCACCTTGTATTGAAAAAAGTCTGGGGCTGGCCCAGAAAAGGGAGTTTGCCTGTAGGTTTAGAATAATATGTTAAGGTTCAAGCTAAATTGAGTGTAGAAGATGGATTGTTATTCAGAGGGGGCAAACTCATTCTGCCAAATTTAGTCAGAAGTGCTCTGCTTGATCACAGCCATCAGGGTCATTTGGGGATGATTATCAAAAGAAAAGGGCTCAGGGAGTTTTACTGGTGGCCAGGAATAGACAAAAATGTTGAGGAATGTTGCAGAAGATGTGCAATTTTGTACACAAAACAATTAGGATCTCAAGTGCCATGTTCCCTCTATGGATGAAATAGTAACTCCCAAAGGAGTTTGGGAGTAATTGTCTATTGACTTTCTGGGTCCTTTTCAAATTCTACCTGCAAATCACCAGTTTGCCATCATAATTATAGACAGTTTATCAAAATGGCTGGAATTTAAATCTGTACCAGAACCAAACACCAAAGCTGTAGTAAATTTTCCCACCAAATATTTTCCAAGAGAGGGGTACCTGTTAGAACTTATTTCCGACAACGGGGTGCAGTTTACATCCACTGAGATGAAAAACTTTCTCAATGACACTGGAATTATACATGCAGTTTGTATCATCCTCAAGCCAAGGGCATGTAGAAAGAGCTAATAGTCTTTTCACTGAGTGTGTAAGAGGGAGCAATAATTGGGGTACAGTGATGTAGTGAACGCTATTGGAGCCATTCTTTGGGCCTATCGCAACACTCCTCATTCAGTGACACCCTTGAGAGCTTTGATAAGAAAGAGCTCTTGTTACTCTTTAACATCTGTGTGGTTAAGAAAGTTTAATTGTTCTTTTTCAAATGTGGAAATGCCGCAGTTGATCAGTCAGGCTCGTACAAACATGAAGTCTTGTCATGATGAAAACAGAATCAGATATGATTGTGTGAAAAGTACTCAACATGTGTTTCAAGAAAGGGGGATATGAGTCAAACTACTAAAGTCCAGCGTAAGGAAGTGCTAACTGAGATACAGTCCACCTTGCTTGATAGATGAAGTCAACAATGATGGTAGTGCAATTAAATTGAGTAATGACCAATGTTGGAATGCTGTTTGGGTGGCCAAAGTGGTTGCAAGTGAAGGGGGAGACATCTGTGAAGGGGAAGGTTGCAGTAAAGTCACCGATGGTTCTTCAGGAAGAAGCAATGTCTCTGAAGTTCAGAATGAGAGAGTCTCTTCTTTTTTAAACTTGTCGGGGGAAGGCAAAGCCAGAGTCCATTCAAGTTTGATGATTACATTATGGGGTACGATAAGTTTTTTTGCATTAGTTCTACTTACTTTCTATGATCACCTTTTGTGACAGTTTGCCGTGTTCTTTGTAATACCTTTTTTCCTTTGTTCTTCTGTATATCATTTTATGTTTTTATGTTCTATTATGTTTCAAATGTAAAGGGAAAGGTGTGTTATGTCCTGTCCTTTCGTCTCTTGTGGCACCACAAGCCCCCTCTCAACATTCGATAGTGTGAATGTTGAGATGGGGGAGTGGATGGTTAGCCGGTGAGTAGAGCGGGCATCAGGGCATTTGCCGGAGTAGGTACCCATTATCTTTTAATTTAAATAAAGAGTTATGTTCCAACTATACATCACCTGCAGGTGATTCTTAGATTTAACAAAATCTATTCTGCCTTTAGCCACAGATTTATGATTGCACTCTAAACTATGTAATTACGTCTAACTGTGTGGTTATATGTATAGTATTGCGAAGTAGAGTAAAGCAGCACTTCTCTTTCTATAAGACAAGGTACTGGTTGGAAATTAGTTTGTTATGTGATATTTGGGTTCTTCCGAATTCTGGGTATCTAACACAACACCACTGCCTTGGGTAAGCCTTGTACTACTCTACTTACCAAGTAACATAGAAGTAGCATATGGCAGCTAATAAATCTGTGATGGACATTTGTGCCTACCATTCGTATTTGATGCCATGTTTAACATGAAATGATTGTACATTCATAAATGTGTGAATTATTAATGAATGATAATATGAAAGTATTATTGTAGGTACAAACAGTGGAATTAAAATGCATCATGAGTATTAAATGAATATGAATTAAACACACTTGCATTGGATTAAATGAATTCCATTAACATACAAAGAAAATTAAATATATGTTTAAAATTGCTTTGACATAACATGAATAATATTTGAAACTGAATAATTTGCATTGCATATATGATTTGAATTGTAAGGTGCGCAATAGGGTTATAAATGTACTAATATATTAATGTGCATTTTGGCTTCATAACTTGACTAGGCCTGAAGGTTCATTTTGTAAGCACCAATGGAAAATCACTTTTTTATTCTGTCCCCTCTGAATTGAATTCTTTCCCTAGGCAGTTAATGTAATGTTGAATGACCTATTGTACAGTAGGCAAGAGACATGTTTCAGCTGCAATAATGTAACAGTATTTGTTCTAACTGTTTAACTGAACAGGAAATCACAGTGTTCATGTGAATAAATATTAGTTTAGTTTATTGTAGGTCGTGTGAAAGAAACTGCAAGTAGGAAATCATTAGAAAATGTGATATTTCGGCAGAACTCTATAAAATGGGACAAAACAACGTGGCCTAAGCAAAGCAGACGTTTACCACACAAGCAGAACAACGCTTGCCTAAACCACGACTGCCTTTTTCTCTGCCTTAACTACGCATGTGCCTATACCACACATATGCATGGTTAAGGCAGAGAGCGGTCTAATGGTATGGAGAGGAGGAAGGATCGGGAGAGGACGCAGTGAGATAAGTGGGGCTGGAGCATGGTTGGGGATAGTTTTTAGGGGTGGGGTTGATTTAGGGCTTAGAGTATAGTTTATTTTTTAGGGCTGGGGAAAGTTTAAGGAAGGGCGGGAGAGAGGTGGAGAGGAAAGGAAGAAGGATCGGGAGAGGACGCGGAGAGCTAGGTGGGCCTGGGCCAGGGTTTGAGGGTAGTTTTTAGTAGTGGGGTGGATTTAGGGCTTAGGGTAATTTATTTTTTAGGGCTTAGGGTGGGTAAGGAGATCAGGGTAATTTAGTTATTAGGGGAAGGTTTTAGGGCTCCGGGTGGGTGGGGGTTTTTCAGGTAGTTTATTTTTTAGGGTCAGGGTTTGGGGGTTCATTGTAGTTTAATTTTTAGGGCTTAGGGTGTGTGGGGTAGTTTAGTTATTAGAGGTGAGAGAAGGATTTAGGGCTCAGGGTGTGTGGGATTTTTTGGGGTAGTTTATTTTTTAGGGGCAGGGGTGGGGGATTGGGGTAGTTTATTTTTTAGGGCATAGGGTGGGTGGAGGGTCAGGGTAGTTTAGTTATTAGGGGTGGGGGAAGGTTTTAGAGCTCATGGCGGGTGGGGGTGTCGGGTAGTTTAGTGTTATAGGGTGGGGGAGGTTTTAGGGCTCAGGACAGGTGGGGTGGTCTGGGTAGTTTTTTCAAGTAAACAGGGGCCAACGTTTTTGGGGGGAAGGTTTTTAGGGGTGGGGTAGTTTTGGGCCTCAGGACGGGTGGGGGGTTTGGGGTAGTTTTTTAGGTTAGGATGGGGGGTTGTATAACAAAACCACACATGCCGTTTCCACATATTCCTTTACTAAGCTTACTTATAAATCATTGTAACTGCATGCGTGGAAAGGCATGCGTGCAAAAGATGCAGTTGTAGTTCCGACCGCATTATTAAGGCATCTGTGGTTCCAGCATGTGTGGTTGTGTCATACAACTGTATGAAATCATACAGCAAACAACACACTTTTGCTGAGAAGGGTCTTAAAAGTGTCAGTACTTGGTGGTGCCATCTGCAGTGATTGGACGCTGAAATTGATGCCCAGAGTGTGCCCACCTGAAGAACCAATTAATGAATTGTGCGTACATTAATTAGTGAAGAACTTAGGAACTTATAGGCAGTCCACTCTGGTCTTAAAGCTTTTTAGAAATCTGTTCATGTCTGATTAAGTCAGCGGTCACATTCTCTTCTCTAGGGTCCCTGATGAGTTTTCTCACCATAGTCTTAAATGCCGTATTCTGTTATGTAGTTTAGTACTGATAAGATCAACTGTTAGAAATGGGGTCTTTGGTTGGCAGTCAGGTTACCCTCTTTCCAAGCATGGACCCTCACTCTAGTCAGGGTAAAGGAGAATCACCCTCAGTTAACCCCTGCTCACCCCTTGGTAGCTTGGCACAAGCAGGCAGGCTTAACTTCAGAAACAAAGTGTAAAGTATTTGTACCAAGATGCACAGTAACCCAGTGAAAACACTACAAAATTACACCACACAAGTTTATCTGAACAAAATAAGACCAAACCAGCAAAAATCCGACCTACACGAATTTGAAAAAGAATAAGGCCCTCATTACAACCCTAGCGGTCAGTTATAAAGCGGCGGTAATACCGCCAACAGGCTGGCGGTAACTAAAATGGAATTATGACCACGGCAGAAACCGCTCAGACAGACAGCCACTTTAACACACCGACCGCCACAGCTGTATCAACAAGCACCACGGTGGTAACCGACAACAGCCAGGCGGTGTACTGCCCACACTATTACGATCGGCCTATCCGCCACCTTTTCCGGGGCGGTACCAACGACATAAAAAGCATAGCAGAAACACTGCACAGAAGTCAAAGGACTCACCTGTGGAGACTCAGGGAACAACCACAACGCCATGGAGCCCGAGCTGCACATATTTCCAATGCTCGTCTACCTTTTTCTGCATTATGAACATCAACGCCGGTGAAGACGACCACAGTGCGTACTGCCGCCTAGCACACAAGGGAGGGGGGAGGAAAAAGAGAGTGACACACACATGCAACACACAACACCCCCACCCCAACACCATACACATAACCAGATGCACAAACATTACATATTCACCCCATACCCCTCAGGAATAATGCAAGGACAAAATGATTTGGAGAAAGTGAGTGTAATACGATAAAATAACATGAATAAGTGCATCAAAATCCAAAGATATGCATATTTACAAATGTAGAGACACTGCCCAGTCCTCAATGTCCGTGGGCCAGAGGGCCACAACACATGGGCCAAAGCCTCACCTTGCTCCTGCAACAACACGGAGAGAACACTGCAGGGGCATCAGGTCGAAAATACACAGGTACCTCAGGGGATGGGGAAAGGGGGGGGCACCTCAGGCGGAAGATGATACAACACCACTGATCCTGGAGGAGGCTACATGCCCTGTGCAATGTCTGGGGAGTGCAAGGCCACAGTCTCTCAAGTGACTGTCAGTGAGGGGCGTGTAGTGATAGGCGTGATGGTGATGGTGGTAGTGGATGAGAATGTAGTGCATGCAGGTGTGAGTGTAGACGCTACTGGGAGGGATGTGGACGAGGAGGAGGAGGGGACACAGTGGATGTTGGTATGTCTGCATCTGGATGGTGTTAGTGTGAGTGCCTGTGGCATGATGTGTGGTGCTTGTGTTTGCCTGAAACACTCCTGTGTGTTGTTCTGGGTGCATGCTGGTCTGCCTGTGTGCTTGGGATAGGTTGGGGTTGAGGGGAATGGGATTGGGTAGAGGAAGAGGGGGAGGCTAGAAACAAGGACAATGGCTGCCATCAGGGAGGAGTCCAGAGCCTGGATTGATCTCAGTTGGGCCGCCATGCCAGAGTGATTTCCCTCCAGGAATGCATTTGTTTGTTGCAAATGGTCTGCCAGCCCCTGGATGGCATTCACAATGGTTGACTGCCCAACAGAGATGGATCGCAGGAGGTCAATAGTCTCTTCACTCAGGGCAGCAGGTCTAACTGGGGCAGGGCCAGAGGTGCCTTGGGCGAAGGAGATGCCCACCCTCCTCGGTGAGCCTGGCACTGGAAACACGCTGAGGGGCTGCTGGGATGGCGGTGCTTGTATGGGGGGTGGTGGCTGCACCTGTACTTGGGTTGGGCACAGAGGTGTCCACCACCTACAGGGAGCTTCCATCGGAGGAGGTATCAGAACTGTCCCCTCCAGTTTCCAGGTGCTCCCCTCGCCCTCCGTCCCACTGGTGCCCTCACCATCTGTGGATTCGGCTTCCTGGGCCCTGTAGGATGCAGCTCTCCCCGTCGCTGGTGCCTCTGCTCCTCCGCCAGATGATGCTAATGCACATAAGGACAGGGTGACAAAACAAAAAGGGGCGGGAGACGAAGGATACCCTTGGTCAAAGGCGGCAACAACACCACTGTTGGTGCACACGACACACACACACACAGGGAACAGGGAACAACCCTACACACTAGGCAATTCACTAACAGTCACAATGCTAGTCACCAGCCCATGGACAGGGATACCTAATGCCAATTGCAGCATACCTGAGACCCACAGACCCCTGCCCAGTAGTGGATGCCTACTAGCTTGGTTGGAGGACGTTTACATCAGACCGTGCCCAACATGGGCCCTATCCTGCAATGTCCGTCCTGGCCTAGGGGCATCCACAGGCCCACATCCCCCACCCGGATGCCACCCCACCACACATTAGTAGTATATTGGGGCACTGTACTCACCCCCTTGTGGCTGCTGTGATGCCCCCAAGTGTCCATCCAGTTCCGGATAGGCCAACACCAGTATGCGGACCATCAGGGGGGTCAGGGTTCGACGGGCACCCCTTCCTCATTGGGAGGCCATCCCCAGCTGGGCCTTCGCCGTCTTCCATGCCCAACGTCTCAGGTCCTCCCATTGTTTGCGACAGAAGGTGCTCCGCCTGCCGTAGACCCCCAGGGTCTGCACGTCCTTGGTGATGGCATGCCATATACCCTGATGGGCGCTGACCTGCAGAGAAATACACATAGGAAAAGGTATCAGTCAGACCGTCCTGCCTGTTACACTTGTGGCCCACCATAGCCCTCACATCCCCTTACGTACAGACATTGCCCTCCATACAAGCAGCACGCTGCCCAGGGCCCTTCCACCAACCCACCCTACACGAGGCCCTCACACCCAGCACTCTATGCATTCATGCCCCATGCAACCTGCTCACCTGTTGGTCTGGAGGCCCATACAGCATTCGGTACTGGGGTAGGGCCCCATCCACCAGTCTCTCCAACTCCGCAGCAGTAAAGGCAGGGGCCCTTTCTCCGGTGACACGAGCCATGGTCTGTTCCAAACACAGGTCACAGCAGCACTTGCAGTGTAGGTCCTCTCCTGTTGAAGGTCAGGTAGCAAGTGAGTGAACATATAGAAAATGGCGGTCACATCCGCGGCGGTTTGTACCGTCACCGACGGCGTACATCACCATTGGCCACTGTAACCCATAGGGCCCAATGGTATCCAATGAGGAGTTGCACGGCGGTTCTCGAATGCTTCCCGCAATGGCGCACAACATCAGCGGAATTACCTCATTTCCACATGTCCCTCTATACAGGACAGATGGCTGCCATTTCGGGGGGGGGCAGGCCATGGCACCTAACTGTGGCACCATTTGGGCCTATCCAACAATATACTGTTACAGTTACAACAGACAATGCAATGCAGTGTAGTGTTTGGAAATATGGAATACTGACCAGCTGCTCACCGTTTGCCCCCTAGATTGCAACCGCTGCGGATGAATAGGAGATGGAGACATCCCGCCGTGTTCAGGCCCCTGCTGGACTTGGCAACAACGGAGGACAGGCACATTATCCTCACCTTTAGACTGGACAGGGCCACAATCACAGAGTCCCAGTCTCGCCAACTTCGCTGCGGTGAAGGCAGGGGCCCTTTCCCCAGTGACACAAGCCATGCTCGGTTCCAGACACAGGTCACAGCAGCACATTCAGTGTAGGTCCTCTCCTGCTGAAGGTCAGGTAGCAAGTGAGGGAACAGATAGAAAATGGCGGTTACGTCCGCGGTGGTGCGTGCCGTCACTGACGGCGTACATCACCATTGGCCACTGTAACACATAGGGCACAATGGTAACCAATGAGGAGTTGCACGCCGATTCTCAACCGCCTCCTGCAACGTCACACAACGTCAGCGAAATTACCTCATTTCCACATGTCCCTCCTAACAGGACAGGCGAACGCCATATCGGGGGGGGGGCAGGACATGGCACCTAACTGGGACACAGTGCACATAAGCACGATTTGGGCCTATCCAACAATATACTGTTACAGTCATAACATGCAATGAAGTCTAGTGTTTGGAAATATGGGATACTGACCAGCTGCTCACCGAGACATCCCCCCGTGTACAGACCCCAGGTGTACTTAGCAACAATGGAGGACAGGAACATGTGTGCCCAAGTGGGGCCTGACCTGATATCTGCTATCCGTCAGCCCACCGGGATCCCCCCTCTTGTGCAAGTCCTATCTGTGCTTCATTTCCTGGCAACTGGCTCCTTCCAAGTGACAGTGGGCTTGGCAGCATGAATGTCTCAGCCAATGTTCTCAATAGTGCTGACCAGAGTGTTGTCTGCCCTGATTAAACACATGCGCAGCTACATCGTTTTCCCCCAGGTGGAGGATTTGGCCACAGTGAAAGCTATGCAATGGGACATATCCCCAACATTATTGGGGCTATTGATGGTACACATATTGCATTCCCCCCCCCCCTCCGGAAAAATGAACAGGTGTTCAGAAATCGAAAGAGCTTTCACTCCATGAATGTGCAGATAGTGTGCCTGGTGGACCAGTACATCTCCCATGTCAATGCAAAGTATCCTGGGTCAGTGCATGATGCCTTCATCCTGAGGAATAGCAGCATCCCATATGTGATGGCTCAACTCCAGAGGCACCGGGTGTGGCTAATAGTTGAGCCTTGCTTCCCACCCTGTAGGTGTTCGTGAATGGGTATGGTGTGGGCCCTAAGGGTTAGGGTGTGTCTAACAGTTGTCCCTCGATATTTGCAGGTGACTCTGGTTACCCCAACCTCTCATGACTACTGACTCCTGTGAGGAATCCCAGGTACAATGAGGCACATGAGCTAACAAGAAGAATCATAGAAAGGACATTCAGCCTCCTGCAGGCCAGATTTTGTTGCCTCCCTCCAACAGGTGGATCTCTGTACTACCCACCCAAGAAGGTGTGCCAGATCATCGTGGCATGCTGTATGTTGCAGAACCTTGACTTACGTCGCCAGGTGCCTTTTCTGCAGGAGGATGAGGCTGGAGATGGGCGTGTGACAACAGTTCACCCTGTGGACAG
The DNA here is from genome assembly GCF_031143425.1 of Pleurodeles waltl. Classification (NCBI taxonomy): domain Eukaryota; kingdom Metazoa; phylum Chordata; class Amphibia; order Caudata; family Salamandridae; genus Pleurodeles; species Pleurodeles waltl. The sequence goes on from NC_090445.1 coordinate 516,562,680, forward strand.
TAAAGATGAGGAGGCAGAGGATGAGGATGAGGACAACAGAAGTGCAATAATACGACAATACTTCCAATAGCACACAGGTAAGACACTGTAAATTCACTTTACATTGACAGTTTTGTGTTTGACATGGTCACTGACAGGCTGGTTTCCCACTTCTATGGCCACTTACTGTACCCTTTGGCATCTCTATTTTCAGATATTTGTGCCCCACTATCGCTCCTGGTGTGTTGACTGCAGCCAACTGCAGGTCATTCCTATATATACATTACTGTACATTTGTATTGCAGTGTTTAAAGCTTGTTAAACAAATACATAGTTCAATCATTTGACAGACTCCATATTTGTATTTATTCATATGGTGTTTATTTAAGTGCTAATAAGCAGAGGGGGGATGTGCAATGGGCTGGGGTGATTGTGGAGAAATTTCCAGGATAGAGTCCAGTCTATGTAGATCACAGGTGCATTGTCCAAGGGGGCATAGGAAGGGGAGAAATGGCAGTTCAAGGCGCACAGGATGACAGAGTGGGACACAAGGGTGACAATCAGGAGAGTCTTATTTCCTGGCGGGGGTCTTGGCAATAGTCTCTGGCTTCTGTCTGGATTGCAGGGACCGTTTGCGGGGTGGTTCTCCTTCTGCATGGGGTGGGGTGCTGGTGGCCTGTTGGTCCTGTGGCGGGGCCTCCTGTCCACTAGCGGCAGCGGAGGTGGAAGGCAGTTCATCGGTTTGGCTAGTGTCAGGGGCCCACTGGTGTGCCACTGCCTCCCTCATGGCGTTGGCCATGTCTGCCAGAACCCTTGCAATGGTGACCAGGGTAGTGATAATATCCTTCAAGTCCTCCCTGATCCCCAGGTACTGTCCCTCCTGCAGCCACTGGGTCTCCTGCAACTTGTCCAGTATCTGTCCCATCATCTCCTTGGTGAGTGCCTCCTGGAGGGTCGGTTCCCTGTGCCTCTCCTCCCACTGTCGCACAGCAGTCCTCCCAGCTTCCCTGTTAACCAGTGCCTCTGTCCCCTGAACCGTGTGCCCACTGCTACTGACCCAAGGTCCCTGATCATCCTGTGTTTGTGGGGTGGCCCGGGGTCCTTGTAGTGGTGGACACACTGCTGATTGACGCGTCCTGGGGACAGTGGTATGGGCCCGCTGGGTGGGTACTGTGCTGGTGTTTCCTGAGGGGGGAGGCTCTGGGGTGGTATGGGACTGTGCTTGGGTAACTGACTGTCCGGAGATCCCTGATGGGCCAGGTTGGTCATCCAGATCCAGGCGTCCAGAGCTGCTGTCATCACTGTGGGCCTCTTCTGGGGGGGGGGTGAGGGGCTGTATGTTGCTGGCACCTCCTCTCCAGTGACGTTGGGTGGGTGACCTGTGGGGAGGTAAATGCAGTGTTATCGTTTCTGCGTGTGACATGTTGTGCATGGGTGTGTTGCCCTCTATGGTTGTTGTTGCCCTGGCAGTTTTGCCTTGTGTGAGTAGTTATTTGGTTGGCTAGGTGATTTTCTCTAGTGTGCATGCTTTAGTGATGGGTGTCCATGCAGGTCTGTGAAGGGGGTCCGTGCATTGGTGTTACATTCAGGGCTTGGTATTGGGAGGGGTGGGTTGTGATGGTGGGGTGTGTGTGAGGTGGTGGAGTGATGGGAGTGAGGGTGGGGGTTTGTGATGGCATCCAGGTTAGGGGGTGTTAGTAATAGAGATTTGACTTACCAGAGTCCAGTCCTCCTCCTACTCCTGCCAGGCCCTCCGGATGCATTATTGCCAAGACTTGCTCCTCCCATGTTGTTAGTTGCGGGGGAGGAAGTGCGGGAAGAGGTGGGGGTCCAACACCAGTCCTCTGTACAGCTATTTGGTGTCTTGCTGCCACGGAACGCACCTTCCCCCGTAGGTCGTTCCACCTCTTCCTGATGTCGTCCCTTGTTCTTGGGTGCTGTCCCACTGTGTTGACCCTGTCCACGATTCTCCGCCGTAGCTCCATCTTCCTTGCAATGGTTGTCTGCTGCACCTGTGATCCAAATAGCTGTGGCTCTACCTGGATGATTTCCTCCACCATGACCGTTAGCTCCTCCTCTGAGAACCTGGGGTGTCTTTGTCTTTGGTGTAGTGTGAGTGGTGTGGGTGAGGGTGTGTAGGGTGATGTGTTGGGGTGTGTGATGTAAGGTGCGTGGATGGTGTATAGGTGATGGTGGTGTGTGGCTGTAGTCTTGTCTTTGGTCTTGCTATCGCTCTTGTGGCACTTGTTTGTAGTCGGAAAGGGTTGTGGGTAATGTGGGTGTATGTTTTATAGTGGTGTGGGTGTGGTGTGTGTATGGGTGTCAGGTGTGTGTAGTTTGAATTGTCCAATGTAGTGTTGTTTTGTGTGTGTGTATTTTGAGAGCAGCGGTATGTAGCGCCAATGGTTTACCGCCAGTGAATGTCCGCTGCAGTGATTTGTGGGTCATAATTCTGTGGGCCTAGTTCTGTTGGCGTAATGTTGTGGGTTTTGCTACTTCCAGTTTATCACTGACCTTTGGATTGGCGGACTTGTGTGTGTGGCTGTATAGTGACGGATTGTCTATGTGAGTGTCATAATATGGGTAATGGTAATCTGCTGCGGCGGCGGTATGTTGCCGGCAGTCAGCACGGCGGTAAGCGGGACTTACCGCCAATGTCATAATGAGGGCCTAAGAGTCTTAATCCTTAGAAAACAGTGACAATACTGTTATTGGATAAAAGTACCTGGGTAGCATCAAAATAAAGCTGCACGGGTTAGTGTGCATCGGGAAAGGCCGCCGATGCGTCGATTTCTCACTCGCAAGCGAGACCATGCGTCATTCCTCCTCTGGTCAGGGCGGCATGTCTTCTCTTTCATAAGAGAGCGATGCATCGATCCTGGACTGGCACCTCGGGCAGGGCAGGCTTTGCATTGAATTTGCACACCCAGCGATGTTGCGTTGAAATCCGTTTGCACGATGTCAAGAACCCGTGCTGCATGGGGACTTGCGTTGTTAACAGCAGCCGCTGCAGGTGTTGCGTGTCATTTCTCCAGCTGCGTTGTGTTAATCTCCCAGCCGCGATGCAGCGGAACGTTGATTTTAGCCGCGAGGCCAGAGGTGTGCCATTTATCAGCCGCAGGGTGGGGGTGTGTCGAAAGTTTCCCTGCACTGCGGTCTTTGCGTGGATTTCTGTCCTTTTCCACAAGCTGCACCTTTCAAGAGCCCAGAGACAGGCTAGGGCACCACTTGGCAGGCAGGACTCTCAGCAGAAAGCCCAAATGCTGGCAGAGAGAAGTATTTGTTGTCCCTGAGACTTCAACAACAGGAGCCAAGCTCAGTTCAAGCCCTTGGAGATTCTTCACCCGTGGGAAGTCACACAAAAGTCAGTCTTTGTCCTCTCTCAGGCAGAAGCAGCTACTGCAGGCGAACCCAGCAAAGCACAGTCACAGGCAAAGGGGCAGTACTCCTCCTCCAGCTTCTCCAGCTCTTCTCCTGGTCAGAGGTTCCTCTTGGTTCCAGAATTAATCAGATTTTCAGGGGTTTTGGGTCCTCTTCTTATACCCCTTTCTGCCTTTGAAGTAGGCTTACTTCACAGAGAAGTCTCTGTTGTCTTCAAGATCCTGCCTTGTCTAGGCCAGGCCTCCGCCACACCCCAGGGGGTTGGGGACTGCATTGTGTGAGGGCAGGCACAGTCCTTTCAGGTGTAAGTGACCACTCCTCCCCTCCAGTCCAGATGGCCCATCAGGATATGCAGGCTACACCCCAGCTCCTTTGTGTTACTGTCTAGAGGAGAGGTGCAAACAGCCCAACTGTCAAACGGACCCAGACAGGGAATGTACTAACAGACATAGTTACAGAATGGTTTAAGAAAAACAATGCCTATTTTCTAAAAGTGGCATTTTCAAACACACAATCTAAAAACCAACTTCACTAAAAGATGTGTTTTTAAATTGAGTTCAGAGACCCTAAACTCCAGATTTCAATCTGCTCCCAAAGGGAATCTGCACTTTAATCACATGTAAAGCAGCCCTCATGTTAACCTATGAGAGAGATAGGCCCTGCATAAGTGAAAAACGAATTTGCCAGTATTTCACTGTCAGGACATGTAAAACACATAAGTACATGTCCCATCTTTAACATACACTGCACCCTGCCCATGGGGCTACCTAGGGCCTACCTTAGGACTGCCTCCCATGTATGAAAAGGGAAAGTTTAGGCTAAGTGGGTCAGCTTACCAAGTCGAATTGGCAGGTTAGAACTGAACACACAGACCCTGCAATGGCAGGTCTGAGCCATGTTTACAGGGCTACTAATGGGGGTGGAACAACCAGTGCCGCAGGCCCCATAGTAGCATCTGATTTACAGGCCTGGGCACCTCTAGTACACTGTACTAGGGACTTACTAGTAAATCAAATATGCAAATCATGGAAGCCAATTACACATACATTTTACATAGGAGCACTTGTACTTTAGCACTAGTTAGCACTGGTAAAGTGCCCAGAGTATCAAAAACAACAAAAACTAAAAACAGAGTCCAGCACACATCAGCAACATCAGAAGGAGAGGCAACAAGTTAGGGGAGCCCACGCCAAGGATGCCAAGTCAAACACCAATTCATACAGAACCGGGTAAGGGGGCTGAAATCCTTCTCAAGCAGCAATCACAATCCTTGTCAGAGTGAATTCACAGGCAAACCCAAATTACCTTGTGTTCAACCTTTGGTAGCTTAGCACAGAGCTGTCAGACTTAGAGGCAATGTGTAAAGTATTTATGAAACACTTCAAGCAGTAATAAAGTGAAAACACAAGAAAAATCCCACACCAAATTAGAAAAAAAGTAAACTTTAATAAATAAAATAAGACCAAAATAACAAAACTCCAATCAGAGGAACTGGAGATATGCAATTGTAAATATTTCAGTGAATGTAATGCCCATAAGCACTATGACAACTGTGATTATCTGGTTGTTCCAGACCGGAACAAAGCCACAAATTCAGCCCAACTTCGACACAGTGTGGCTTGGCTGCAGGGACTCAGTTAAGCTTGCTGAACAAAATTATCTTAAATCCTGGTTGCAGATCATTGTGAGGTCCCAAGTCGAGGAGGCGTTGTGCAGCTGAGGTGATGCGGGTCTGGGTCAGAGATGTGTTGGGCAGAGTTGGTTCCGGGGAGCTGCAAGACTGTGCTGTGAGATCCTGCATCATCAACAAGGAGGACGTCAAAAGGGGATGGGGGGGCTTTTGATGCAAAGTCCTGTGTCAAGGATGTCGTACACTGGTTGGTCCTGAAGAAGCTGTGTGGCTTGTAATACATAGTCCTGTGCTGTTGCCAAGGCTGTCGTCTATGTCAGGCTTGCAAAGTGAGGTCTTGCATTGAGGAAGAGTCTTGCAGTGGCTTTTCCCATGAGGCTGCAAGGGTGATGTGAAGTCCTAATGCTGGGAAAGGACGTATATCTGTTCTACTGGGTCCACAGATGGGCTAGAAGAGCACCTTTGGGCCCACTTCAAAGGGTCCAGGTCTGGGGTGGCACCACTTGGCTGGGGAGGACTCACAGTTGCTGTTTCCAGGTGCTGGTTACAAGAGACTAGCCCTTAGAATCTTTGTAGGGGTCCTGGGTACAAGTTGCAGGTTTCAGTCCTAACACAAGAGAGCAGCAGGTCATTACAGCAGCACAGATGTCTAGCAAAGTGGCAGTCCTTTAGGCAGCACCACAGCTCTCCTTCCTGTTGGTCTTCCATGGGTCCAGAAATGTATTGAAGAGTTGGTCTAAGGTCCAATATTTATTTATAGTGTCTTCTTTGAATTGAGAGAAACGTCTTGAAAATTCCCTTTCAAGTGCTCCAGTTTCCTACCTCCCCTGGTTCCAGACTAACTACAAGGGGTATGTAATCCTTTGTGTGATGGCAGCAATGTTGATGTGACTTTTCCACTGGCCCAGCTGAAAAGTCATAATAGGGAGCCAAAAATACCACCGGCACAGGCAGTATTCTGTCTCCTGCAGCCTCGGAGGTCTTTTTAAAAGACCGCCGAGGTTGTAATGAGGGCCTTAGTCATCTAACTCATATACACTGCAGGCACTAAATGGCTAAGACAGGAAAATGTCAACTTTGGTGCTGATAAAGTGGAAGACTCTTAGCAATACTCAAAATCAGAGTGTATATCATGATAAATTATATCAGTCCACCAGTTCATTTTTCAATGTTTCCGCCCTATTAGGAGTTTTATATCAGGGCCATCATCAGAACAACAAAGTAATGGTAGCAACCAGTATACAGGGAAAAATCACTCTATGGAAAAGAATATACCAGGACATTAATGTAGAGTCGCAGGGGACTAATAGCCAGATATCAGTAGAGAAAAATGAATGTAAGAGTGTTTCCACTACGAGGACATGTAAAACTTTAAATTACATTTCCTACTTTTTAAATACACTGCACAGTAGCAGAGTACTTGTCATACACAGATTGTCGTTTACATTGACCTACTGTTAGAAATGGGGTCTTTGCTTGGCACATACACTGCACCCTGCCCAGGGGGCTACATAGGGCCTACCTTGGCGGTCCCTTACATGTATAAAAAGGGAAGGATTAGGCCTGGCAAGTGGGTGCACTTGCCAAGTTGAATTGGCAGTTTAAAACTGCACACAGCAGTGGCAAGTCTGAGCCATGTTTAGAGGGCTACTAATGTGGGTGGCACAACCAGTGCTGCAGGCCCACTAGTAGCATTTGATTTAGAGGCCCTGGGCACTCCTAATGCACTTTACTAGGGACTTACTAGTAAATCAAATATGCCATTCATGGATAAGCCAATGTACACATAATTTATACAAGGAACATTCATACCTTAGCACTGGTCAGCAGTGGTAAAGGGCCCAGAGCAAACAAAACAGCAACAACAGATTCCAGCACACAGAAGCAATCTGGGAAGTAGAGGCAAAAAGTTAGGGGAGACCACGCCTAGGATGCCATATCTAACACCAACTAATTCTGAACTGGTGATGCTGCTGTCAACTGGCCATTCCTGTTGAATCATCCTGTATGCTGTCCCAAGAGAAGTTGCTCACTTCATGATTTTTTTTTGGTGTATTGTAAGGGTTGATGACATTTCAGTGTTGTGATACAAGTGTACGGTCTGGGTTTTGAGTAGGGTTTGCACTTGCAATGCTTTGGCAAATGGCCAGTAGGGAGTTTGCGTACTCCAGGTAAGAGAGTGGGGAGATGACGTACTCCAAGTGAATGCTGCACTTTTTGCTCAAAAATTGCCCACGTGGTTGTTGTTGTAACGTGTTCTGCGAAGCCTAAGAATCCAGAGTATTGTACAGGTTTATGGAGACACTTGGTTGATTTATTGTCTGAAGGTAAGGTGTTGGTTCATTGAGCGCTGTCAACAATACCAGTAGTGTTTCCCTTGAGTGTGTGTGTGTGTGTGTTGTTGGTTGGTATTAGGTGAATCCTGGGTGCACATGGGTTTCGTATTAATTGGAATGAGGTTTTCCGTTTAAATCTTACTTCTGTTTGTTAGAAAGCCACAGCCCGAAGGTTAGCTGTTTGTGTGAATGGTCACAGTCAAAATTTCCGTACAGCTTCTTAAGTGTTTGAGTCCTACCAGTAGTGAGCAGACAGGTTTTGGTTTCTGTGCTCACAGTATTTTGCATTTAGGTTCTTGCGTGAGAGGTGTATGAGATAAATCTGAAGTGAGTTGCAGCTGGTGAACGGAGTGTGATGTCATTTGGTCCACGCTGGGATAGGTCGGTTGGCGAGAAAAGCCGTGCACAGATTGCTGGACAAGACTACGCTGCTATTGGCCAATAACAGCTCATGAAATGATTGTGGGATTGAACATTACTTCCTGGTTTCGTAGAATTTATATTTGTGAATTGAATTTGTCTAAAAATGATGTTTTTCAAAGTTTTAAGGAGTGCGTTGAGAGGAGATGTCTTTATTCCAGTTAGGGAGGGTGAGCCTACTCCACCTGCGGGTACACTGGCAATTGAGGTTATGGAGAAAAGAGGAGTTTCAGCATGTCTTTGGGTAAATCAATGGTACAAAATGACTGAAAAGGAATGCACCTTATCTCTTCCTGGTTATGGAACATTTAATTTGAGAATTGTAGGGAATCTGAAGAGGGTGATGTATGAGTCAAAGCCCCTTCCTAGACCTGCGCAATTTGAAGAACTTGCTATTTGGAAATTAGTTGCGAGACAAAAAGAGGTTCTGAAATTCGAATGACGAATGAGGAAAGAAGAAAGGACACTAGTAGAAACTAGATGGGATGCAGAACAGAGAATGTGGATAGGAGATACATTGCACGCAGTGAAGTTATTTCTAGCAATTGCACAGGAAGGTGATGGAAGCATTAAGCCTAAAGCCAAAAAGAAATATTAGGAAGATGCAGGACAGATTTCAGGTGAAAATAAAGGATAGCATATGTCGGGAGTGATTCAGATGATGAATTTATAACTCAGTTGTTGAAGAATACTCCCCCTCCATATAATGCAGTTGAATCAGGAAACCAGAATGTAGTCCAAAATGTTGGCACATCTCCAGTTGCACAAAGCCAGGTTCAGATAATTCCAAATGTGCCTACTGATAATGATGCACAGGTGCCAGCAGTTTACCCTACAGCGCCAAATGTTAATACAGTCCAAAATGTTCCAATTCCAGTTATGCCACTGCCAATTCAGAATGCAAGAATGATTCAGTTTGAGTCCATTCCTAATGTAGAGACACCTGCACAAGTCATGAACCAGAGACAGACAATGCCTATGTATTCTCCAGTGATGACACTGCAGAATGTTGCACCAAATCAGTCAAATCAGACTTTTGGTACAGTCTTAACTGGCCAAAGTAAAGGATTAATATTCCCATAAAATAAGTCAAATCTTTACAGGTCCAGAAGCATTAACAGTTCCAAAAAGGATAGGTCCAGTAGGCCCGCTGTATGCCTAGGGTAATAATGAGAGTGGTCCCCAGATTTCAAAATCCAGTATCAGCAATTAATTCACCTTGTGGAACTAATGCAGAAATGGAGAGTCTGAGCACTACAGTGCCAGCCTATGAATTATTTTGGTTCGGACGAGATACACAAAGGAGTTGGTCCACTATTGCATGTGACAAGTCTCCTACGCTCGATGGGATCATCTGTGATGACTCAAGAGCAAATTATGAGAGCACCATGTAATATGCCACAGTTTGTGCCCTGAATCAATGGTAATAACATTAGTTTACAAAGATTGACAGCCCAACAATTGACTGAATGGTTAGACAATTTGAGCAGAACGTCAGCTTCAGGAAATATGCCTAAGGGAGAAAGGACATTAAAGAGAACACTTGAATTGAATAGATTAGATTCTTACAATGAAAATTAATTGCGCTTCATGTGCAAAGAAGTTATTCTCTGAGCAGGACATGTTCATGAGAAATTAGCTAATTTGTCTGAGAAATATGAAATCGAGTTGAAGATATCTAAACAGTTAAAGAGGAGTTACAGATTAGAATTCAACACAAAAGATATGCAACCTGAGATCACACGGAATGAAAATTCACATTAAGGATTTGATTCAAAATATTCAAACATGGGGAGCCTTATATATATGGGAAGGCAGATGGGCAAAGAAAGGAGATCAGAAGAAGAAGCCTCTTCAAATGATGTACATCAGGCTGAAGAAGCTGTAAAAATGATGCGAATGAGAGAAATTCCAAGAGGGAATTATGTTCATATCCTTTGGTGTAGATGTGACATACTGTCATTTACAAATGATTCCTCGAAGTTGAGGGAGAAACCACTGGAATGGTACCAGCAAACAGAGAGGTTTGCCAAGTTTGCAAAGTGTTTGTGGAAAGAGCTGGACACTTTATTTGAGATTGTGGTTTTAGCAGATTTGTGGGTTGAATGTAAGAGGAGCATCGATTGGCGACTGGGTGAACCACTGAGAGATGCAGTAACAGGTGCACCGTCTGAAGAGGTGATAAAGAACTTTTTAAAAGTGAATGAGCTTCTGAAAACTAGAGTTTTCCCTAAAGACATTGATTGGCATAGAATTGACAGGACAACTCAGAAGGCAAAGGAGTCTGTTCAGGCGTATTATGAGATACTGCTGAAAGCATTCAAACGATGCAGTGGCACAAAAATGATTGACCCGAGAGACATGATTCATTTTGTGTTTAGATCCATTCAAGGATTGAAACCTGAAGTTAGTAATATGATCAAGAATCATTTGAGTTGCTGGCAAGGAAAGACGATTGATGAAGTGGTGCATTATGGCAAATACTATAGTGATGAGATTGCTCTGAACATAAAAACGTTGAAGGAAAAGGCAATGTTCATGCAGATTAAACTGCTCAAGTAGCAGGTATGCAGAGTTTGCAGGGAATGGTGAACGCAGGAGGAATACCAAGGAATGCAACAGCAAGGCAATATGGTGCATCAGTTCAGAGGTAGTGGTCGTGGAGCTCGAGTAGATGCGAATGCCAATTTGGCTGATGTTCAGAACATGAAGAAAATGCTTCCTTGTCATGCATGAGGCAACTGCTGACATTGGAAACCGGAGTGTCTCTTTAGTAATGTAAATAATTTGTTGCAAGGTGGGGATGTTGTGCAGATGGTTGACAACAGTCAATTTCAAAATCAGAGAGTTTTAAGACCCCATATTCAAAGCATGGATGTCCCCAATTGTTGTGGCTACCCTAGGACATTCAAGAGCTCGATTACAGTAAGGAGCTGTTGCTTTCAACATTCAGACTTATTAGGGGATATTCATTGCATGCTTGAATATCAAGTTTGCAATAACCAATACTTGTTAAATGTCTCATTTATTATAACCAATGCTTGTTGATTATGCACATGGTATTCCATCTGCTCCAACTGTAACTGCCAAAACATATGGTCTTCACAATGTGATCTGTATTGAACAGGTACCACAATCAAGAGGATAATTGCTCATTTCCTTAACAAGCATCCCACTGTCTTTCCATGTGCTCCAACTGTAACTGCCAAAACGTGTACTCTTCACAATATGATCTGTATTGAACATGTGCCACAATCAGGAGGATAATTGTTCATTTCATTAACAAGCAATCAACTGTCTAAAGGCACATGTGCACATTTGATTATTTAAGGATGCTTGGGAGTCCGAGGACTTGCTTGGCTTCATACCTATTGCTCTTGTCACCTGTTTCCAGTCAATTCAAGTTCCTTGTCCTCCAGTCTGCCTCCAGTTGAGTTCCAGTGCAAGTCAAGTTTCTTGATCTCCAGCCTGCCTCCAGTCGAGTTCCAGTGATCCTCATTCTCCAACCAGCTTCCAGTCGAGATCCAGCATTTCTTGTCCTTCGGACACCCTCCAGTCAAATTCCAAGGCTGTCCTCGACCCTCCGGTTGACTTCTTGCAGAGTTCCGGCTCTCCTCTTCAGTCTTCTGCCGATTATCCCATATTTCCTGTAACAGAGAGAAAATAAGGTTAAAAAAATCAGTTTGGGTTCTTCTGAAATTTTCAAGCAAGTAACTTCATTTCAAGTTAAGAAAGATTATTTGCTTAAGTGAAACAAAACAGAGCTGTCTTTTAAATAATTTATGACAATAATAACTAGCGTGATTTATCATTTGGGTGGGAATCCAAGATGCTGCTAAACAGACATTAAGGAAAGACATATTTCTTGTAACAAGCGCTCCCCTGAGAATTAGGAGATTGGAAATAGAACAAGTTGATCAAAACTATTTTTGGCAAGAGATTACGCCAAACCGCAAAGTAGCACTTTAGTTAAGTTGATTGTTTTTGAGTTTGGACATTGCTTCAGAGACTCTGAAAGTATTGTAAAAAGAGAGAGACACTTGTTCAACCTTATGGAAACATATGCACAATGTGTCAACAATAACTGACATCATGCTATGTACAATAGTTTATGTAAGTTCAATGTGATAACTAAGTAATTCTTTTGCAACCCAGAATCCTAAAAACCAAGAACCCAGTATTTTGAGAAATCAGAAGTCCTGATGCCCAACACAACACTCAGTCCAGGGTCCAGCAGTCGGATTCTGCAGTCCACGAAGCAGAAGCTGGTATTTTCTCTTTGTCCCTTGCCAAAACCCCCTTCACCTTGAGGGCTTGCAAGAGGGTAATGTACTCTTCATAATGGTCATGTTAGGCCTTACCGGGATTTGGGGAATTGTCATCTCTCCATCGGAATGCCTGGAATTCAGATGAGTGGTTCGCACAGAACATGGAGCAGTCCAAATGCAAGTTCCCCAGCAACAAGTACAATTTCCCCAACAGCAAATTCATGTCCCACAGCAAATGCAGATGGCACAGCAACAGGTGATGGTTCCTCAGCAGAAACTGAACCAGAGAACAAATGCAAATGTAAATCGGTTATTCACACGATACCCATTGATTGATTTCAGTGATGATGCAATGAGTGAAGAATGCATGAGTGAAGGTTCGGAGGAAGAGGAATGTGTGTTGGATGCCTCATTAGAGGTAGACAGCGTGGTCCTTTTGTGAATGCGAGTCAAGATATTTCCATCTTGGTTGACACAGGAGCAATACATTCCACTGTCAGGTCGCAGACATCCCAAATGTGCCCTTTTCAGGAAGAACAGTTCAGGTTGTAGGAGTAACAAATCAGCATTTGGTAAATCCCATTAAAAAGCCCGTTCCAGTTAAGATAGGTACATTTGAGGGTCTGCATCCATTTGTAGTTTGTGATTCGAGTCCTGTGAGTCTGTTAGGAAGAGACTTGATGTGCAAATTAAAACGTTCACTTACATGCACACAAGAAGGAATAGAAATTCAAACCAATAGCGATGATGGGACTTCCAGTTGAACTGATAAAGTGTATCCTCTCATTACATTGTTTCCTGCTGTGACAGTTAAAGGCTTGCCACATGAATTACAAAAGACAATAACACTGAGAGTTTGGGATCTCTCTGGAAAAGATATTGGACTTATTCAAGGTATTGAACCAGTCAAAGTGACAGTAAAGCCAAATGAAGTTTTCCCCAAAACACCACAGTATCATATGACTCCAGAAGTGATTGAAGGAATTACCCCAGTAATTGCAGATTTTGTTTAGCAGGGTGTGTTAAAAGAAGTGAAGTAATTCACAAGTTATGGGCCTGCGAAAGCCAAGTGGAAAATATTGCATAGTTCAGGATTGGAGAAAGGGGAACGAGATTGTAGTATCCTGTTATCCCATACTGCCAAATCAAGCACTGATTTTATTTCAGATTCCATGTGAAGCAGAGTGGTTTTCAGTGATTGACTTGTCACAAGCATTTTTTTCAGTGACATTGCATGAGGATAGCTAGTTCCTCTTTTGTTTCCGATTCGGCAACCGTGTGTATTCATGTTGTCGTACTTCACTGGGGTTTTCAGAATCAACATCCATTTTCAATCAGAACCTGAAGAAGAATTTAGGGGAATATTTATACACTTTGAAGAAAAACTGCGCTAATGCAGTTTTGCATCAAAAAGCTTAGCGCTGGCTTGTGATAGCGTCAAAATAAAAGACGCTAGCCGGGTGGGGGTGGGGGTGGCGGTAGAGGAAATGGAGATGGAAGTTGAGCCAGAAAATGACCTTAGGGTGGTTAGAGGCACAAAAAATGCCACTAACCAGCCTAGCATCATTTCCTGATGCACAACCATCCATAATGCCAATGGATTACAAATTTTTCAGTAATTTCCAAACTGTTGCAGATATTGACACACAAGGAAGTCACAGATCCAGTCACTTTCAATGAAAAGTGCATGAACGCTTTCACTGAGTTGAAAGAGAGTTTGTGCAGAGCTCCAACTTTGGGAATGCCTGATTATATGAAAGGTTTTGCACTGTTTTGTCATGAATGTGATGGTTGTGCTCTTTCTGTTTTGATGCAGTCACATTGAGGAACAAACAGGCCAGTGGCATATTTTTACACCACATTGGATCCTGTCGCTGCTGCTTTGCCGGCTGTCTGAAAGCTGTGGCTTCGGCTAGTGTAAGTATCAGTCAATGTGAAGGCATTGTGATGGGACACCCTTTAACTGGTCATGTCCCACACTCAGTCAAAGTGCTTTTGACTATGTACACGACCCAATATTTGACCAATGCTCATCTTACCCATTATGAGCTGTTGATCCTAGGATCTGCAGATGTAACAGTCAAGAGGTGTGTGGTCTTAAATCCCACCACGTTAAAGCCGGTAAATGTCGATGACTCAACTGATGTTAATGAAATGGAAAATGACTGCCTTGATGTCACTAAACTGCACACCAAACCCAGAACTGATATTCATGATATTCCTTTGAAGGAAAATGGCCAAGTTGTCTTTGTTGATGGCTCCTGTTTAAGAGACAGTGAAGGTACTCTGAGAGCAGGTTAATCAATTTGCACCCTCTCAGGAGCTGTTGAAGCCTCAAGGCTTCAAGAAGTCGTTGCTGCCCAAGTAGCTGAATTGGCTGCTCTTACAAGAGCATGCTGTGTTTCAGAGCAGCTCAAAGTGACAATATTCACAGATAGTCAACATGGATTTGTTGTGGTCAATGACTTCAGGCGGTTATGGCACCAGCAAGGTTTCATGACCTCTTCTGAATCACCCATTTGAAATGGTGGGAAAATTAATGATTTGTTCAATGCACTACAGTTACCTGAGAAGATTATGGTTGTAAAATGTACCACACATGTATGATCGAATAACTATGTATCACTGGGCAATGGCTATGCTAACCGAATTGCCAGATATTGTGTGCTCCATTGTGTTACCTTCTACAAAGAGTGGAGTAATGAAAGTGACACCAGTGAGACTAATCAAAAGTTCTTAATACCTGGGATGAAATGAAGAGAGTGTAGGAAGAGGCAACAAAGGAAGAGCACAGAGGTTGGGTAAGAGCAGGTTGTATTCAAAGAGAGGGAGATGATGTCTGGATTTCAAATGAAGGGAAATTTGTGTTGCCAGATTGTTTGCGGAACTCGATGGCTATGTATTATCATGGTCAGGTTCATCTCAGAAAGGGATGCAATGATTTGCACTCTTAAACAGATATAGTACAATCCTAGATTTAGATTGGTTGCAGAAGAAGTTTGTAACAGATGTGTTACATGCCAACAAATGAATGTAGGGAAATGCACAGTAGTTAACCTGAGCCACATAGGCAGATCAGGAGGTCCATTTAACAGGATACAACTTGATTTCATTGAAATGCCTGCCTGCAATGGATTGAGGTATGTCGGTCATCATGTGTGTGTTTTCCAAGTGGGTTGAGGCTTATCCAACACTTAGGAATGATAGTCTCACTGTAGTTAAGGTGCTGCTCAGGGAACTAATACCACATTATGGATTCCCAACTTCTTTGGAATCAGATCGAGGAAGTCATTTTAATAATGAGATCATAAAGTTGTTGTGTGCAACACTGAACATTGAGTAAAAATTGTCCTGCAGTTACAGACCAGAGACATCTAGATTGGTGGAGCAAATGAATGAAACATTGAAAGCTCGACTGGCAAAGATTTGTGCCTCAACAGAATTGAAATGGCATGATACATTGCCACTTGTTCTGATAAGCATGCGTAGCACCCCTGACAGACACGACTGTCTCCCCACGAAATCTTGATGGGTCGTGCAGTGAGGTTACTAGCAGTACCTGCGAATGTACTTGTGAACATAACAGATGACTCAGTGCTGGATTACTGCAAAGGTCCAGCTGATGTGGTTTTCTC